>NC_092725.1:25974674-26325862 GCF_047496885.1 Scyliorhinus torazame | reverse complement strand
AATTATTATCAACTACAAACAAAAAGCCTCCACACAGCCGCCTTTACGCCCCTCCCGCCTTTACGCCCCTCCCGCCTTTACGCCCCCTCCCGCCTTTACGCCCCTCCCGCCTTTACGCCCCTCCCGCCTTTACGCCCCCCCCGCCTTTACGCCCCCCCCCGCCTTTACGCCCCCCCCCGCCTTTACGCCCCCCCCCGCCTTTACGCCCCCCCCCGCCTTTACGCCCCCCCCCCCGCCTTTACGCCCCCCCCCGCCTTTACGCCCCCCCCCCCCCGCCTTTACGCCCCCCCCCCCCGCCTTTACGCCCCCCCCCGCCTTTACGCCGCCTTGCACGCCGCCCTTTACCCCCTCCTTATGGGATCTTGTTATTAAATTGGAACTGTTAAAGGGGTAATTTATTAAGGTTATACATTGAGTACTGTAGCTGTGTGGGGTATTTATGTTTGTAGTAGGTAAAAATGGTTACTGTGTGCGTTTATAAAAATGTTCATTAAATTCGTTGAATAAAGCTTAATTTTGTTTAAAAGTGCTTCACACCTCTGTTGAATAACACATGTGCTCATCGTAACCAAAATCAATAGACAGTTGTTGGTCAGGTGAACTCCATGATATATTTGTAGTTTTCGAAACCCTGGCCCATATCAGCCGGCAGGAGCGGCGCAGGGGAGCTGAGGGGGGGGCTGGGGGGGGCAGGTGGGCTGGGGGGCTGTGGGTGGGCTGGAGCGGCGCAGGGGAGCTGTGGGTGGGCTGGGGGTCCGTGGGGGGGCTGTGGGTGGGCTGGGGGCTGTGGGTGGGCTGGAGCGGTGCAGGGGGAGCTGTGGGTGGGCTGGGGCGGACAGCGGGGGCTGTGGGTGGGCTGGGGCGGACAGCGGGGGCTGTGGGTGGGCTGGGGCGGACAGCGGGGGCTGTGGGTGGGCTGGGGCGGACAGGGGGGGCTGTGGGTGGGCTGGGGCGGACAGCGGGGGCTGTGGGTGGGCTGGGGGGACAGCGGGGGCTGTGGGTGGGCTGGGGCGGACAGCGGGGGCTGTGGGTGGGCTGGAGGGACAGCGGGGGCTGGGGGACAGCGGGGGCTGTGGGTGGGCTGGGGGGGTGCAGTGGGAGCTGTGGGTGGGCTGGGGCGGACAGCGGGGGCTGTGGGTGGGCTGGAGCGGCGCAGGGGAGCTGTGGGTGGGCTGGGGGTCCGTGGGGGGGCTGTGGGTGGGCTGGGGGGGCTGTGGTGGGCTGGGGGGGTGTGGGTGGGCTGGAGCGGACAGCGGGGGCTGTGGGTGGGCTGGGGCGGACAGCGGGGGCTGTGGGTGGGCTGGGGCGGACAGCGGGGGCTGTGGGTGGGCTGGCGCGGTGCAGGGGAGCTGTGGGTGGGCTGGGGGGCTGTGCGTGGGCTGGAGCGGACAGCGGGGGCTGTGGGTGGGCTGGGGGGACAGCGGGGCTGTGGGTGGGCTGGAGCGGACAGCGGGGGCTGTGGGTGGGCTGGGGGGACAGCGGGGGCTGTGGGTGGGCTGGGGGGACAGCGGGGGCTGTGGGTGGGCTGGAGGGACAGCGGGGGCTGGGGGTGGGCTGGGGGGACAGCGGGGGCTGTGGGTGGGCTGGGGGGGTGCAATGGGAGCTGTGGGTGGGCTGGGGCGGACAGCGGGGGCTGTGGGTGGGCTGGAGGGACAGCGGGGGCTGTGGGTGGGCTGGAGGACAGCGGGGGCTGGGGGTGGGCTGGGGCGGACAGCGGGGGCTGTGGGTGGGCTGGAGGGACAGCGGGGGCTGTGGGTGGGCTGGAGGGACAGCGGGGGCTGTGGGTGGGCTGGAGGGACAGCGGGGGCTGGGGGGACAGCGGGGGCTGTGGGTGGGCTGGGGGGGTGCAATGGGAGCTGTGGGTGGGCTGGGGCGGACAGCGGGGGCTGTGGGTGGGCTGGAGGGACAGCGGGGGCTGGGGGGACAGCGGGGGCTGTGGGTGGGCTGGGGCGGACAGCGGGGGCTGTGGGTGGGCTGGAGGGACAGCGGGGGCTGTGGGTGGGCTGGAGGGACAGCGGGGGCTGTGGGTGGGCTGGGGGGGTGCAGTGGGAGCTGTGGGTGGGCTGGGGTGGACAGCGGGGGCTGTGGGTGGGCTGGGGCGGACAGCGGGGGCTGTGGGTGGGCTGGGGCGGACAGCGGGGGCTGTGGGTGGGCTGGAGGGACAGCAGGGGCTGTGGGTGGGCTGGAGGGACAGCGGGGGCTGGGGGTGGGCTGGGGGGACAGCGGGGGCTGTGGGTGGGCTGGGGCGGACAGCGGGGGCTGTGGGTGGGCTGGAGGGACAGCGGGGGCTGTGGGTGGGCTGGAGGGACAGCGGGGGCTGTGGGTGGGCTGGGGCGGACAGCGGGGGCTGTGGGTGGGCTGGAGGGACAGCGGGGGCTGTGGGTGGGCTGGGGGGGTGCAGCGGGAGCTGTGGGTGGGCTGGGGCGGACAGCGGGGGCTGTGGGTGGGCTGGGTCGGACAGCGGGGGCTGTGGGTGGGCTGGAGGGACAGCGGGGGCTGTGGGTGGGCTGGGGCGGACAGCGGGGGCTGTGGGTGGGCTGGGGCGGACAGCGGGGGCTGTGGGTGGGCTGGAGGGACAGCGGGGGCTGTGGGTGGGCTGGGGGGCTGTGGGTGGGCTGGAGCGGACAGCGGGGGCTGTGGGTGGGCTGGGGGGACAGCGGGGGCTGTGGGTGGGCTGGGGGGACAGCGGGGGCTGTGGGTGGGCTGGGGCGGACAGCGGGGGCTGTGGGTGGGCTGGAGCGGCGCAGGGGGCTGTGGGTGGGCTGGGGGGACAGCGGGGGCTGTGGGTGGGCTGGGGCGGACAGCGGGGGCTGTGGGTGGGCTGGAGGGACAGCGGGGGCTGTGGGTGGGCTGGAGGGACAGCGGGGGCTGGGGGTGGGCTGGGGGGACAGCGGGGGCTGTGGGTGGGCTGGGGGGGTGCAGTGGGAGCTGTGGGTGGGCTGGAGCGGCGCAGGGGGAGCTGTGGGTGGGCTGGGGGGCTGTGGGTGGGCTGGAGCGGACAGCGGGGGCTGGGGGTGGGCTGGGGGGACAGCGGGGGCTGTGGGTGGGCTGGGGCGGACAGCGGGGGCTGGGGGTGGGCTGGGGGGACAGCGGGGGCTGTGGGTGGGCTGGAGGGAGAGCGGGGGCTGGGGGGACAGCGGGGGCTGTGGGTGGGCTGGGGCGGACAGCGGGGGCTGTGGGTGGGCTGGAGGGACAGCGGGGGCTGTGGGTGGGCTGGAGGGACAGCGGGGGCTCAGGGGACAGCGGGGGCTGGGGGGGTGCAGTGGGAGCTGTGGGTGGGCTGGGGCGGACAGCGGGGGCTGTGGGTGGGCTGGGGCGGACAGCGGGGGCTGTGGGTGGGCTGGGGCGGACAGCGGGGGCTGTGGGTGGGCTGGGGCGGACAGCGGGGGCTGTGGGTGGGCTGGAGGGACAGCGGGGGCTGTGGGTGGGCTGGGGGGACAGCGGGGGCTGGGGGGACAGCGGGGGCTCTGGGTGGGCTGGAGGGCAGCGGGTGCTGTGGGTGGGCTGGTGTGGGGGGGCAGCAGGTGCTGTGGGTGGGCTGGTGTGGGGGGGGCAGCGGGAGCTGTGGGTGGGTTGGGGGGGCAGCGGGAGCTGTGGGTGGGCTGGTGTGGGGGGGGCAGCGGGAGCTGTGGGTGGGTTGGGGGGGCAGCGGGAGCTGTGGGTGGGCTGGGGGGCAGCGGGAGCTGTGGGTGGGCTGAGGGGGCTGTGGGGGGGCAGCGGGGGCTGTGGGTGGGCTGGGGGGGCAGCGGGGGCTGTGGGTGGGCTGGAGGGCTCCGGGTGCTGTGGGGGGGGCAGCGCGAGCTGTGGGTGGGCTGGGGGTCAGCGGGAGCTGTGGGTGGGCAGTGGGGGCTGTGGGTGGGCTTTCGGAGGGGATCTGCAATGAGAACAGATTTGAATTTGCTTTCTCTCTCTCTCTCTCCAGGCGTCAGTCCGTCTCACTCCAACTACAATGTTGTATGCAGGAAAGTCACCAGACGGATCCCATTTGTTGGTAACTGGAGATATGTGTGACTGAGGATCTCTGGGTGCATGAGATGAACAGGAATGGGTATTGGACTGGGTGGGATATTAAAGGGTGCGGGGAGTGAGGGAGAGAGTGGGATTAGACTGGGTGGGATATTAAAGAGTGAGGGGGGAGAGTGGGATTAGATTGGGTGGGATATTAAAGAGTGAGTGGGGAGAGTGGAATTAGACTGGGTGGGATATTAAAGGGTGAGGGGAGTGAGGGGGGAGAGTGGGATTTGACTGGGTGGGATATTAAAGAGTGAGGGGGGAGAGTGGGTGGGATATTAAAGGGTGCGGGGAACGAGTGGGGAGAGTGGGATTAGATTGGGTGGGATATTAAAGAGTGAGTGGGGAGAGTGGAATTACACTGGGTGGGATATTAAAGGGTGCGGGGAACGAGGGGGGAGAGTGGGATTAGACTGGGTGGGATATTAAAGGGTGTGGGGAGTGAGGGAGAGAGTGGGATTAGACTGGGTGGGATATTAAAGAGTGAGGGGGGAGAGTGGGATTAGATTGGGTGGGATATTAAAGTGAGTGGGGAGAGTGGAATTAGACTGGGTGGGATATTAAAGGGTGTGGGGGGTGAGGGAGAGAGTGGGATTAGATTGGGTGGGATATTAAAGGGTGAGGGGGGAAGAGTGGGATTAGACTGGGTGGGATATTAAAGGGTGTGGGGTGGGGGGGAAGTGGGATTAGACTGAGTGGGATATTAAAGTGTGTGGTGAGTGAGGGGGAGAGTGGGATTAGACTGGGTTGGATATTAAATGGTGTGGGGAGTGAGGTTGAGAGTGGGATTAGACTATGTGTGATACTAAAGGGTGCGGGGAACGAGGGGGGAGAGTGGAATTAGACTGGGTGGGATATTAAAGGGTGTGGAGAGTGAGGGGGAAGAGTGGGATTAGACTGGGTGGGATATTAAAGGGTGCGGGGAGTGACGGGGGGGAGGGGGGGATTAGACTGGGTGGGATATTAAAGGGTGCGGGGAGTGAGGGGGGGCAGTGGGATTAGACTGGGTGGGATATTAATGGGTGTGGGGAGTGAGGGGGGGGGCAGTGGGATTAGACTGGGTGGGATATTAATGGGTGTGGGGAGTGAGGGGGAGAGTGGGATTAGACTGGGTGGGATATTAAAGGGTGAGATGAGAGTGGGATTAGACTGGGTGGGATATTAAAGGGTGCGGGGGGAGAGTGGGATTAGACTGGGTGGGATATTAAAGGGTGCGGGGAACGAGGGGGAGAGTGGGATTAGACTGGGTGGGATATTAAAGTGTGTGAGGGGGGAGAGTGGGATTAGACTGGGTGGGATATTAAAGGGTGCGGGGAACGAGGGGGGAGAGTGGGATTAGACTGGGTGGGATATTAAAGAGTGAGGGGGGAGAGTGGAATTAGATTGGTTGGGATATTAAAGAGTGAGGGAGAGAGTGGGATTATACTGGGTGGGATATTAAAGGGTGAGGGGGGGGAGAGTGGGATTAGACTGGGTGGGATATTAAAGGGTGCGGGGAGTGAGGGGGAGAGTGGGATTAGACTGGGTGGGATATTAAAGGGTGAGGGGAGTGGAATTAGACTGGGTGGGATATTAAAGGGTGCGGGGAACGGGGGGGGAGAGTGGGATTAGACTGTGTGGGATATTAAAGGGTGCGGGGAGTGAGGGGGAGAGTGGGATTAGACTGGGTGGGATATTAAAGGGTGAGGGGAGTGAGAGGGGGAGAGTGGGATTAGACTGGGTGGGATATTAAAGGGTGCGGGGAACGAGGGGGGAGAGTGGGATTAGACTGGGTGGGATATTAAAGGGTGAGGGGGGGAGAGTGGGATTAGATTGGGTGGGATATTAAAGAGTTGGGGGAGAGTGAGATTAGTCTGGGTGGGATATTAAAGGGTGCGGGGAACGAGGGGGGAGAGTGGGATTAGACTGGGTGGGATATTAAAGGGCGAGGGGAGTGAGTGGGTGGAGTTGGATTAGACTGGATGGGATATTAAAGGGTGCGGGGAGTGAGGGGGGAGCGTGGGATTAGACTGGGTGGTATATTAAAGAGTGAGGGGGGAGTGGAATTATACTGGGTGGGATATTAAAGGGTGAGGTGGGAGAGTGGGATTAGATTGGGTGGGATATTAAAGGGTGCGGGGAGTGACGGGGAGAGTGGGATTAGACTGATGTGGGATATTAAAGGGTGAGGGGAGTGAAAGGGGGAGAGTAGGATTAGACTGGGTGGGATATTAAAGGGTGCGGGGAACGAGGGAGGAGAGTGGGATTAGACTGGGTGGGATATTAAAGGGTGAGGGTGGTAGAGTGGGATTAGATTGGGTGGGATATTAAAGAGTGGTGGGAGAGTGGGATTAGACTGGGTGGGATATTAAAGGGTGAGGGGAGCGAGGGGGGGTAGCGGGATTAGACTGGATGGGATATTAAAGGGTGCGGGGAGTGAGGGGGGAGAGTGGGATTAGACTGGGTGGGATATTAAAGGGTGCGGGGAGTGAGGGGGGAGAGTGGGATTAGACTGGGTAGGGTATTAAAGGGTGTGGGGAGTGAGGTTGAGAGAGGGATTAGACTATGTGGGATATTAAAGAGTGAGGGGGGAAGAGTGGGATTAGACTGGGTGGGATATTAAAGGGTGAGGGGGGAGAGTGGGATTAGACTGGGTGGGATATTAAAGGGTGCGGGGAGTGAGGGAGAGTGGGATTAGACTGGGCGGGATATTAAAGGGTGCGGGGAGTGAGGGAGAGAGTGGGATTAGACTGGGTGGGATATTAAAGGGTGTGGGGAGTGAGGGAGAGAGTGGGATTAGACTGGGTGAGATATTAAAGGGTGTGGGGAGTGAGGGAGAGAGTGGGATTAGACTGGGTGGGATATTAAAGGGTGAGGGGGGAGAGTGGGATTAGACTGGGTGGGATATTAAAGGGTGAGGGGGAGAGTGGGATTAGACTGGGTGGGATATTAAAGGGTGTGGGGAGTGAGGGGTGGGGTGGGGAAGTGGGATTAGACTGCGTGGGATATTGAAGGGTGCGGGGAGTGAGGGGGAGAGTGGGATTAGACTGGGTGGGATATTAAAGGGTGCGGAGAGTGAGGCGGGAGAGTGGGATTAGTTTGGGTGGGATATTAAAGGGTGCGGGGAGTGAGGGGGAGAGTGGGATTAGACTGGGTGGGATATTAAAGGGTGTGGGGAGTGAGAGGGGGAGAGTGGGATTAGACTGGGTGGGATATTAAAGGGTGCGGGGAGTGAGGGGGAGAGTGGGATTAGACTGGGTGGGATATTAAAGGGTGCGGGGAATGAGGGGGAGAGTGGGATTAGTTTGGGTGGGATATTAAAGGGTGTGGGGAGTGAGGGGTGGGGGGGGAAGTGGGATTAGACTGCGTGGGATATTGAAGGGTGCGGGGAGTGAGGGGGAGAGTGGGATTAGACTGGGTGGGATATTAAAGGGTGCGGAGAGTGAGACGGGAGAGTGGGATTAGTCTGGGTGGGATATTAAAGGGTGCGGAGAGTGAGACGGGAGAGTGGGATTAGTCTGGGTGGGATATTAAAGGGTGCGGGGAGTGAGGGGGAGAGTGGGATTAGACTGGGTGGGATATTAAAGGGTGCGGGGGGAGAGTGGGATTAGTCTGGGTGGGATATTAAAGGGTGCGGAGAGTGAGGCGGGAGAGTGGGATTAGACTGGGTGGGATATTAAAGGGTGCGGAGAGTGAGGGGGGAGAGTGGGATTAGACTGGGTGGGATATTAAAGGGTGCGGAGAGTGAGACGGGAGAGTGGGATTAGACTGGGTGGGATATTAAAGGGTGCGGGGAGTGAGGGAGAGAGTGGGATTAGACTGGGTGGGATATTAAAGGGTGCGGAGAGTGAGGCGGGAGAGTGGGATTAGACTGGGTGGGATATTAAAGGGTGCGGAGAGTGAGGCGGGAGAGTGGGATTAGACTGGGTGGGATATTAAAGGGTGCGGGGGGAGAGTGGGATTAGACTGGGTGGGATATTAAAGAGTGAGGGGGGAAGAGTGGGATTAGACTGGGTGGGATATTAAAGGGTGCGGGGAGTGAGGGGGGAGAGTGGGATTAGACTGGGTGGGATATTAAAGGGTGCGGGGAGTGAGGGGGAGAGTGGGATTAGTCTGGGTGGGATATTAAAGGGTGCGGGGAGTGAGGCGGGAGAGTGGGATTAGTCTGGGTGGGATATTAAAGGGTGCGGGGACTGCTAGTCCTCGATGTGGCGTTCTAATTCTCCCCCTCTTGCATTTGTAGAAAAGTGCCCGCTACTTGCTCAAGGAGCTGCCTGTCCGTATCGCGCATCGAATAAAGAGCATCCGGAACCTTCCATTCATCATGGGCTGTAACCCGACCCTTCTGCAGGTGGTGAGTGTCACGTCACAGGGATTTCAAACACACCGAAAGGGTCCTCTCAGCAGTTCTTTAAGTTTATGGAAGGGCTTCGACTGGTAGGGGTCGGTGAGGGCGAGTAAAGCAGAAAATATATCCATCGGCGACCCGAGAACCGCCCGAGACTTTGTGTCCGGACTCCGGAGCCTCATCACTGTTGGGATGTAGGAGATTGCACAGTCGATTGGCCCATAGTGAGCAGAGCCCGACAGTGAGATCTATTATTATGCGGTGCTCCCTCCGTACAGACCCTCCGACAGTGCGGCGCTCTCTCAACACCGACCCACCGACAGTGCAGTGCTCCCTCAGCACTGACCCTCTGACAGTACAGCGCTCCCTCAGCACTGACCCTCCGATAGTGCTGTGCACCCTCAGCACCAATCCTCCAACAGTGCGGCGCTCCCTCAGCACTGACCCGCCGACAGTGCGGCGTTCCCTCAGTACTGACCCTCCGACAATGCCGCGCTCCCTCAGTACTGACCCTCAGACAGTGGCGCTCCCTCAGTATTGACTCTCTGCCAGTGCGATGCTCCCTCAGCACCGGCAATGCAGCACTCTTTTCTCCAGTGGCACAGCGCCCCCTCAAGGCTAACCCTGCTAGAGGGTAACATGGACAGAGTTTGCGCTAATCTCCTTATCAATCTGTCTTTTGCGGCCCACATTCTGGTGGATTTCTTTCTTCCCTGCACTAATTTGTCTTTTTTTTTTTGCAGCATGAGTTATACATTCGCGCCTTCCAGAAGCTCAGTGAGTTTCCTCCGGTAAGTAAAGGCGTCACCACTCCATGACAATGGGTTATTACTCCACCGAGGGCTATGCTCACGCTGCTAGCTACAACTTGTGGCCTTTCTGATGGCGCGAGACTTACTTTTCGCTCACTTTCCGTGTGTCACGGGAGCGTCCCTTTAAGAAATGTTTTTGTCTTATCACATGGCTTCAGTGATGTCATGTGGGAGGAGCTGGGCTGTGGCTCTGAGTTTTACTTTTGTTTTGAGTTTGAACTGGTGTACTGCACAGGTTGAAACGAAGTGTCTCTCTAACTGCAGTTTAAAAGCTGTTTGCAGACTAATTGATAACTTAAAAGCGATAACTGTCTTCTGGAAGGAATCCATACCTGCTGTTTTGGAAAGGACACTAGCGTATCCGTACCAAGGCAGGAAGAGTGCCGTGTGTGGGGCCACTCCTTTGAAAAGGCGTTTAAGGGATCTTGTTTTTAAACTGGAACAGTAAAGGGGAATTTATTAAGGGTTATACATAGAGTACTGTAGCTGTGTGGGGTATTTATGTTTGTAGTTGATAATTCTTACTGTGTGTGTTTATAAAAATGTTAACTAAATTCGTAGAATAAAGTTTTCTTTTTTGATTAAAAGTGCTTAAAGCCTCTGTTGAATAACACCTGAAAGTCAGGCCCTTGTGCTCATCGGAACCAACATCGATAAACAATTGTAGGTCAGGTGAACTCAATGATATACTTTGGAGTTTTCCAAACCCTGACCCATAACACGTGCCATTGCTCCTGGTGTGCGGGGAGCGTTCTCCTATTGTGACAGCGGTATCTGATCGGTCGATTGATGTCTTGAGTGGAACTGCGGGCGTGGGGGTTGGGGAAAGGGGCTGGTGGTCCCACTGGAAGATCACTCCCTCCTCCCAGTTCCCCTCCGAGTCTCTCCGATGGAGACGCTCGGCGACGGAGAGGCGGCACCTGCCCCCACCCTCACCCCACTTCAGAACCAGGTCCTTCCCCGTTCTCTTGACTCAGCATCGGGCAGCGGTTCAGGAAAGCCGCAAGTCTCGTTGGGGGCGTGCTCGCGAGTGATAGGTTGAGGCAGGTCGGCGGGTAAGAGGAATGTGGCGGCACCAACGCGGCCTGGGTAAAACCCCAACCAACAAAGGAGTCCTGAAAAGTGGCCGTGGGCGCAAGGGGAGGGAACCGGCATGCTCAGTGGGTCTGTGCGCATGCGAGTGTGTGTGTGTGTGTGTGTGTGTGTGTGTGTGACCCTCGTCTCCTTTTCCCGCTTTGTTTTTTCCCCCTCCAGATTAAGAACAGCGAAGTGGAGGGGCAATACTGTCGGCTGCTGCAGCAGCTCCTCGATGACCACAAGGACGTGGTCACCCTGCTGGCCGAGGGTTTCCGGGAGAGCCGCCGGCACGTCAAGGTGAGCAGGACGTCTGCAGGAAAGGCCCAGGCTTCAATCCCGGCCTTCATACAGCTCCTTCAGAACCGTGAATGTTTCAAGGCGGTCGCCTCGCGTTCTTCGAAACTCCAGAGATTATAACTAATATATCAACTCCCAGAGAAAGAGAGGGAGATTACAATTCCAGACCTGACCCCTCCCTACACAACTATAACTCCTTTATTCGCCCACCTAATGGCTTGCTGTACGTGCGTCACGAGCGCACCCACTTACAAATGTTGTACCTTGTTGGACGGGGAGGTTTGGGGGGGTGGAGATATTCTGCCTTTCCATCCTTCTGACCAAAGTAAATGACATTGCGCTTTCACACGCGATATTTCATCTGTTGCCTTTGCAGCATCCACTCGCTTGATCTGCCTGTGTCCCTTTGTGGCCTCTGCCATCTTGTTCAGATGGACATGGAAGGAGTGCACTGTCTGTCTCTGGCTCTACTGCACGACGGGCCGAGATGTGTATCAAAACGATTTCTCCAGCTAGCCATACGGTTAAATCTGTACGTGACCCACAGATCTCCGCACGACCACACCCAGGTTTCTTCAACAAATAACAGAATTCTTAGTTTACACAGACACACCCACATGGAACAGGAGAGGCTCCATTTTGGGCCTCGTGCTGAGTTGGCCGCCCTCGGACCCGATGTGCCCCCCCCCCACCGAGGAGGGTACCTGTCGAAGGGTACAGCACCGCGGAGGAATGTCGGGGCCCCGTCATTCAGGCTCCTTCATTCACCGAGGGATTTTCTTTCACCTTTTAAGGATGAGGCAGTGATTCGCCAGTTTCTGGACAAGACGTTGACGTCACGGCTGGGAATGCGAATGCTGGCGACTCACCACCTGGCGCTGCACGAGGACAGGGTAAGCGGAGCAACGTCACACGACAGCCAAGGGTGGGTTAGCGGCAGGACTGTCCTCAATCTGGATGGAACCAAACCCCATTCCCAATGTACACAGTCCCAATGGACTCAAACCCCTTCCCGTTCACCCCCACTGTACACAATCCCAATGGACTCAAACCCCTTCCCGTTCACCCCCACTGTACACAATCCCAATGGACACAAACCCCTTCCAGTTTACTCCCACTGTACACAATCCCAATGGACCCAAACCCCTTCCCGTTCACTCCCACTGTACACAATCCCATTGGACCCAAACCCCTTCCCGTTCACTCCCACTGTACACAATCCCAATGGACACAAACCCCTTCCCGTTCACCCCCACTGTACACAATCCCAATGGACACAAACCCCTTCCAGTTTACTCCCACTGTACACAATCCCAATGGACCCAAACCCCTTCCCGTTCACTCCCACTGTACACAATCCCAATGGACCCAAACCCCTTCCCGTTCACTCCCACTGTACACAATCCCATTGGACCCAAACCCCTTCCCGTTCACTCCCACTGTACACAGTCCCAATGGACCCAAACCCCTTCCCGTTCACTCCCACTGTACACAATCCCAATGGACACAAACCTCTTCCAGTTTACTCCCACTGTACACAATCCCAATGGACCCAAACCCCTTCCCATTCACTCCCACTGTACACAATCCCAATGGACACAAACCCCTTCCAGTTTACTCCCACTGTACACAATCCCAATGGACCCAAACCCCTTCCCGTTCACTCCCACTGTACACAATCCCAATGGACACAAACCCCTTCCAGTTTACTCCCACTGTACACAATCCCAATGGACCCAAACCCCTTCCCATTCACTCCCACTGTACACAATCCCAATGGACCCAAACCCCTTCCCGTTCACTCCCGCTCTACACAGTCCCAATGGACCCAAACCCCTTCCCGTTCACTCCCACTGTACACAATCCCAATGGACCCAAACCCCTTCCCGTTCACTCTCACTGTACTCAGTCCCAATGGACCCAAACCCCTTCCCGTTCACTCCCACTGTACACAATCCCAATGGACCCAAACCCCTTCCCATTCACTCCCACTGTACACCATCCCAATGGACACAAACCCCTTCCCGTTCACTCCCACTGTACACAATCCCAATGGACCCAAACCCCTTCCCGTTCACTCCCAGTGTACACAATCCCAATGGACCCAAACCGCTTCCCTCCCACTGTACGCAATCCCAATGGACCAAAACCCCTTCCCATTCACTCCCACTGTACACCATCCCAATGGACCCAAACCCGTTCCTGTTCACTCCCACTGTACACAATCCCAATGGACACAAACCCCTTCCCGTTCACTCCCGCTCTACACAATCCCAATGGACCCAAACCCCTTCCCGTTCACTCCCACTGTACACAGTCCCAATGGACCCAAACCCCTTCCCGTTCACTCCCACTGTACACAATCCCAATGGACACAAACCTCTTCCAGTTTACTCCCACTGTACACAATCCCAATGGACCCAAACCCCTTCCCATTCACTCCCACTGTACACAATCCCAATGGACACAAACCCCTTCCAGTTTACTCCCACTGTACACAATCCCAATGGACCCAAACCCCTTCCCGTTCACTCCCACTGTACACAATCCCAATGGACACAAACCCCTTCCAGTTTACTCCCACTGTACACAATCCCAATGGACCCAAACCCCTTCCCATTCACTCCCACTGTACACAATCCCAATGGACCCAAACCCCTTCCCGTTCACTCCCGCTCTACACAGTCCCAATGGACCCAAACCCCTTCCCGTTCACTCCCACTGTACACAATCCCAATGGACCCAAACCCCTTCCCGTTCACTCTCACTGTACTCAGTCCCAATGGACCCAAACCCCTTCCCGTTCACTCCCACTGTACACAATCCCAATGGACCCAAACCCCTTCCCATTCACTCCCACTGTACACCATCCCAATGGACACAAACCCCTTCCCGTTCACTCCCACTGTACACAATCCCAATGGACCCAAACCCCTTCCCGTTCACTCCCAGTGTACACAATCCCAATGGACCCAAACCCCTTCCCGTTCACCCCCACTGTACACAATCCCAATGGACTCAAACCGCTTCCCTCCCACTGTACACAATCCCAATGGACCAAAACCCCTTCCCGTTCACTCCCACTGTACACCATCCCAATGGACCCAAACCCGTTCCTGTTCACTCCCACTGTACACAATCCCAATGGACACAAACCCCTTCCCGTTCACTCCCACTGTACACCATCCCAATGGACCCAAACCCCTTCCTATCACTCTCTCACAATCGCCATTAAGCGAAATCTCTTCCTGGCGCTGGCACCGTTGCAGTGGACAAAGTCCCATTCGATGCCGTCTTTGTCCTGTTGCGTTTTATGTGTTTTCATGAACCCCGTTCCGTGCGACTGTTATCTTGGAAATCCTCTTGATGTTGAAGTAATTGAGCCTCTTCCACCCCCCCCGCCCCGCCCCCTCCGCAGCCCCACACACACAAGGCAGGAAAGGACCTCACTTGGCCTGGCGTCGAGTCAGCTGTCCTCGACTCTGGGTCGTGTTCTGGTGGGTTAACAGCAGGGCCTGCCACTGGAGGGTCAACATGAGAACTGGGCTTCCTGCCCGTAGTCACTTTCCCAACCACACCATGCAGGTTTCAGCATGTGGCGAGCCCCCACTGTTAAATCCCAATAAGCCCCTGTTTGGGGCAGCACGGTAGCATTGTGGATAGCACAATTGCGTCACAGCTCCAGGGTCCCCGGTTCGATTCCCGGCTTGGGTCACTGTCTGTCCGGAGTCTGCACATCCTCCCCGTGTGTGCGTGGGTTTCCTCCGGGTGCTCCGGTTTCCCCCCACAGTCCAAAGATGTGCAGGTTAGGTGGATTGGCCGTGATAAATTGCCCTTAGTGTCCAAAATTGCCCTTAGTGTTGGGTGGGGTTACTGGGTTATGGGGATAGGGTGGAGGTGTTGACCTTGGGTAGGGTGCTCTTTCCAAGAGCCGGTGCAGACTCGATGGGCCGAATGGCCTCCTTCTGCACTGTAAATTCTATGATGAAATAGCTGTCTCCTCTCGATAGAGAGACGATGGTGGTGGAAGTGAAGACTTCCCCCAGAGTTGGGGGGGGGGGGGGCCAACAGTTTTCAGGTGGGGCCTCTTGGAGCTGAATGAACCCCCTCCTCTGGCCCCATCGCCACCTGTCCTCTAACCCTCCTTGCCTTTTCCTTCCAGCCCGACTTTGTTGGCATCATCTGCACACGCCTCTCGCCCAAGAAGATCATCGAGAAGTGGGTGGACTTTGCCAGGTGACACAGCCTTGCTACACGAATGTGGTTGCAGTGAGAGAGCTCATGGAAGTTGTGTGGGGGGGGGGGGGCTGTGGTGGTGCTGGTGTGTGAGGAAGGCCTGCTTTCTGCCTCATGATTCGGTATACTGTTACAAAATGAATTCCAGGAGGTGGGCATCGCTGTCTCGGGAAGAGGAAATCTCGGATCAGCAAGTATTTTCACTTTTTTGCCCAGTGAGAGGAAGCGAACAGTTACATCACACTGAAACGTAGGCCGAGCTATGGCGGGTGCTGCATTTAGCGAGCAGTTTGTGGGCGCTTGCACAGCAAGACTGCAAGCAGTCACACCGGAGGTCGCTGTCTCTGCCTCGGCTTTCACCAGCTCACAGCCGGAGCAACAAGGGTTGTGTCAGAGAGAGAGATGGGGGTTGAAACACTCCTCGGAAAGAGAGAGACGGGGGTTGAGACACAGCTCTGGAGGAGAGAGAGAGAGAGATCGGGGGTGAGACACGGCTCTGGAGGAGAGAGAGAGAGAGATCGGGGGTGAGACACGCTCTGGAGGAGAGAGAGAGATCGGGGGTGAGACACGGCTCTGGAGGAGAGAGAGAGAGATCGGGGGTGAGACACGGCTCTGGAGGAGAGAGAGAGATCGGGGGTGAGACACGGCTCTGGAGGAGAGAGAGAGAGATCGGGGGTGAGACACGCTCTGGAGGAGAGAGAGAGAGATCGGGGGTGAGACACGGCTCTGGGGGAGAGTGAGATGGGGGATGAGACAACGGCTCTGGAGGAGAGAGATGGGGGTTGCGACACAGCCCTGGAGGAGAGAGAGAGATCGGGGGTGAGACACGGCTCTGGAGGAGAGAGAGAGAGATCGGGGGTGAGACACGGCTCTGGAGGAGAGAGAGAGAGATCGGGGGTGAGACACGCTCTGGAGGAGAGAGAGAGAGATCGGGGGTGAGACACGGCTCTGGGGGAGAGAGTGAGATGGGGAATGAGACAGTTCTGGAGGAGAGAGGGAGAGATGGGCAGTTTAAGACACAGCACTAGGCGAGAGAGAGCAATGAGGGGGTTGAGACACTCCTCGGACAGAGAGAGAGAGAGATGGGGGTTGAAACACTCCTCGGAGGGAGAGAGAGAGAGAGAGAGATGGGGGTTGAAACACTCCTCGGACAGAGAGACAGATGGGGGTTGAGCCATTCGGAAAGAGAGCGAGAGAGAGAGATGGGGGTTGAAACACTCCTCGGACAGAGAGAGAGAAAGAGATGGGGATTGAAACACTCCACGGAGAGAGAGAGAGAGAGATGGGGTTGAGCCAATCCTCGGAGAGAGAGAGAGTGATGGGGGTTGAGCCACTCCTCGGACAGAGAGAGAGAGATGGGGGTTGAGCCAATCCTCGGAGAGAGAGAGAGTGATGGGGGTTGAGCCACTCCTCGGACAGAGAGAGAGAGATGGGGGTTGAGCCAATCCTCGGACAGAGAGAGAGTTGGGGGTTGAAACAATACACGGAGAGAGAGAGATGGAGGTTGAAACACTCCTCGGAGAGAGAGCGAGAGAGATGGGGGTTGAGGCACTTCTCGGACAGAGAGAGAGATGGGGGTTGAAACACTCGGACAGAGAGAGAGAGAGATGGGGGTTGAAACACTCCTCGGACAGAGAGAGAGAGAGAGATGGGGGTTGAAACACTCCTCGGACAGAGAGAGAGATGGGGGTTAAAACACTCCTCGGACAGAGAGAGAGATGGGGGTTGAGCCACTTATCGGACAGAGAGAGAGATGGGGGTTGAAACACTTGGACAGAGAGAGAGAGAGAGATGGGGGTTGAAACACTCCTCGGACAGAGAGAGAGATGGGGGTTAAAACACTCCTCGGAGAGAGAGAGAGAGAAAGAGATGGGGATTGAAACACTCCACGGAGAGAGAGAGAGAGATGGGGGTTGAGCCAATCCTCGGAGAGGGAGAGACGGGGGTTGAAACACTCGGGGAGAGAGAGAAATGGGGTTGAAACACTACTCGGAGAGAGCGGGAGAGAGAGAGATGGAGGTTGAAACACTCCTCCGAGAGAGAGAGAGAGAGATGGGGGTTGAAACAGTCCTTGGACGGAGAGAGAGAGATGGGGGTTGAAACACTCCTCCGAGAGAGAGAGATGGGGGTTGAAACAGTCCTTGGACGGAGAGAGAGAGAGATGGGGGTTGAAACACTCCTCCGAGAGAGAGAGATGGGGGTTGGAACAGTCCTTGGACGGAGAGAGAGAGATGGGCGTTGAGCCAGTCCTTGGAGAGAGAAACAGAGATGGGGGTTGAAACACTCCTCCGAGAGAGAGAGATGGGTGTTGAAACACTCCTCGGAGAGAGAGAGAGAGATTGGGGTTGAAACACCCCTCGGAGAGAGAGAGAGAGATTGGGGTTGAAACACCCCTCGGACAGAGAGAGAGAGATTGGGGTTGAAACACTCCTCGGAGAGAGAGAGAGAGATTGGGGTTGAAACACCCCTCGGACAGAGAGAGAGAGATTGGGGTTGAAACACTCCTCGGAGAGAGAGAGAGAGAGATGGGTGTTGAAACACTCCTCGGAGAGAGAGAGAGAGATGGAGGTTGAAACACTCCTTGGAGAGAGAGTGAGAGAGAGAGAGATGGGGGTTGAAACACTCGGAAAGAGAGAGATGGGGGTTGAAACACCCCTCTGAGAGAGAGAGAGATGGAGGTTGAAACATTCCTTGGAGAGAGAGAGAGATGGGGGTTGAAACACTCGGAAAGAGAGAGAGAGATGGGGGTTGAAACACTCCTCGGAGAGAGAGAGAGAGAGATGGGGGTTGAGCCGCTCGGAAAGAGAGAGAAAGATGGGGTTGAAACACTCCTCGGAGAGAGAGAGAGAGAGATGGGGGTTGAGCCACTCGGAAAGAGAGAGAGAGAGATGGGGTTGAAACACTCCTCGGAGAGAGCGGGAGAGAGAGAGATGGAGGTTGAAACGCTCCTCCGAGAGAGAGAGATGGGGGTTGAAACAGTCCTTGGACGGAGAGAGAGAGAGATGGGGGTTGAAACACTCCTCCGAGAGAGAGAGATGGGGGTTGAAACAGTCCTTGGACGGAGAGAGAGAGAGATGGGGGTTGAAACACTCCTCCGAGAGAGAGAGATGGGGGTTGAAACAGTCCTTGGACGGAGAGAGAGAGATGGGCGTTGAGCCAGTCCTTGGAGAGAGAAACAGAGATGGGGGTTGTGCCACTCCTCGGAGAGAGAGAGAGAGAGAGATGGGGATTGAAACACTCCTCCGAGAGAGAGATGGGGGTTGAGCCAGTCCTTGGAGAGAGAAACAGAGATGGGGGTTGTGCCACTCCTCGGAGAGAGAGAGAGAGAGATTGGGGTTGAAACACTCCTCCGAGAGAGAGAGAGTGAGATGGGTGTTGAAACACTCCTCCGAGAGAGAGAGAGTGAGATGGGTGTTGAAACACTCCTCGGAGAGAGAGAGAGAGATTGGGGTTGAAACACCCCTCGGAGAGAGAGAGAGAGAGAGATGGGTGTTGAAACACTCCTCGGAGAGAGAGATGGAGGTTGAAACACTCCTTGGAGAGAGAGTGAGAGAGAGAGAGATGGGGGTTGAAACACTCGGAAAGAGAGAGAGAGAGATGGGGGTTGAAACACCCCTCGGAGAGAGAGAGAGATGGAGGTTGAAACATTCCTTGGAGAGAGAGTGAGAGAGAGAGAGATGGGGGTTGAAACACTCGGAAAGAGAGAGAGAGAGATGGGGGTTGAAACACTCCTCGGAGAGAGAGAGAGAGAGATGGGGGTTGAGCCGCTCGGAAAGAGAGAGAAAGATGGGGTTGAAACACTCCTCGGAGAGAGAGAGAGAGAGAGATGGGGGTTGAGCCACTCGGAAAGAGAGAGAGAGAGATGGGGTTGAAACACTCCTCGGAGAGAGCGGGAGAGAGAGAGATGGAGGTTGAAACGCTCCTCAAAGAAAGAGAGGGAGAGAGAGAGAGAGATGGGGTTTGAAACACTCCTCGGAGAGAGAGAGATGGGGTTGAAACACTCCTCGGAGAGAGCGGGAGAGAGAGAGATGGAGGTTGAAACACTCCTCAGAGAGAGAGAGGGAGAGAGAGAGAGAGATGGGGTTGAAACACTCCTCGTAGAAAGAGAGTGATGGGGGTTGAAACACTCCTCGTAGAAAGAGAGAGTGATGGGGGTTGAAACACTCCTCGGAGAGAGAGAGAGATGGGGGTTGAAACACTCCTCAGAGAGAGAGTGAGATGGGGGTTCAAACACTCCTTGGACAGAGAGAGAGAGATGGGGGTTGAAACACTCCTCGGACAGAGGGAGAGAGATAGGGGTTGAGCCACTCCTCGGAGAGAGAGAGAGAGAGATAGGGGTTGAGCCACTCCTCGGAGAGAGAGAGAGATGGGGGTTGAAACACTCCTCGGAGTGAGAGAGAGAGAGATGGGGGTTGAAACACTCCTCGGACAGAGAGAGAGAGATAGGGGTTGAGCCACTCCTCGGAGAGAGAGTGAGATGGCGGTTGAAACACTCCTCGGAGTGAGAGAGATATGGGGGTTGAAACACTCCTCAGAGAGAGTGAGAGAGAGATGGGGGTTGAAATACTCGGAAATGAGAGAGAGAGAGAGAGAGATGGGGGTTGAAACACTCCTCGGGAAAGAGAGAGATGGGGGTTGAAACACTCCTCAGAGAGAGAGATGGGGGTTGAAACACTCCTCGGGAAAGAGAGAGATGGGGGTTGAAACACTCCTCAGAGAGAGAGATGGGGGTTGAAACACTCCTCGGACAGAGAGAGAGAGATAGGGGTTGAGCCACTCCTCAGAGAGAGAGAGAGAGAGAGATATGGGGGTTGAAACACTCCTCAGAGAGAGTGAGAGAGAGATGGGGGTTGAAACACTCCTCAGAGAGAGAGATGGGGGTTGAGCCACTTCTCGGAGAGAGAGAGAGAGAGAGAGATCGGGGTTGAAACACTCCTCGGAGAGAGAGATGGGGGTTGAGCCACTTCTCGGAGAGAGAGAGAGTTCTGGGTTGAAACACTCCGAGAGAGAGATGAGGGTTGAAACATTCCTCCGAGAGAGCGGGAGAGAGATGGGGGTTGAAATGCTCCTCGGAGAAAGAGAGAGAGATGGGGGTTGAAACTCTCCTCGGGAAAGAGAGAGATGGGGGTTGAGTCCCTCCTCGTAGAGAGGAAGAGAGAGGGATGGGGGTTGAAACACTCCTCAGAGAGAGAGAGAGAGAGAGAGATGGGGGTTGAAACACTCCTCGGACAGAGAGAGAGAGATGGGGGTTGAAACACTCCTCAGAGAGGGAGAGAGAGAGAGATAGGGGTTGAGCCACTCCTCGGAGAGAGAGAGAGATGGGGGTTGAAACACTCCTCGGACAGAGAGAGAGAGAGATGGGGGTTGAAACATTCCTCGGACAGAGAGAGAGAGAGATGGGGGTTGAAACACTCCTCGGACAGAGAGAGAGAGAGAGATAGGGGTTGAGCCACTCCTCGGAGAGAGAGAGAGATGGGGGTTGAAACACTCCTCGGAGTGAGAGAGATATGGGGGTTGAAACACTCCTCAGAGAGAGTGAGAGAGAGATGAGGGTTGAAATACTCGGAAATGAGAGAGAGAGAGAGAGTGAGAGATGGGGGTTGAAACACTCCTCGGGAAAGAGAGAGATGGGGGTTGAAACACTCCTCGGACAGAGAGAGAGATAGGGGTTGAGCCACTCCTCGGAGAGAGAGAGAGAGAGAGAGATGGGGGTTGAAACACTCCTCGGAGTGAGAGAGATATGGGGGTTGAAACACTCCTCAGAGAGAGTGAGAGAGAGATGGGGGTTGAAATACTCGGAAATGAGAGAGAGAGAGATGGGGGTTGAAACACTCCTCGGACAGAGAGAGAGAGATGGGGGTTGAAACACTCCTCGGACAGAGAGAGAGAGAGATGGGGGTTGAAATACTCGGAAATGAGAGAGAGAGAGATGGGGGTTGAAACACTCCTCGGACAGAGAGAGAGAGAGATGGGGGTTGAAATACTCGGAAATGAGAGAGAGAGAGATGGGGGTTTGAACACTCCTCGGACAGAGAGAGAGAGAGATGGGGGTTGAAACACTCCTCGGAGAGAGGGAGAGAGAGATGGTTGAAACACTCCTCGGAGAGAGAGATGGGGGTTGAAACACTCCTCAGAGAGAGAGAGAGATGGGGGTTGAAACACTTGGAAATAAGAGAGAGAGATGGTGGTTGAAACACTCCTCGGAGAGAGAGAGAGCGATGGGGGTTGAAACACTCCTCGGAGAGAGAGAGAGATGGGGGTTGAAACACTCCTCGGCGAGAGAGAGAGAGAGAGATGGGGGTTGAAACACTCCTCGGACAGAGAGAGAGAGATGGGGGTTGAAACACTCCTCGGCGAGAGAGAGAGAGAGAGAGAGATGGGGGTTGAAACACTCCTCGGACAGAGAGAGAGAGATGGGGGTTGAAACACTCCTCGGACAGAGAGAGAGAGAGATGGGGGTTGAAATACTCGGAAATGAGAGAGAGAGAGATGGGGGTTGAAACACTCCTCGGACAGAGAGAGAGAGATGGGGGTTGAAACACTCCTCGGACAGAGAGAGAGAGAGAGAGAGAGATGGGGGTTGAAACACTCCTCGGAGATAGAGATGGGGGTTGAAACACTCCTCGGACAGAGAGAAAGAGAGATGGGGGTTGAAACACTCCTCCGACAGAGAGAGAGAGATGGGGGTTGAAACACTCCTCGGACAGAGAGAGAGAGAGATGGGGGTTGAAATACTCGGAAATGAGAGAGAGAGAGATGGGGGTTGAAACACTCCTCGGACAGAGAGAGAGAGATGGGGGTTGAAACACTCCTCGGAGAGAGAGATGGGGGTTGAAACACACCTCGGACAGAGAGAGAGAGAGATGGGGGTTGAAACACTCCTCCGACAGAGAGAGAGAGAGATGGGGATTGAAACACTCCTCGGACAGAGAGAGAGAGAGAGATGGGGGTTGAAACACTCCTCGGACAGAGAGAGAGAGATGGGGGTTGAAACACTCCTCGGACAGGGAGAGAGAGTGATGGGGGTTGAAACACTCCTCGGACAGAGAGAGAGAGAGATGGGGGTTGAAACACTCCTCGGACAGAGAGAGAGAGATGGGGGTTGAAACACTCCTCGGACAGGGAGAGAGAGAGATGGAGGTTGAAACACTCCTCCGACAGAGAGAGAGAGAGATGGGGGTTGAAACACTCCTCGGACAGAGAGAGAGAGAGAGATGGGGGTTGAAACACTCCTCGGACAGAGAGAGAGAGAGATGGGGGTTGAAACACTCCTCGGACAGGGAGAGAGAGAGATGGGGGTTGAAATACTCGGAAATGAGAGAGAGAGAGATGGGGGTTGAAACACTCCTCGGACAGAGAGAGAGAGAGATGGGGGTTGAAACACTCCTCGGACAGGGAGAGAGAGAGATGGGGGTTGAAACACTCCTCGGACAGAGAGAGAGAGATGGGGGTTGAAACACTCCTCGGCGAGAGAGAGAGAGAGAGAGAGATGGGGGTTGAAACACTCCTCGGACAGAGAGAGAGAGATGGGGGTTGAAACACTCCTCGGACAGAGAGAGAGAGAGATGGGGGTTGAAATACTCGGAAATGAGAGAGAGAGAGATGGGGGTTGAAACACTCCTCGGACAGAGAGAGAGAGATGGGGGTTGAAACACTCCTCGGACAGAGAGAGAGAGAGAGAGAGAGATGGGGGTTGAAACACTCCTCGGAGAGAGAGATGGGGGTTGAAACACTCCTCGGACAGAGAGAAAGAGAGATGGGGGTTGAAACACTCCTCCGACAGAGAGAGAGAGATGGGGGTTGAAACACTCCTCGGAGAGAGAGATGGGGGTTGAAACACTCCTCGGACAGGGAGAGAGAGTGATGGGGGTTGAAACACTCCTCGGACAGAGAGAAAGAGAGATGGGGGTTGAAACACTCCTCGGACAGAGAGAGAGAGAGATGGGGGTTGAAATACTCGGAAATGAGAGAGAGAGAGATGGGGGTTGAAACACTCCTCGGACAGAGAGAGAGAGATGGGGGTTGAAACACTCCTCGGAGAGAGAGATGGGGGTTGAAACACACCTCGGACAGAGAGAGAGAGAGATGGGGGTTGAAACACTCCTCCGACAGAGAGAGAGAGAGATGGGGATTGAAACACTCCTCGGACAGAGAGAGAGAGAGAGATGGGGGTTGAAACACTCCTCGGACAGAGAGAGAGAGATGGGGGTTGAAACACTCCTCGGACAGGGAGAGAGAGTGATGGGGGTTGAAACACTCCTCGGACAGAGAGAGAGAGAGATGGGGGTTGAAACACTCCTCGGACAGAGAGAGAGAGATGGGGGTTGAAACACTCCTCGGACAGGGAGAGAGAGAGATGGAGGTTGAAACACTCCTCCGACAGAGAGAGAGAGAGATGGGGGTTGAAACACTCCTCGGACAGAGAGAGAGAGAGAGATGGGGGTTGAAACACTCCTCGGACAGAGAGAGAGAGAGATGGGGGTTGAAACACTCCTCGGACAGGGAGAGAGAGAGATGGGGGTTGAAATACTCGGAAATGAGAGAGAGAGAGATGGGGGTTGAAACACTCCTCGGACAGAGAGAGAGAGAGATGGGGGTTGAAACACTCCTCGGACAGGGAGAGAGAGAGATGGGGGTTGAAACACTCCTCGGACAGGGAGAGAGAGAGATGGGGGTTGAGGAAGGGACCTAATATGAGTGGGGTGGGCATAGGAGGGTGGGACTTGCCAACGTCTTTCAGAACATACCGACTGTTGGTTGTGCCTTGCACAGCTTCACAACACACACACTGACCCCTGGCTTCCCTCTGTTTTCCAGGCGCCTGTGTGAGCACAAGTACGGGAATGCTCCCCGCGTCCGGATCAGTGGGCACGTGGCAGCGAGGTTCCCTTACATTCCAATGCCCCTTGACTACATCCTACCTGAGCTGCTGAAGAACGCAATGAGGTCAGAGCGCAGTCTGTAGTCTTGCATGGTGACATCCGGTCCCAGAGCGGGAAAGGACAGTGTATCTAACACACTGTCACACCCGGCCCCAGAGGGAGAAAGGCCAGTGTATCTAACACACTGTGACACCCGGTCCCAGTCGGGGAAAGGACAGTGTATCTAACACACTGTGACACTGTCCCAGAGGGGGAAAGGACAGTGTATCTAACACACTGTCACACCCGGCCCCAGAGGGAGAAAGGCCAGTGTATCTAACACACTGTGACACCAGGCCCCAGAGGAAGAAAGGCCAGTGTATCTAACACACCGTGTCACCCGGTCCCAGAGGGGGAAAGGACAGAGTATCTAACACACTGTGACACCCGGTCCCAGAGGGTGAAAGGACTGTGTATCTAACACACTGTGACACCCGGTCCCAGAGGGGGAAAGGACAGTGTATCTAACACACTGTGACACCCAGTCCCAGAGGGGGAAAGGACAGTGTATCTAACACTCTGTAACACCCAGTCCCAGAGGGGGAAAGGACAGTGTATCTAACACACTGTGACACCCGGTCCCAGAGAGGGAAAGGACAGTGTATCTAACACACTGTGACACCCAGTCCCAGAGGGGGAAAGGACAGTGTATCTAACACACTGTGACACCCGGTCCCAGAGAGGGAAAGGACAGTGTAGCTAATACACTGTGACACCCGGCCCCAGAGGGAGAAAGGACAGTGTATCTAACACACTGTGACACCCAGTCCCAGAGGGGGAAAGGACAGTGTATCTAACACACTGTGACACCCGGTCCCAGAGAGGGAAAGGACAGTGTATCTAACACACTGTGACACCCGGTCCCAGATGGGGAAAGGACAGTGTATCTAACGCACTGTGACACCCAGTCCCAGAGGGGGAGAGGACAATGTATCTAACACACTGTGACACCCGGTCCCAGAGGGGGAAAGGACAGTGTATCTAACACACTGTGACACTGTCCCAGAGGGGGAAAGGATAGTGTATCTAACACACTGTGACACCCGGTCCCAGAGGGGGAAAGGACAGTGTATCTAACACACTGTGACACCCGGTCCCAGAGGGGGAAAGGACAGTGTATCTAACACACTGTGACACCCGGTCCCAGAGGGGGAAAGGACAGTGTGTCAAACACACTGTGACACCCGGTCCCAGAGGGGTAAAGGACAGTGTATCTAACACACTGAGACACCCAGTCCCAGAGGAGGAAAGGACAGTGTATCTAACACACTGTGACACCCGGTCCCAGAGGGGGAAAGGACAGTGTATCTAACGCACTGTGACACCCAGTCCCAGAGGGGGAGAGGACAATGTATCTAACACACTGTGACACCCGGTCCCAGAGGGGGAAAGGACAGTGTATCTAACACACTGTGACACCCGGTCCCAGAGGGGGAGAGGACAATGTATCTAACACACTGTGACACCCGGTCCCAGAGGGGGATAGGACAATGTATCTAACACACTGTGACACCCAGTCCCAGAGGGGGAAAGGATAGTGTATCTAACACACTGTGACACCCGGTCCCAGAGGGGTAAAGGACAGTGTATCTAACACACTGAGACACCCAGTCCCAGAGGAGGAAAGGACAGTGTATCTAACACACTGTGACATCCGGTCCCAGAGGGGGAAAGGACAGTGTATCTAACACACTGACACCCAGTCCCAGAGGGGGAAACGTCTGTGTATCTAACACACTGTGACACCCGGTCCCAGAGGAGGAAAGGACAGTGTATCTAACACACTGTGACACTCTCCCAGAGGGGGAAAGGACAGTGTATCTAACACACTGACACCCGGTCCCAGAGCGGGAAAGGACAGTGTATCTAACACACTGACACCCGGTCCCAGAGCGGGAAAGTACAGTGTATCTAACACTCTGTGACACCCAGTCCCAGAGGGGCAAAGGACAGTGTATCTAACATACTGTGACACTGTCCCAGAGGGGGAAAGGACAGTGTATCTAACACACTGACACCCGGTCCCAGAGCGGGAAAGGACAGTGTATCTAACACTCTGTGACACCCAGTCCCAGAGGGGCAAAGGACAGTGTATCTAACACATTGTGACACCCGGTCCCAGAGGGGGAAAGGACAGTGTATCTAACACACTGTGACACCCCTATCGGGCTTGCATGTGTGCTCCGTTTGGTGTCCCAAGGAGTTCCCTGCTGCTTTCCAATTTTGGTTGGGGGGGGGAGTGAATGAGCACGGTCAACATTAGACCGATTTAATCGCACCATCCTGTGTTATCCCCAGAGCCACAATGGAGAGTCACCTGGACACACCATACAACGTGCCAGACATCGTGGTGACAATTGCCAATAATGACGTTGACTTCATCATCCGGTAAGCATCTCCGGAAACACTTTGTCTCCATTCACACGCTGCCCCAGGCGGAATTTCCTGAAGGCGCAACACCTCGAGACACTAGCGTTCTCAAGGACCTGGGCGTGACTGTCCAAGCTGTTTGCTCAATCCTAGGCCGGTGGGTAAAGTGGGAAACTGGACACGAAAACCTTCCTGACACTGGGTTTATTCACAGAACACAGCATTACGTGCACCAGCTCCATACCGAATCAGCCAGGTCCCCAGCAGTCTCTCTTTATAAGTGCTCTTCATGCTTAGTTAACAATGCCCCTGACCACCTGTGACCTCGGCACTGGAAACTACAATGGCAGGGGAGTGGATGGTATCATTGGGTGAGAACCCAGAGACCCAGGCGGCGTAGTGGTTAGCACTACTGCCTCACAGTGCCAGGGTCCCGGGTTAGCACTGCTGCCTCACTGTGCCAGGGACCCGGGTTAGCACTGCTGTCTCACAGCGCCAGGGACCCGAGTTAGCACTGCTGTCTCACAGCGCCAGGGACCCGGGTTAGCACTGCTGTCTCACAGCGCCAGGGACCCGGGTTAGCACTGCTGTCTCACAGTGCCAGTGACCCGGGTTAGCACTGCTGCCTCACAGCGCCAGGGACCCGGGTTAGCACTGCTGCCTCACAGCGCCAGGGACCCGGGTTAGCACTGCTGCCTCACAGCGCCAGGGACCCGGGTTAGCACTGCTGTCTCACTGTGCCAGGGACCCGGGTTAGCACTTCTGCCTCACAGCGTCAGGGGCCCGGGTTAGCACTGCTGCCTCACAGCGCCAGGGGCCCGGGTTAGCACTGCTGTATCACAGTGCCAGGTTCGATCCCGGCTCTGGGCCACTGCCCGTGTGGAGTTTGCACATTCTCCCCGTGTTTGCGTGGGTTTCGCCCCCACAACCCAAAGATGTGCAGGGCTGGTGGATTGGCCACGCTAAATTGCCCCTTAATTGGAAAAAATGAATTGGGTACCCTAAATTTAAAAAAAAAAAGAAACGGGGATGTTTGCCGATGACTGCACCAGGTTCAGCACCATTCAAGCTCCTCAGATACTGACCAGTCCTTGTCCATATGCAGCAAGACCTGAACAATATCCAGGCTCGGGCTGACAAGTGGCAAGTTACATTCACGCCACAAAAGTGCCACGAAAGGCACTCCAAAAGCCGCCGCCGCCCTCACCACCGCCGCCCTCACCACCGCCGCCCTCGCCGCCGCCGCCCTCACCACCGCCGCCCTCGCCACCGCCACCACCCTCGCCGCCGCCGCCCTCGCCACCGCCACCACCCTCGCCGCCGCCGCCCTCACCACCGCCGCCCTCACCGCCGCCCTCGCCGCCGCCGCCCTCACCGCCGCCGCCCTCACCACCGCCGCCCTCACCACCGCCGCCGCCGCCCTCACCGCCGCCGCCCCCACCGCCGCCGCCGCCCTCGCCGCCGCCGCCCTCGCCACCGCCACCACCCTCGCCGCCGCCGCCCTCGCCACCGCCGCCCTCACCACCGCCGCCCTCGCCGCCGCCGCCCTCGCCACCGCCGCCCTCGCCGCCGCCGCCCTCACCACCGCCGCCGCCGCCCTCGCCACCGCCACCACCCTCGCCGCCGCCGCCCTCACCACCGCAGCCCTCGCCGCCGCCGCCCTCACCACCGCCGCCCTCGCCGCCGCCGCCCTCGCCACCGCCGCAGCCACCCTCGCCACCGCCGCCGCCACCCTCGCCGCCCTCGCCACCGCCGCCCTCGCCGCCGCCGCCGCCCTCACCACCTCCGCCCTCGCCGCCGCCGCCCTCACCGCCGCCGCCCTCGCCGCCGCCACCCTCACCGCCGCCACCCTCACCACCGCCGCCCTCGCCGCCGCCGCCCTCACCGCCGCCGCCACCGCCACCACCCTCGCCGCCGCCGCCCTCGCCACCGCCACCACCCTCGCCGCCGCCGCCCTCGCCACCGCCGCCCTCGCCGCCGCCGCCACCCTCGCCGCCGCCGCCCTCGCCACCGCCACCACCCTCGCCGCCACCGCCGCCCTCACCACCGCCGCCCTCGCCGCCGCCACCCTCACCGCCGCCACCCTCACCACCGCCGCCGCCACCCTCACCACCGCCGCCCTCGCCACCGCCGCCCTCGCCGCCGCCGCCCTCGCCGCCGCCGCCACCCTCGCCGCCGCCGCCCTCGCCACCGCCACCACCCTCGCCGCCACCGCCGCCCTCACCACCGCCGCCCTCGCCGCCGCCACCCTCGCCGCCGCCGCCCTCACCACCGCCACCGCCACCACCCTCGCCGCCGCCACCCTCGCCACCGCCGCCCTCGCCACCGCCGCCCTCGCCACCGCCGCCCTCACCGCCGCCGCCCTCACCACCGCCGCCGCCGCCCTCACCACCGCCGCCGCCGCCCTCGCCACCGCCACCACCCTCGCCGCCGCCGCCCTCGCCACCGCCACCACCCTCGCCACCGCCGCCCTCACCACCGCCACCGCCGCCCTCGCCGCCGCCGCCCTCACCGCCGCCGCCCTCACCACCGCCGCCGCCGCCCTCACCACCGCCGCCCTCGCCGCCGCCGCCCTCGCCGCCGCCGCCCCCACCGCCGCCGCCGCCCTCGCCGCCCTCGCCACCGCCACCACCCTCGCCGCCGCCGCCCTCGCCGCCGCCCTCGCCGCCGCCGCCCTCGCCGCCGCCGCCCTCGCCGCCGCCGCCCTCGCCGCCGCCGCCCTCACCGCCGCCGCCCCCACCGCCGCCGCCGCCCTCGCCACCGCCACCACCCTCGCCGCCGCCGCCCTCGCCACCGCCGCCGCCCTCACCGCCGCCGCCCCCACCGCCGCCGCCGCCCTCGCCACCGCCACCACCCTCGCCGCCGCCGCCCTCGCCGCCGCCGCAGCCCTCGCCGCCGCCGCCCTCGCCGCCGCCGCCCTCACCGCCGCCGCCCCCACCGCCGCCGCCGCCCTCGCCGCCCTCGCCACCGCCACCACCCTCGCCGCCGCCGCACTCGCCACCGCCGCCCTCACCACTGCCGCCCTCGCCGCCGCCGCCCTCGCCACCGCCGCCCTCGCCGCCGCCGCCCTCGCCGCCGCCGCCCTCACCACCGCCGCCCTCGCCGCCGCCGCCGCCCTCGCCGCCGCCCTCGCCACCCGCCACCACCCTCGCCGCCGCCGCCCTCGCCGCCGCCGCCCTCGCCACGGCCGCCCTCACCACCGCCGCCCTCGCCGCCGCCGCCCTCGCCACCGCCACCCTCACCACCGCCGCCCTCGCCGCCGCCGCCCTCGCCACCGCCGCAGCCACCCTCGCCACCGCCGCCGCCGCCCTCGCCGCCGCCGCCCTCACCACCGCCGCCCTCACCACCGCCGCCCTCGCCGCCGCCGCCCTCGCCGCCGCCGCCCTCGCCGCTGCCGCTGCCGCCGCCCTCGCCGCCGCCGCCCTCACCACCGCCGCCCTCGCCGCCGCCGCCCTCGCCGCCGCCGCCCTCGCCGCCGCCGCCCTCGCCGCCGCCGCCCTCACCACCGCCGCCGCCGCCCTCGCCACCGCCACCACCCTCGCCGCCCTCGCCACCGCCGCCCTCGCCACCGTCGCCGCCGCCGCCCTCGCCACCACCGCCGCCCTCACCACCGCCGCCCTCGCCACCGCCGCCCTCGCCACCGCCGCCCTCGCCACCGCCGCCCTCGCCACAGCCGCCCTCACCACCGCCGCCCTCGCCACCGCCACCCTCACCACCGCCGACCTCGCCACCGCCACCCTCACCACCGCCGCCCTCGCCACCGCCACCCTCACCACCGCCGCCCTCACCACCGCCACCCTCTCCGCCGCCGCCCTCTCCACCGCCGCCCTCGCCGCCGCCGCCCTCGCCGCCGCCACCCTCACCGCCGTCGCCGCCGCCGCCCTCGCCACCGTCGCCGCCGCCGCCCTCGCCACCGCCGCCCTCACCACCGCCGCCCTCACCGCCGCCGCCGCCCTCGCCGCCGCCGCCCTCGCCACCGCCGCCCTCACCACCGCCGCCCTCACCACCGCCGCCCTCACCACCGCCGCCCTCGCCACCGCCGCCCTCGCCACCGCCACCCTCGCCACCGCCACCCTCACCACCGCCGCCCTCGCCACCGCCACCCTCACCACCGCCACCCTCACCACCGCCGCCCTCGCCACCGCCACCCTCACCACCGCCGCCCTCGCCACCGCCACCCTCACCACCGCCGCCCTCACCACCGCCGCCCTCACCACCGCCACCCTCTCCGCCGCCGCCCTCTCCACCGCCGCCCTCACCGCCGCCGCCGCCCTCGCCGCCGCCGCCCTCACCGCCGCCGCCACCGCCACCACCGTCGCCACCGCCGCCCTCACCGCCGCCGCCCTCGCCGCCGCCGCCCTCGCCGCCGCCGCCCTCACCGCCGCCGCCCTCACCCTCGCCGCCGCCGCCCTCACCACCGCCGCCCTCGCCGCCGCCGCCCTCACCGTCGCCGCCGCCGCCCTCACCACCGCCGCCCTCGCCGCCGCCGCCCTCGCCCTCGCCGCCGCCGCCCTCACCGCCGCCGCCCTCACCGCCGCCGCCCTCACCCTCGCCGCCGCCGCCCTCGCCGCCGCCGCCCTCACCACCGCCGCCCTCACCGCCGCCGCCCTCACCGCGCCGCCCTCGCCGCCGCCGCCGCCGCCCTCACCACCGCCGCCCTCACCGCCGCCGCCCTCACCACCGCCGCCCTCGCCACCACCATCGCCGCCCTCGCCGCCGCCGCCGCCCTCGCCACCGCCGCCCTCACCGCCGCCGCCCTCGCCACCGCCGCCCTCGCCACCGCCGCCCTCGCCACCGCCGCCCTCGCCACCGCCGCCCTCGCCACCGCCGCCCTCGCCACCGCCACCCTCACCACCGCCGCCCTCACCACCGCCGCCCTCACCACCGCCACCCTCGCCACCGCCACCATCGCCGCCGCCGCCCTCACCGCCGCCACCCTCACCCTCGCCGCCGCCGCCCTCACCACCGCCGCCCTCGCCGCCGCCGCCCTCACCGCCGCCGCTGCCGCCGCCCTCGCCGCCGCCGCCCTCACCACCGCCGCCCTCACCACCGCCGCCCTCGCCGCCGCCGCCCTCGCCGCCGCCGCCCTCGCCGCCGCCGCCCTCGCCGCTGCCGCCGCCCTCGCCGCCGCCGCCCTCGCCGCCGCCGCCCTCGCCGCCGCCGCCCTCGCCGCCGCCGCCCTCGCCGCCGCCGCCCTCGCCGCCGCCGCCCTCACCACCGCCGCCGCCGCCCTCGCCACCGCCACCACCCTCGCCGCCCTCGCCACCGCCGCCCTCGCCACCGTCGCCGCCGCCGCCCTCGCCACCACCGCCGCCCTCGCCACCGCCGCCCTCGCCACCGCCGCCCTCGCCACCACCCTCGCCGCCCTCGCCGCCGCCCTCGCCACCGCCGCCCTCACCGCCGCCGCCCTCACCGCCGCCGCCCTCGCCGCCGCCGCCCTCGCCACCGCCGCCCTCGCCACCGCCGCCCTCGCCACCGCCACCCTCACCACCGCCGCCCTCGCCACCGCCGCCCTCGCCGCCGCCGCCCTCACCGCCGCCGCCCTCACCCTCGCCACCGCCCTCACCCTCACCACCGCCGCCCTCACCACCGCCGCCCTCACCGCCGCCGCCCTCGCCGCTGCCGCCGCCCTCGCCGCCGCCGCCCTCACCACCGCCGCCCTCGCCACCGCCGCCCTCGCCGCCGCCGCCCTCGCCGCCGCCGCCCTCGCCGCTGCCGCCGCCCTCGCCGCCGCCGCCCTCACCACCGCCGCCCTCACCACCCTCGCCGCCGCCGCCCTCGCCGCCGCCGCCCTCGCCGCCGCCGCCCTCACCACCGCCGCCGCCGCCCTCGCCACCGCCACCACCCTCGCCGCCCTCGCCACCGCCGCCCTCGCCACCACCGCCGCCCTCACCACCGCCGCCCTCGCCACCGCCGCCCTCGCCACCGCCACCCTCTCCGCCGCCGCCCTCTCCACCGCCGCCCTCGCCCTCGCCGCCACCCTCGCCACCGCCGCCCTCGCCACCGCCGCCCTCGCCACCGCCGCAGCCACCCTCGCCACCGCCGCCGCCGCCCTTGCCGCCGCCGCCCTCGCCACCGCCACCCTCACCACCGCCGCCCTCGCCACCGCCACCACCCTCGCCGCCGCCGCCCTCACCGCCGCCGCCCTCACCGCCGCCGCCCTCACCGCCGCCGCCCTCACCGCCGCCGCCGCCACCGCCACCACCCTCGCCGCCGCCGCCCTCGCCACCGCCGCCCTCACCACCGCCGCCCTCACCGCCGCCGCCGCCCTCGCCGCCGCCCTCGCAGCCGCCGCCCTCACCACCGCCGCCCTCACCACCGCCGCCCTCGCCACCGCCGCCCTCGCCACCGCCGCCCTCACCACCGCCGCCCTCGCCACCGCCACCCTCACCACCGCCGACCTCGCCACCGCCACCCTCACCACCGCCGCCCTCGCCACCGCCACCCTCACCACCGCCGCCCTCACCACCGCCGCCCTCACCACCGCCACCCTCTCCGCCGCCGCCCTCGCCACCGCCGCCCTCGCCGCCGCCGCCCTCGCCGCCGCCGCCCTCGCCACCGCCGCCCTCGCCACCGCCGCAGCCACCCTCGCCACCGCCGCCGCCACCCTCGCCGCCGCCGCCCTCGCCACCGCCACCACCCTCGCCGCCGCCACCCTCACCACCGCCGCCCTCGCCACCGCCGCCCTCACCGCCGCCGCCCTCGCCACCGCCACCCTCGCCGCCCTGGCCGCCGCCGCCGCCCTCGCCACCGCCACCCTCACCACCGCCGCCCTCGCCGCCGCCGCCCTTGCCACCGCCGCCCTCACCACCGCCGCCCTCACCGCCGCCGCCCTCGCCGCCGCCGCCGCCCTTACCGCCGCCGCCCTCACCGCCGCCACCGCCACCACCCTCGCCGCCGCCGCCCTCGCCACCGCCGCCCTCGCCACCGCCGCCCTCACCACCGCCGCCCTCACCACCGCCGCCCTCACCACCGCCGCCCTCGCCGCCGCCGCCCTCACCGCCGCCGCCCTCACCCTCGCCGCCGCCGCCCTCACCGCCGCCGCCCTCACCACCGCCGCCCTCACCGCCGCCGCCCTCGCCGCCGCCGCCCTCACCACCGCCGCCCTCACCACCGCCGCCCTCACCACCGCCGCCCTCACCACCGCCACCCTCGCCGCCGCCGCCCTCGCCGCCGCCGCCCTCTCCGCCGCCCTCGCCACCGCCACCCTCCAAACCCGCCACCTCTACCATCTAGAGGGACAAGGGGCAGCAGACACATGGGCAACACCCACCGCCTGGAATGCAGAAAGTTAGCTACAGGTGCAGGAGGCAATTGAGATGTGCAATGGTGTGTTCCCCTTTATTGCAAGGGAATTTGATTGCAGGATTCAGGAACGCTTGCTACAATTCTACGGGACTTTGATGCGGCCACACCCGGAATAACGGGGTCAGTTTTGGTCTCCATGTTCAAAGAAGGATACACTTGCATCGGAGGTGGCAGAGAAGGTTCACTGGATTGGTCCCTGGGATGAGGATCTGGTCCTATAGAATCACAGAATTTACAGTGCAGAAGGAGGCCACTCGGCCCATTGAGTCTGCATCAGCCCTCGGAAAGAGCACCCTCCCTAAGCCCACACCTCCAACTATCCCAGTAACCCCAACTAGCCTTTTTGGACACAAAGGGCAATTTAGCGTGGCCAATCCACCTAACCTGCACATCCTTGGACTGTGGGAGGAAACCGGAGCACCCGGAGGAAACCCACACAGACACGGGGAGAACATGCAGATTCCACATCAGTAGTGACCCAAGCCGGGAGTCGAACCTGGGACCCAGGTGCTGTGAGGCAATAATGCTGACCACTGTGCTACCGTGCCATCCCCATAATGAGAGGCTGAGTCAATTCCATTTTCTCTGGAGTTTATAAGAGAGAGCCGATCTGATTGAAACATTCACGGTTCTGACCGGGTGTGACAGGATAGACACAGAATTTGTTTACCCACCCGCCCCGGGCTCGGGAATCTCGAACACGGACGATGGGGAGTGGAGACAGTCTAAGGTAAGCAGTCGGCCATTTTGGACTGAGCTGAGGGGAAATGTCTTCACTCGGAAGGTCGTCAATCTTTGGAATTCTCTACCCCAGAGGAATGTGGGTGCTCCGTCGCAGAGGAGGTTCAAGACCAGGATCGATTGATCTCTGGTCTCTCGGGGAAATCGAGGGGGATCAGCCAGGCGGGCGGAGTTGAGGCGAAAGGATAGCCAATATTGTATTGGATAGCAGAGCTGGCTTGAGAGGCCGAATGGGGTCCGATTTCTTATCTCCCTCCAATAGCCCCACTGGATGCGGTGCGTTGATTGTTCTGGGAGGAAAGAGTTTCTTCAACCAATCATTTTTGTTTCTACCCCTCTCCCCCCAACCTTCCTGATTTCTGACAGGATTTCCGACCGGGGAGGAGGAATCCCACACAAACACTTGGATAAAGTCATGGATTACCACTTCACCACGGTAGAGAGCAGCACTCAGGAACTGCCGAACAACACCATCCTGGGGAACATGGTGGACATGGTCAACAGTGGGCAGTCCAACCCTATGCATGGGTATGTAGTCTGACCCTTCCCGAGTAACTCCCACTGTACGCGGTCCCAATGGACCCAATCCCCTTCCCATTCACTCCCACTGTACACAGTCCCAATGGACCCAATACCCTTCCCGTTCACTCCCACTCTACACAATTCCAATGGACACAAATACCTTCCCATTCTCTCCCACTGTACACAATCCCAATGGACACAAACCCCTTCCCATTCACTCCCACTGTACACAGTCCCAATGGACCCAAGCCCCTTCCCGTTAACTCCCACTGTACACAATCCCAATGGACACAAACCCCTTCCCGTTCAATCCCACTGTACACAATCCCAATGGACCCAAACCCCTTCCCGTTCATTCCCACTGTACACAGTCCCAATGGACCCAAACCCCTTCCCGTTCACACTCACTGTACACAGTACCAATGGACCCAAACCCCTCCCCGTTCATTCCCACTGTACACAGTCCCAATGGACCCAAACCCCTTCCTATTCACTCCCACTGCACACAATCCCAATGGACCCAAACCCCTTCCTGTTCACGCCCACTGTACACAGTCCCAATGGACCCAAACCCCTTCCCGTTCACTCCCACTGTACACAGTCCCAATGGACCCAAATCCCTCCCCGTTATCTCCCACTCTACACAATCCCAATTGTCCCAAACCCCTTCCCGTTCACTCCCACTGTACACAATCCCAATGGACCCAAACCCCTTCCCGTTCACTCCCACTGTAACAATCCCAATGGACCCAAACCCCTTCCCGTTCACTCCCACTGTACACAATCCCAATGGACCCAAACCTCTTCCCGTTCACTCCCACTGTACACAGTCCCAATGGACCCAAATTCCTCCCCGTTAACTCCCACTCTACACAATCCCAATTGTCCCAAACCCCTTCCCGTTCACTCCCACTGTAACAATCCCAATGGACCCAAACCCCTTCCCGTTCACTCCCACTGTAACAATCCCAATGGACCCAGACATCTTGCCATTCACTCCCATGTAACAATCCCAATGGACCCAGACATCTTGCCATTCACTCCCACTGTAACAATCCCAATGGACCCAGACATCTTGCCATTCACTCCCACTGTACACAATCCCAATGGACCCAGACATCTTGCCATTCACTCCCACTGTACACAATCCCAATGGACCCAGACATCTTGCCATTCACTACTGTTGCGTGTTTAATAGGAGGAGTCCCAAATCTGATGCCTCCTTTCTCTACGTTTTGCCTGCAGATTTGGATTCGGACTGCCCACCTCACATGCTTACTCCGAGTACCTGGGCGGCTCTCTGGTGGTCCAATCGCTCCAGGGCATCGGGACTGATATCTACCTGCGCCTGAGACACATCGATGGGAAGGAGGAGAGCTTCCGAATTTGATGGATGGATAGGATTGGTGGGGGTCGCCGCGATCTCCTGAGGTCGCCACGTGTTGAGAGGATGGGGGGGTGGGGAACGGGGTTAGATTGGGGACAGGGCGAGGGAGGAAATAACAGTAAGAAACCAAACTGAGGAAAATAAAAGGAGCAGGAGGATTGAGAGAGAGTTTACAATGTAGCCCGTCCACTGCATGGTGTTGGCTCGTGCGGAGGTCGTCAGTGCGCCTTTTTTTCCACGAGGTGCAACATGGCATCCCGAGTTGGGCTTTGTTAGTCTGTCGGCCATTTTGGCGTTCCCAAGCCATCCCTCTTTCGCGTCCCCCCCCCCCCCCGACACACCACCTGTTAACATCACAGCCATTGAGAAATACAGGGACCATGACACTCCAATTAATGCATCGACAAGTCTGGCATCTCCCATAAATTCCCAGACCACTTTCCCTTCAACTCCCAACGGCATTCCATTTTCAAACTTTTGGGACCCTTTGGACAGGATCAACAACACTCCAATTAGCGAATCATCAAGCTGGTGGCCATTTTGTTGGGGCCTGCTCTCTGCTTCCCCCAGACCACCACTTCTCGCTCTGCCCCAAGATGTTTGGGCCAAATTCCCGTACCAGCCTCCCCGAACAGGCGCCGGAATGTGGCGACTAGGGGCTTTTCACAGTAACTTCATTTGAAGCCTACTTGTGACAATAAGCGATTTTCATTTAATTTTCAATTAGAAGCCATTTTGCTGTGAGTGATGCCAATTGGCAAGAATCAATCTCTCTCTCTCTCTCTTCTCAGCCTGTCACAACTATCTGTCTTTGTGTTTTTTGTTGCTGTTCATGTTTGCGAGCAGCCGTCCCCCGACAGGAAAGTCTGGCATTGGTTGCAGGTGCACCTCTCTCTCTCTCTCTCTCTCCCTCTCTCTGTGGCTGGTGGAGAGGTTGAAGCTGGGAACAAGGACATGGTGGCATGGACCATTGCCCGTTCCTGGCCTGATTCTTCAAGATGAGGCTGTCTCCCACTGAGCAAGGCCATCGGCGTGGAGGCAATCGATGGGCAGGCCTAGAAAATGGGTGCTTCCCAACCTTCGGCTCTCTGTCGGAGGGTCAGCGTGAGGGAGAGCCGCACTGTCAGTGCGGCACCCCACAGAGCTGACCCTCTGTCGGGAGGGTCAGTGCTCAGTGAGCGTCGCACTGTCTGAGGGTCAGCGCTGAGGGAGCGCCGCACTGTCTGAGGGTCAGCGCTGAGGGAGCGTCGCACTGTCTGAGGGTCTGTGCTCAATGAGCGTCGCACTGTCTGAGGGTCAGCGCCGAGGGAGCGTCGCACTGTCTGAGGGTCAGCGCCGAGGGAGCGTCGAACTGTCAGAGAATCAGCACCGAGGGAGCGTCGCACTGTCTGAGGGTCAGCGCTGAGGGAGCGCCGCACTGTCTGAGGGTCAGCGCTGAGGGAGCGTCGCACTGTCTGAGGGTCTGTGCTCAATGAGCGTCGCACTGTCTGAGGGTCAGCGCCGAGGGAGCGTCGCACTGTCTGAGGGTCAGCGCCGAGGGAGCGTCGAACTGTCAGAGGATCAGCACCGAGGGAGCGTCGCACTGTCTGAGGGTCTGTGCTCAGTGAGCGTCGCAATGTCTGACGGTCAACTCTGAGGGAGCGTCGCACTGTCAGAGGATCAGCACCGAGGGAGCATCGCACTGTCTGAGGGTCAGTGCTGAGGGAGCATCGAATTGTTGGAGGGTCAGTACTGAGGGAGCATCAAATTGTTGGAGGGTCAGTACTGAGGGAGCGTCGAATTGTTGGAGGGTCAGTACTGAGGGAATGTCACACTACCCGAGGGCCAGCGAGGGAACGTCACACTGAGGGTCAGCGCTGAGGGTGCGTCCCACTGCCTGAGGGTCAGTGCCGAGGGGGTGTCGCATTGCCCGAGGGTCCAGGCCAAGGGAGCATCACACTGTCGGAGAGTCAGTTCCAAGGTAGCGACGTTCTGCTGGAGGTTCCGCGTCGCACTGTCGGAGCCTCAGCGCTGAGGGAGCGTCGCACTGTCTGGGGGTCAGTGCCGAGGGAGCGTCGCACTGTCTGGGGGTCAGCGCCGAGGGAGCGTCAAACTGTTGGAGGGTCAGTACTGAGGGAGCGTCGCACTGTCTGGGGGTCAGCGCTGAGGGAGCGTTGCACTGTCGGAGGGTCAGCGCCGAGGGAGCACCGCATTGTTGGAGGGTCAATGCCGCACTGTCGGAGCCTCAGCGCTGAGGGAGCGTCGCACTGTCTGGGGGTCAGCGCTGAGGGAGCATCAAACTGTTGGAGGGTCAGTACTGAGGGAATGTTGCACGACCCGAGGGTCAGCGCTGTCTGAGGGGGGGGTTGCACTGTCTGAGGATCAGCGCTGAGGGAGCGTCGCACTAACCGAGGGGCAGCGCTGAGGGAGCGTCGCCCTGCCCGAGGGTCAGCGCTGTCTGTGGGGGGGGGGGTTGCACTGTCTGAGGATCAGCGCTGAATGAGCGTCGCACTAACCGAGGGGCAGCGCTGAGGGAGCGTCGCCCTGCCCGAGGGTCAGCGCTGTCTGAGGGGGGGGTTGCACTGTCTGAGGATCAGCGCTGAGGGAGCGTCGCACTAACCGAGGGTCAGCGGTGAGGGAGCGTCGCCCTGCCCGAGGTCAGCGCTGTCTGAGGGGGGGGTTGCACTGTCTGAGGATCAGCGCTGAGGGAGCGTCGCACTAACCGAGGGGCAGCGGTGAGGGAGCGTCGCCCTGCCCGAGGTCAGCGCTGTCTGAGGGGGGGTTGCACTGTCTGAGGATCAGCGCTGAGGGAGCGTCGCACTAACCGAGGGGCAGCGCTGTCTGAGGGGGGGGTTGCACTGTCTGAGGATCAGCGCTGAGGGAGCGTCGCACTAACCGAGGGGCAGCGGTGAGGGAGCGTCGCACTAACCGAGGTCAGCGCTGTCTGAGGGGGGGGTTGCACTGTCTGAGGATCAGCGCTGAGGGAGCGTCGCACTAACCGAGGGGCAGCGGTGAGGGAGCGTCGCACTAACCGAGGGGCAGCGGTGAGGGAGCGCCGCCCTGCCCGAGGTCAGCGCTGTCTGAGGGGGGGTTGCACTGTCTGAGGATCAGCGCTGAGGGAGCGTCGCACTAACCGAGGGGCAGCGGTGAGGGAGCGTCGCCCTGCCCGAGGGTCAGCGCTGTCTGAGGGGGGGGTTGCACTGTCTGAGGATCAGCGCTGAGGGAGCGTCGCACTAACCGAGGGGCAGCGGTGAGGGAGCGCCGCCCTGCCCGAGGTCAGCGCTGTCTGAGGGGGGGTTGCACTGTCTGAGGATCAGCGCTGAGGGAGCGTCGCACTAACCGAGGGGCAGCGGTGAGGGAGCGTCGCCCTGCCCGAGGTCAGCGCTGTCTGAGGGGGGGGGGGGGTTGCACTGTCTGAGGATCAGCGCTATGGGAGCGTCGCACTAACCGAGGGGCAGCGGTGAGGGAGCGTCGCCCTGCCCGAGGGTCAGCGCTGTCTGAGGGGGGGGTTGCACTGTCTGAGGATCAGCGCTATGGGAGCGTCGCACTTACCGAGGGGCAGCGGTGAGGGAGCGTCGCCCTGCCCGAGGGTCAGCGCTGTCTGAGGGGGGGGTTGCACTGTCTGAGGATCAGCGCTGAGTGAGCGTCGCACTAACCGAGGGGCAGCGGTGAGGGAGCGCTGTCCTGCCCGAGGGTCAGCGCTGTCTGAGGGGGGGTGGCGGGGGTTGCACTGTCTGAGGATCAGAGCTGAATGAGCGTCGCACTAACCGAGGGGCAGCGGTGAGGGAGCGTCGCCCTGCCCGAGGGTCAGCGCTGTCTGAGGGGGGGGGTTGCACTGTCTGAGGATCAGCGCTGAGTGAGCGTCGCACTAACCGAGGGGCAGCGGTGAGGGAGCGTCGCCCTGCCCGAGGGTCAGCGCTGTCTGAGGGGGGGGTTGCACTGTCTGAGGATCAGCGCTGAGTGAGCGTCGCACTAACCGAGGGGCAGCGGTGAGGGAGCGCCGCCCTGCCCGAGGGTCAGCGCTGTCTGAGGGGGGGGTTGCACTGTCTGAGGATCAGCGCTGAATGAGCGTCGCACTAACCGAGGGGCAGCGGTGAGGGAGTGCCGTCCTGCCTGAGGGTCAGCGCACAGGGAACATCGCACTGTTGCAGGGTCAGCACTGAGGGGCGTCCCATTGTCCGAGGGTCAGCGCCAAGGGAGCATCACAGTCAGAGAAACAGTGCCGCACTGTCGGAGGGTCAGTGCTGTCTGAGGGGGGGGTTGCACTGTCTGAGGATCATCGCTGAGGGAGCGTCGCACTAACCGAGGAGCAGCGGTGAGGGAGCGTCGCCCTGCCCGAGGGTCAGCGCTGTCTGAGGGGGGGTGGCGGGGGTTGCACTGTCTGAGGATCAGCGCTGAATGAGCGTCGCACTAACCGAGGGGCAGCGGTGAGGGAGCGTCGCCCTGCCCGAGGGTCAGCGCTGTCTGAGGGGGGGGGTTGCACTGTCTGAGGATCAGCGCTGAGTGAGCGTCGCACTAACCGAGGGGCAGCGGTGAGGGAGCGTCGCCCTGCCCGAGGGTCAGCGCTGTCTGAGGGGGGGGTTGCACTGTCTGAGGATAAGCGCTGAGTGAGCGTCGCACTAACCGAGGGGCAGCGGTGAGGGAGCATCGCCCTGCCCGAGGGTCAGCGCTGTCTGAGGGGGGGGTTGCACTGTCTGAGGATCAGCGCTGAATGAGCGTCGCACTAACCGAGGGGCAGCGGTGAGGGAGCGCCGCCCTGCCCGAGGGTCAGCGCTGTCTGAGGGGGGGGTTGCACTGTCTGAGGATCAGCGCTATGGGAGCGTCGCACTAACCGAGGGGCAGCGGTGAGGGAGCGCCGCCCTGCCCGAGGGTCAGCGCTGTCTGAGGGGGGGGTTGCACTGTCTGAGGATCAGCGCTGAGTGAGCGTCGCACTTACCGAGGGGCAGCGGTGAGGGAGCGTCGCCCTGCCCGAGGGTCAGCGCTGTCTGAGGGGGGGGTTGCACTGTCTGAGGATCAGCGCTGAGTGAGCGTCGCACTAACCGAGGGGCAGCGGTGAGGGAGCGCTGTCCTGCCCGAGGGTCAGCGCTGTCTGAGGGGGGGTGGCGGGGGTTGCACTGTCTGAGGATCAGCGCTGAATGAGCGTCGCACTAACCGAGGGGCAGCGGTGAGGGAGCGTCGCCCTGCCCGAGGGTCAGCGCTGTCTGAGGGGGGGGTTGCACTGTCTGAGGATCAGCGCTGAGTGAGCGTCGCACTAACCGAGGGGCAGCGGTGAGGGAGCGTCGCCCTGCCCGAGGGTCAGCGCTGTCTGAGGGGGGGGTTGCACTGTCTGAGGATCAGCGCTGGGTGAGCGTCGCACTAACCGAGGGGCAGCGGTGAGGGAGCGCCGCCCTGCCCGAGGGTCAGCGCTGTCTGAGGGGGGGGGGTTGCACTGTCTGAGGATCAGCGCTGAATGAGCGTCGCACTAACCGAGGGGCAGCGGTGAGGGAGTGCCGTCCTGCCTGAGGGTCAGCGCACAGGGAACATCGCACTGTCGCAGGGTCAGCACTGAGGGGCGTCCCATTGTCCGAGGGTCAGCGCCAAGGGAGCATCACAGTCAGAGAAACAGTGCCGCACTGTCGGAGGGTCAGTGCCAAGGTAGCGACGTACTGCTGGACGTTCCGCGTCACACACTGTCAGAGCGTCAGCGCCGAGGGAGCATCGCACGGTCGGAGTGTCAGCGCCAAGGGAGCGTCGCACTGTTGGAGGGTCAGCGCTGAGAGAGAGTCGCACTGTTGGAGGGTCAACGCTGAGAGAGAGTCGCACTGTTGGAGGGTCAACGCTGAGGGAGCACCGCATTGTTGGAGGGTCAATGCCGCACTGTCGGAGCGTCAAGGGGGAGCTACACAGGCAGGTGAAACAGAGGACCTTGTCTTATCCCTTCATGAAGATGACAATTAACAGCTCATTATCACGTTGTATGTGGGAGCTTTTGTGGGTAAAATGGCTGTTGTGTTTATGACTTATACCTGTGACCTCACTGCAAAGGATTAGGGCCCAGCTTCTGAGAGAACTTTGGAACAGCCTGGAACCAGTTCTCGTGCTCAGACGCTCCAATATGCACACTTGAATGCAGATTATGAAGTACGCTTTTGGGCACTCCACCACTCAGTCCCACAGTGGAGCAGATGACATCTCCGCCTGGAGGAGCGGTGGCAAGCTTTCAATCCTCCACCATCAGCACTCTGAGCCAAGAAGTGGAGTAGTGGGGGGGGGGGGGGGGGGGGGAAGTGAGATAAGACTGGGTGGGATATTGAGGGGTGGGATGTGAGAGGGACAGTGGGATTAAACTGCCCTTTTAAAGGGTGGGGGGGGAGGTGAAGGTGAGAGAGGGATTGGACTAGATTGGATACGCAACGGTGAGAGGTAGAGTTGGATAAGACCGAGTGGGATATTAAAGGGTAAAGGTGGTGAGTGGGATTAGACTGGGTGGGATATTAAAAGTATGTGAAGACGGAGAGTGGGATTAGACTGGGTGGGATGTTCAGGGTTGTGGGGAGAGAAGGATTAGATTGAGTGGGATATTAAAGGGTGAGGGGAGATATTAAAAGTAGTGGAGAGTAAGGTGAGAGTGGGATTTGACTAGGTGGGATATTTAAGAGGGAGGGGCAGAGTGAGATTCCACTGGGTGGGATAGTATAGGGTGTCTGGAATGAGGGGGATTTGATTGGATATAAAGGGTGGGGAGTGGGGTGAGACTGGGTGGGATATTAATGGATGAGGGGGAGTGTGTGATTAGACTGGGAGGGATATTGAACATTACAGCGCAGTACAGGCCCATCGGCCCTCGATGTTGCGCCGACCTGTGAAACCACTCTGAAGCCCGTCTACACTATTCCCTTATCGTTCATATGTCTATCCAATGATCATTTGAATGCCCTTAGTGTTGGCGAGTCTACTACTGTTATAGGCAGGCCATTCCACGCCCTTACTACTCTCTGAGTAAAGAACCTACCTCTGACATCTGTCCTATATCTATCTCCCCTCAATTTAAAGCTATGTCCCCTCGTGCTAGACATCACCATCTGAGGAAAAAGGCTCTCACTGTCCACCCTATCCAATCCTCTGATCATCTTGTCTGACTCAATTAAGTCACCTCTTAACCTTCTCTCTAACGAAAACAGCCTCAAGTCCCGCAGCCTTTCCTCACAAGATCTTCCCACCATACCAGGCAACATTCTGGTAAATCTCTGCACCCTTTCCAATGCTTCCACATCCTTCCTATAATGTGGCGACCAGAATTGCACGCAATACTCCAAATGCAGCCGCACCAGAGTTTTGTACAGCTGCAACATGACCTCATGGCTCCGAAACTCAATCCCTCTACCAATAAAAGCTAACACACCGTACGCCTTCTTAACAACCCTCTCAACCTGGGTGGCAACCTTCAGGGATCTATGTACATGGACACCGAGAACTCTCTGCTCATCCACACTGCCAAGAATCTTACCATTAGCCCAGTACTCTGTCTTCCTGTTATCCCTTCCAAAATGAATCACCTCACACTTTTCTGCATTAAACTCCATTTGCCACCTCTCAGCCCAGCACTGCAGCTTATCTATGTCCCTCTGTAACTTGTAACATCCTTCCGCACTGTCCACAACTCCCACCGACTTTAGTGTCATCTGCAAATTTATTCGCCCATCCTTCTACACCCTCCTCCAGGTCATTTCTAAAATGACAAACAGCAGTGGCTCCAAAACAGATCCTTGTACACCACTAGTAACTGGACTCCAGTCTGAACATTTCCCATCAACCACCACCCTTTGACTTCTTCCAGCTAGCCAATTTCTGATCCAAACTGCTAAATCACCCTGAATCCCATGCCTCTGTATTTTCTGCAGTAGCCTACCGTGGGGAACCTTATCAAACGCTTGACTGAAATCCATATACACCACATCAACTGCTTTACCCTCATCCACCTGTTTGGTCACCTCAAAGACCTCAATAAGGTTTGTGAGGCACGACCTACACTTCACAAAACCGAGTTGACTATCTCTAATCAAATTATTCCTTTCCAGATGATTATACATCCTATCTCTTATAAACCTTTCCAAGATTTTGCCCACAACGGAAATAAGGCTCACTGATCTATAGTTACCGGGGTTGTCTACTCCCCTTCTTGAACAAGGGGACAACATTTGCTATCCTCCAGTCTTCTGGCACTATTCCTGTGGACAAAGATCACTTAAAGATCAAAGCCAAAGGCTCAGCAATCTCCTCCCTAGCTTCCCAGAGAATCCTAGGATAAATCCCATCCGGCCCAGGAGACATCTATTTTCACACTTTCCAGAATTGCTTCACCTCCTCCTTATGAACCTCAAGCCCTTCTAGTCTAGTAGCCTGAATCTCAGTATTCTCTTCAACAACATTGTCTTTTTCCTGTGTGAATACTGATGAAAAATATTCATTTAGCACCTCTCCTAACTCCTCGGACTCCACGCATAACTTCGCACTACTGTCCTTGACTGGCCCTACTCTTACCCTAGTCATTCTTTTATTCCTGACATATCTATAGAAAGCTTTAGGGTTATCCTTGATCCTACCTGCCAAAGATTTCTCATGGCTCTTCTTAGCTCTCTCTTTAGGTCCTTCCTAGCTAACTTGTAACTCTCGAGCGCCCTAACTGAACCTTCATGTCTCATCTTTACATATGCTTCCTGCTTCCTCCTGACAAGTGTTTCAACTGCTTTAGTAAACCACGGTTCCCTTACTGGACCACTTCCTCCCTGCCTGACAGGTACATACTTATCAAGGACACGCAGTAGCTGTTCCTTGAACAAGCTCCACATTTCCATTGTGCCCATAACCTGCAGTTTTCCTCTCCATCCGATACATCCCAAGTTTTGCCTCATCGCATCATAATTGCCTTTCCCCAGATATAACTCTTGCCCTGCGGTATATACCTATCCCTTTATGTCACTAAAGTAAACGTAATCGAATTGTGGTCACTATCACCAAAGTGCTCACCTACCTCCAAATCTAACACCTGTCCTGGTTCATTACCCAGTACCAAATCCAATATGGCCTCGCCTCTCATTGGCCTATCTACATACTGTTATCACATTGGACAAAAACCGACCCATCGAAAGTACTCAAACTATAGCGTTTCCAGTCAATATTTGGAAAGTTAAAGTCCCCCATAACAACTACCCTGTTGCTTTCGCTCCTATCCAGAATCATCTTTGCAATCCTTTCCTCTACATCTCTGGAACTTTTCGGAGGCCTATAGAAAACACCTAACAGGGTGACCTCCTTTTCTGTTTCTAACCTCAGCCCATACTACCTCAGTAGACGAGTCCTCATCAAACGTCCTTTCTGCCATCGTAATACTGTCCTTGACTAACAATGCCACCCCTCCCCCTCTTTTACCACCTTCCCTGAGCTTACTGAAATATCTAAACCCCGGCACCTGCAACAACCATTCCTGTCCCTGCTCTATCCATGTTTCCGAAATGGCCACAACATCGAAGTCCCAGGTACCAACCCATGCTGCAAGTTCACCCACCTTATTCCGGATGCTCCTGGCATTGAAGAAGACACACTTTAAACCACCTTCCTGCCTGCCGGCACACTCCTGCAACTTTGAAACCTTACTCATGACCTCACTACTCTCAACCTCCTGTATACTGGAGCTACAATTCAGGTTCCCAAGCCCCTGCTGAACTAGTTTAAACCCTCCCGAAGAGCATTAGCAAATTTCCCCCCCAGGATATTGGTACTCCTCTGGTCCAGAGGTAGACCATACCGTTTGTAGAGGTCATACCTACCCCAGAATGAGCCCCAATTATCCAGAAATCTGAAACCCTCCCTCCTGCACCATCCCTGTAGCCACGTGTTCAACTCCTCTCCCTATTCTGTCCTAGATCCAAGTTTCCACCCTAGCTCCCTGAATTACTGCCTTACATCCCGATCCCTTTTCCTACCTATGTCGTTGGATTCCTGTGCTGACTGCTTCCTCCCAGCCCCTCTCACCGTCACCCATCTATCTTTATTCTTCGGAGTAACTACATCCCTGAAGCTTCTATCTATGATCACCTCTGCCTCCCGAATGATCCGAAGTTCATCCAGCTGCAGCTCCCTAACGCGGTTTCTGAGGAGCTGGAGATGGGTGCACTTCCCACAGATGAAATCAGCAGGGACACTGATGTGGGGAGCGAGGAGGTAGTGTGATTACATTAGGTGGGGAGAGTGGAATTTATTTTTATTCAATGCATTTTCATAGTACAAGAGCCCCACGCAACCCACAAGCAAATGAGACGCCCCCCCCTCTTTCCCCCCCCCCCCCCCCCAACAGCCGATGGTAACCAATCCCCAAAAATGCAGAATAAAGAAACCCCAACAATTGTACAATCCCTCTTTCATCCCACTCAGTTCGAACTTTACCTTCTCTAGGTCCCCCCTCCACACCGAGGCACAGGGTGGTGAGGCTGACCCCCCACCCCAACACGATCCACCGAGCGATCAACGAGGCGAAGGCCAAGACATCTGTCCCGAATGTGGCTTCTGGGGGCCGGACTTCACATCCACATGAAACTGTCCTGCATGCCGACCTCCAAACATTTTCTAGTTTCGGACAGGACCAAAACCCGTGAACATGATTTGCGGGCGCCCTCCCACGTCACTGACAGGTTTCCTCCATACCCACAAACAGCCTGCTCATTCTTGATTTAGTGATGTGAGTCCTATACACGAACTTCAGCTGCATCAGTCCCAACCTCACACAAGACATCAAGGCATTCACCCTCTGTAGCACCTCTTACCACAGCCCCTCTTCAAACACCATCCCCATCTTCTCTTCCCATTTCTTCTTAATCTCCTCCATGGACACCCCGTCCTCCCCAGGATCCTCCTGTAAATCACCGAGAAGACTCCCTTCTTCAGTCTCCCTGCTGACAACAACTCCACCAACAACGAAGAATCCAGCATGACCGGGAAGGTCGGGAATACCTTACTTGTGAAGTCCCGTACCTGCATATACCTAAATCCCTCTGTGTCAATCCATATTTCTGTCCCAACTCTTCTGGACTCTCAAATCGCACCCAAGAAACAAATCCTTAATTTCACTGATGCCGTTCTCCAAATCTTGCATCCATCCTTCCTGGCCCGGACCTGTGATTCCCCCTAATCAGCATCCCCCCTGACCCAGCCCTCAATTTAAAGCGGAATCAAATAGCCTCCAAATCCTCACTGTGGTCACTACCACCTGACTCCCCAAATTCTTTCCTGGGCCATAGGGAGCAGTGTCAACGCCCTCAACCCCGATACCCTGCAAGACCCCACGCCCTCCCTTACCCAGAGAGCCCGCCTCCACCCTTACCCACTGAGCCCGCCTCCACCCTTACCCAGAGAGCCCGCCTCCATCCTTACCCACAGAGCCCGTCTCCACCCTTACCCACAGAGCCCGTCTCCACCCTTACCCACAGAGCCCACCTCCATCCTTACCCACAGAGCCCGTCTCCACCCTTACCCACTGAGCCCGTCTCCACCCTTACCCACTGAGCCCGTCTCCACCCTTACCCACAGAGCCCGCCTCCTCCCTTACCCACAGAGCCCGCCTCCTCCCTTACCCACAGAGCCCGTCTCCACCCTTACCCACAGAGCCCGTCTCCACCCTTACCCACAGAGCCCGTCTCCACCCTTACCCACAGAGCCCGTCTCCACCCTTACCCACTGAGCCCGTCTCCACCCTTACCCACTGAGCCCGTCTCCACCCTTACCCACAGAGCCCGCCTCCTCCCTTACCCACAGAGCCCGCCTCCTCCCTTACCCACAGAGCCTGTCTCCACCCTTACCCACTGAGCCCGTCTCCACCCTTACCCACTGAGCCCGCCTCCACCCTTACCCACTGAGCCCGCCTCCATCCTTACCCACAGAGCCCGTCTCCACCCTTACCCACTGAGCCCGTCTCCACCCTTACCCACAAAGCCCGCCTCCACCCTTACCCACAGAGCCCGTCTCCACCCTTACCCACTGAGCCCGCCTCCATCCTTACCCACTGAGCCCGTCTCCATCCTTACCCACAGAGCCCGCCTCCATCCTTACCCACAGAGCCCGTCTCCACCCTTACCCACTGAGCCCGTCTCCACCCTTACCCACAGAGCCCGTCTCCACCCTTACCCACAGAGCCCGCCTCCATGCTTACCCACAGAGCCCGCCTCCACCCTTACCCACAGAGCCCGTCTCCACCCTTACCCACAGAGCCCGTCTCCACCCTTACCCACTGAGCCCGCCTCCATCCTTACCCACAGAGCCCGCCTCCATCCTTACCCACAGAGCCCGTCTCCACCCTTACCCACTGAGCCCGTCTCCACCCTTACCCACTGAGCCCGTCTCCACCCTTACCCACAGAGCCCGTCTCCACCCTTGCCCACAGAGCCCGTCTCCACCCTTACCCACAGAGCCCGCCTCCATCCTTACCCACAGAGCCCGTCTCCACCCTTACCCACAGAGCCCGTCTCCACCCTTACCCACAGAGCCCGTCTCCACCCTTACCCACTGAGCCCGTCTCCACCCTTACCCACAGAGCCCGCCTCCACCCTTACCCACAGAGCCCGTCTCCACCCTTACCCACTGAGCCCGTCTCCACCCTTACCCACTGAGCCCGTCTCCACCTTTACCCACAGAGCCCGTCTCCACCCTTACCCACTGAGCCCGTCTCCACCCTTGCCCACAGAGCCCGTCTCCACCCTTACCCACTGAGCCCGCCTCCACCCTTACCCACAGAGCCCGTCTCCACCCTTACCCACTGAGCCCGTCCTCCAACCTTACCCACTGAGCCCGTCTCCACCCTTACCCACTGAGCCCGTCTCCACCTTTACCCACAGAGCCCGTCTCCACCCTTACCCACTGAGCCCGTCTCCACCCTTACCCACAGAGCCCGCCTCCACCCTTACCCACTGAGCCCGTCTCCACCCTTACCCACTGAGCCCGTCTCCACCTTTACCCACAGAGCCCGCCTCCACCCTTACCCACTGAGCCCGCCTCTACCCTTACCCACTGAGCCCGCCTCCACCCTTACCCAGAGAGCCCCCCTCCACCCTTACCCACAGAGCCCGCCTCCACCCTTACCCAAAGAGCCCGTCTCCACCCTTACCCAAAGAGCCCGCCTCCACCCTTACCCAGAGAGCCCGCCTCCACCCTTACCCAAAGAGCCCGTCTCCACCCTTACCCAAAGAGCCCGCCTCCACCCTTACCCAAAGAGCCCGTCTCCACCCTTACCCAAAGAGCCCGCCTCCACCCTTACCCAAAGAGCCCGTCTCCACCCTTACCCAAAGAGCCCGTCTCCACCCTTACCCACTGAGCCCGCCTCCACCCTTACCCACTGAGCCCGTCTCCACCCTTACCCACAGAGCCCGCCTCCACCCTTACCCAAAGAGCCCGCCTCCACCCTTACCCACAGAGCCCGCCTCCACCCTTACCCAAAGAGCCCGTCTCCACCCTTACCCACTGAGCCCGCCTCCATCCTTACCCACTGAGCCCGCCTCCATCCTTACCCACTGAGCCCGCCTCCATCCTTACCCACTGAGCCCGTCTCCACCCTTACCCACTGAGCCCGTCTCCACCCTTACCCACTGAGCCCGCCTCCACCCTTACCCAGAGAGCCCCCCTCCACCCTTACCCACAGAGCCCGCCTCCACCCTTACCCAAAGAGCCCGTCTCCACCCTTACCCAAAGAGCCCGCCTCCACCCTTACCCAGAGAGCCCGCCTCCACCCTTACCCAAAGAGCCCGTCTCCACCCTTACCCAAAGAGCCCGCCTCCACCCTTACCCAAAGAGCCCGTCTCCACCCTTACCCAAAGAGCCCGCCTCCACCCTTACCCAAAGAGCCCGTCTCCACCCTTACCCAAAGAGCCCGTCTCCACCCTTACCCACTGAGCCCGCCTCCACCCTTACCCACTGAGCCCGCCTCCACCCTTACCCACTGAGCCCGTCTCCACCCTTACCCACAGAGCCCGCCTCCACCCTTACCCAAAGAGTCCGCCTCCACCCTTACCCACAGAGCCCGCCTCCACCCTTACCCAAAGAGCCCGTCTCCACCCTTACCCACTGAGCCCGCCTCCATCCTTACCCACTGAGCCCGCCTCCATCTTTACCCACTGAGCCCGCCTCCATCCTTACCCACTGAGCCCGTCTCCACCCTTACCCACTGAGCCCGTCTCCACCCTTACCCACTGAGCCCGTCTCCATCCTTACCCACAGAGCCCGTCTCCATCCTTACCCACTGAGCCCCTCTCCATCCTTACCCACAGAGCCTGTCTCCATCCTTACCCACTGAGCCCACCTCCACCCTTACCCACTGAGCCCGTCTCCACCCTCACCCACAGAGCCCGCCTCCACCCTTACCCAGAGAGCCGGCCTCCACCCTTACCCACTGAGCCCGCCTCCACCCTTACCCACTGTGCCCGTCTCCACCCTTACCCACTGAGCCCACCCCCACCCTTACCCACTGAGCCCGCCTCCACCCTTACCCACAGAGCCCGCCTCCACCCTTACCCACTGAGCCCGTCTCCACCCTTACCCTCAGAGCCCGCCTCCATCCTTACCCACTGAGCCCGCCTTCACCCTTACCCACTGAGCCCGTCTCCACCCTTACCCACTGAGGCCGTCTCCACCCTTACCCACTGAGCCCGTCTCCACCCTTACCCACTGAGCCCGCCTCCAGCCTGACCCACTGAGCCCGCCTCCAGCCTTACCCACTGAGCCCGCCTCCATCCTTACCCACTGAGCCCGTCTCCACCCTTACCCACAGAGCCCTTCTCCATCCTTACCCACAGAGCCCGCCTCCACCCTTACCCACTGAGCCCGTCTCCACCCTTACCCACTGAGCCCGCCTCCATCCTTACCTACAGAGCCCGCCTCCACCCTTACCCACTGAGCCCGTCTCCACCCTTACCCACTGAGCCCGCCTCCACCCTTACCCACTGAGTCTGTCTCCACTCTTACCCACAGAGCCCGCCTCCACCCTTACCCAGAGAGCCCGTCTCCATCCTTACCCACAGAGCCTGCCTCCACCCTTACCCACTGAGCCCACCCCCACCCTTACCCACAGAGCCCGCCTCCACCCTTACCCACAGATCCCGCCTCAACCCTTACCCACTGAGCCCACCCCCACCCTTACCCACTGAGCCCCTCTGCACCCTTACCCACTGAGCCCCTCTCCACCCTTACCCACTGAGCCCGCCTCCATCCTTACCCACAGAGCCCGCCTCCATCCTTACCCACTGAGCCCTTCTCCATCCTTACCCACTGAGCCCGCCTCCATCCTTACCCACAGAGTCCGCCTCCACCATTTACCCACTGAGCCCGCCTCCACCCTTACCCACAGAGCCTGCCCCCATCCTTACCCACTGAGTCCGCCTCCACCCTTACCCACAGAGCCCGCCTCCACCCTTACCCACAGAGCCCGCCTCCACCCTTACCCACTGAGTCCGCCTCCACCCTTACCCACAGAGCCCGCCTCCACCCTTACCCACTGAGTCCGCCTCGACCCTTACCCACAGAGCCCGCCTCTACCCTTACCCACAGAGCCCGCCTCCATCCTTACCCACTGAGCCCGCCTCCACCCTTACCCACAGAGTCCGCCTCCACCCTTACCCACAGAGCCCGCCTCCACCCTTACCCACTGAGCCCGCCTCCACCCTTACCCACAGAGCCCGTCTCCATCCTTACCCACAGAGCCCGTCTCCACCCTTACCCACAGAGCCCGCCTCCACCCTTACCCACTGAGCCCACCTCCACCCTTACCCACAGAGCCCGCCTCCACCCTTACCCACTGAGTCCGCCTCCACCCTTACCCACAGAGCCCGTCTCCACCCTTACCCACAGAGCCCGTCTCCATCCTTACCCACAGAGCCCACCTCCACCCTTACCCACAGAGCCCGCCTCCACCCTTACCCACTGAGTCCGCCTCCACCCTTACCCACTGAGCCCACCTCCACCCTTACCCACAGAGCCCGCCTCCACCCTTACCCACTGAGCCCGCCTCCATCCTTACCCACAGAGCCCGTCTCCATCCTTACCCACAGAGCCCGTCTCCACCCTTACCCACAGAGCCCGTCTCCATCCTTACCCACAGAGCCCACCTCCACCCTTACCCACAGAGCCCGCCTCCACCCTTACCCACTGAGTCCGCCTCCACCCTTACCCACTGAGCCCACCTCCACCCTTACCCACAGAGCCCGCCTCCACCCTTACCCACTGAGTCCGCCTCCACCCTTACCCACAGAGCCCACCTCCACCCTTACCCACAGAGCCCGCCTCCATCCTTACCCACAGAGCCCGTCTCCATCCTTACCCACAGAGCCCGCCTCCACCCTTACCCACTGAGCCCGCCTCCACCCTTACCCACTGAGTCCGCCTCCACCCTTACCCACTGAGCCCACCTCCACCCTTACCCACAGAGCCCGCCTCCACCCTTACCCACTGAGTCCGCCTCCACCCTTACCCACTGAGCCCGCCTCCACCCTTACCCACTGAGCCCGTCTCCACCCTTGCCCACTGAGCCCACCTCCAGCCTTACCCACTGATCCCGTCTCCACCCTTACCCACAGAGCCCGCCTTCACCCTTACCCACAGAGCCCGTCTCCATCCTTACCCACAGAGCCCGCCTCCACCCTTACCCACTGAGCCCACCTCCACCCTTACCCACAGAGCCCGCCTCCACCCTTACCCACTGAGTCCGCCTCCACCCTTACCCACTGAGCCCGCCTCCACCCTTACCCACAGAGCCCGTCTCCATCCTTACCCACAGAGCCCGTCTCCACCCTTACCCACAGAGCCCGCCTCCACCCTTACCCACTGAGCCCACCTCCACCCTTACCCACAGAGCCCGCCTCCACCCTTACCCACTGAGTCCGCCTCCACCCTTACCCACTGAGCCCGCCTCCACCCTTACCCACTGAGCCCGTCTCCACCCTTACCCACAGAGCCCGCCTTCACCCTTACCCACAGAGCCCGCCTCAACCCTTACCCACAGAGCCCGCCTCCACCCTTACCCACTGAGTCCGCCTCGACCCTTACCCACAGAGCCCGCCTCCACCCTTACCCACAGAGTACGCCTCCACCCTTACCCACAGAGCCCGCCTCCACCCTTACCCACTGAGTCCGCCTCCACCCTTACCCACAGAGCCCGTCTCCACCCTTAACCACTGAGCCCACCTCCACCCTTACCCACTGAGCCCGCCTCCACCCTTACCCACAGAGCCCGTCTCCACCCTTACCCACAGAGCCCGTCTCCACCCTTACCCACTGAGCCCGCCTTCACCCTTACCCACAGAGCCCACCCCCCACCCTTACCCACAGAGCCCGCCTCCATCCTTACCCACTGAGCCCGCCTCCATCCTTACCCACTGAGCCCGCCTCCACCCTTACCCACTGAGACCACCCCCACCCTTACCCACTGAGCCCGTCTCCACCCTTACCCACTGAGCCCGCCTCCACCCTTACCCACTGAGACCACCTCCACCCTTACCCACTGAGCCCGCCTCCACCCTTACCCACTGAGCCCGCCTCCACCCTTACCCACTGAGCCCGCCTCCTCCTTACCCACAGAGCCCGTCTCCACCCTTACCCACTGAGACCACCCCCACCCTTACCCACCGATCCCGCCTCCACCTTTACCCACTGAGCCCGTCTCCATCCTTACCCACTGAGCCCGCCTCCATCCTTACCCACTGAGCCCGCCTCCATCCTTACCCACTGAGCCCGTCTCCTCCTTACCCACAGAGCCCGTCTCCACCCTTACCCACTGAGACCACCCCCACCCTTACCCACTGAGCCCGCCTCCACCCTTACCCACTGAGCCCGCCTCCAGCCTTACTCACTGAGCCCGTCTCCACCCTTACCCACAGAGCCCGCCCCCACCCTTACCCACAGAGCCCGCCTCCACCCTTACCCACAAAGCCCGCCTCCAGCATTACTCACTGAGCCCGTCTCCACCCTTACCCACAGAGCCCGTCTCCACCCTTACCCACAGAGCCCGTCTCCACCCTTACCCACAGAGCCCGCCTCCATCCTTACCCACTGAGCCCGTCTCCACCTTTACCCACTGAGCCCGCCTCCACCCTTACCCACTGAGCCCGCCCCCATCCTTACCCACTGAGCCCACCCTTACCCACAGAGCCCGTCTCCACCTTTACCCACTGAGCCCGCCTCCACCCTTACCCACTGAGCCCGCCTCCACCCTTACCCACTGAGCCCGCCTCCATCCTTACCCACTGAGCCCGCCTCCATCCTTACCCACTGAGCCCGCCTCCACCCTTACCCACTGAGCCCGCCTCCATCCTTACCCACTGAGCCCGCCTCCACCCTTACCCACTGAGCCCGCCTCCACCCTTACCCACTGAGCCCGCCTCCATCCTTACCCACTGAGCCCGCCTCCATCCTTACCCACTGAGTCCGTCTCCATCCTTACCCACAGAGCCCGCCTCCATCCTTACCCACTGAGCCCGCCTCCACCCTTACCCACTGAGCCCACCTCCACCCTTACCCACAGAGCCCGTCTCCATCCTTAGACACAGAGCCCACCTCCATCCTTACCCACTGAGCCCGCCCCCATCCTTACCCACAGAGCCCACCTCCATCCTTACCCACTGAGCCCGTCTCCACCCTTACCCACTGAGCTCGCCTCTTCCCTTACCCACTGAGCCCGTCTCCATCCTTACCCACTGAGCCCGCCTCCAGCCTGACCCACTGAGCCCGCCTCCATCCTTACCCACAGAGCCCGCCTCCATCCTTACCCACTGAGCCCGCCTCCATCCTTACCCACTGAGTCCGTCTCCATCCTTACCCACAGAGCCCGCCTCCATCCTTACCCACTGAGCCCGCCTCCACCCTTACCCACTGAGCCCACCTCTACCCTTACCCACAGAGCCCGCCTCCACCCTTACCCACTGAGCCCACCTCCACCCTTACCCACTGAGCCCGCCTCCACCCTTACCCACTGAGCCCGTCTCCACCCTTACCCACAGAGCCCACCTCCATCCTTACCCACTGAGCCCGCCTCCACCCTTACCCACTGAGCCCACCTCCACCCTTACCCACTGAGCCCGTCTCCACCCTTACCCACTGAGCCCGTCTCCATCCTTAGACACAGAGCCCACCTCCATCCTTACCCACTGAGCCCGCCCCCATCCTTACCCACAGAGCCCACCTCCATCCTTACCCACTGAGCCCGTCTCCACCCTTACCCACTGAGCTCGCCTCTTCCCTTACCCACTGAGCCCGCCTCCAGCCTTACCCACTGAGCCCGCCTCCAGCCTGACCCACTGAGCCCGCCTCCATCCTTACCCACTGAGCCCTCCACCACCCTTACCCACAGAGCCCGTCTCCATCCTTATCCAGAGAGGCCGTCTCCACCCTCACCCACAGAGCCCGCCTCAACCCTTACCCACTGAGCCCACCCCCACCCTTACCCACAGAGCCCGCCTCCACCCTCACCCACAGAGCCCGCCTCAACCCTTACCCACTGAGCCCACCCCCACCCTTACCCACTGAGCCCCTCTGCACCCTTACCCACTGAGCCCCTCTCCACCCTTACCCACTGAGCCCCTCTCCAACCTTACCCACAGAGCCCGTCTCCACCCTTACCCACCGAGCCCGCCTCCATCCTTACCCACTGAGCCCGCCTCCATCCTTACCCACTGAGCCCGCCTCCATCCTTACCCACCGAGCCCGCCTCCATCCTTACCCACCGAGCCCGCCTCCATCCTTACCCACAGAGCCCGTCTCCACCCTTACCCACAGAGCCCGTCTCCACCCTTACCCACAGAGCCCGCCTCCATCCTTACCCATCGAGCCCACCTCCATCCTTACCCACAGAGCCCGCCTCGACCCTTACCCACTGAGCCCGTCTCCATCCTTACCCACAGAGCCCGCCTCGACTCTTACCCACTGAGCCCGCCTCCATCCTTACCCACCGAGCCCACCTCCATCCTTACCCACAGAGCCCGCCTCCACCCTTACCCACTGAGCCCGTCTCCACCCTTACCCACAGAGCCCGCCTCCACCCTTACCCACAGAGCCCGCCTCCATCCTTACCCACTGAGCCCGTCTCCACCCTTACCCACAGAGCCCGCCTCCACCCTTACCCACTGAGCCCGCCTCCACCCTTACCCACTGAGCCCGCCTCCACCCTTACCCACTGAGTCCGTCTCCACCCTTACCCACTGAGCCCGTCTCCACCCTTACCCACTGAGCCCGCCTCCACCCTTACCCACTGAGTCCGCCTCCACCCTTACCCACTGAGTCCGCCTCCACCATTTACCCACTGAGCCCGTCTCCACCCTTACCCACTGAGCCCGTCTCCATCCTTACCCACTGAGCCCGCCTCCACCATTTACCCACTGAGCCCGCCTCCACCCTTACCCACAGAGCCTGCCCCCATCCTTACCCACAGAGCCCGCCTCCACCCTTACCCACAGAGCCCGCCTCCACCCTTACCCACAGAGCCCGCCTCCATCCTTACCCACAGAGCCCGTCTCCATCCTTACCCACTGAGTCCGCCTCGACCCTTACCCACAGAGCCCGTCTCCACCCTTACCCACAGAGCCCGCCTCCACCCTTACCCACAGAGCCCGTCTCCACCCTTACCCACTGAGCCCACCCCCACCCTTACCCACAGAGCCCGCCTCCACCCTTACCCACAGAGCCCGCCTCCACCCTTACCCACAGAGCCCGCCTCAACCCTTACCCACTGAGCCCACCCCCACCCTTACCCACTGAGCCCCTCTGCACCCTTACCCACTGAGCCCACCCCCACCCTTACCCACTGAGCCCCTCTGCACCCTTACCCACTGAGCCCGCCTCCACCCTTACCCACTGAGTCCGCCTCCACCATTTACCCACTGAGCCCGCCTCCACCCTTACCCACTGAGTCCGCCTCGACCCTTACCCACAGAGCCCGCCTCCACCCTTACCCACAGAGTACGCCTCCACCCTTACCCACAGAGCCCGCCTCCATCCTTACCCACAGAGCCCGCCTCCATCCTTACCCACAGAGCCCGTCTCCAACCTTACCCACAGAGCCCGCCTCCACCCTTACCCACTGAGCCCCTCTCCAACCTTACCCACAGAGCCCGCCTCCACCCTTACCCACTGAGTCCGCCTCCACCCTTACCCACTGAGCCCGTCTCCATCCTTACCCACAGAGCCCGCCTCCACCCTTACCCACAGAGCCCGCCTCCACCCTTACCCACAGAGCCCGTCTCCACCCTTACCCACAGAGCCCGTCTCCACCCTTACCCACTGAGCCCGCCTCCATCCTTACCCACAGAGCCCGTCTCCACCCTTACCCACTGAGCCCGCCTCCATCCTTACCCACTGAGCCCGCCTCCACCCTTACCCACTGAGACCGTCTCCATCCTTACCCACAGAGCCCGCCTCCACCCTTACCCACTGAGACCACCCCCACCCTTACCCACTGAGCCCGTCTCCACCCTTACCCACAGAGCCCGCCTCCACCCTTACCCACTGAGACCACCTCCACCCTTACCCACAGAGCCCGCCTCCACCCTTACCCACAGAGCCCGCCTCCACCCTTACCCACTGAGACCACCTCCACCCTTACCCACTGAGCCCGCCTCCACCCTTACCCACTGAGCCCGCCTCCTCCTTACCCACAGAGCCCGTCTCCACCCTTACCCACTGAGACCACCCCCACCCTTACCCACTGAGCCCGCCTCCATCCTTACCCACAGAGCCCGCCTCCACCTTTTCCCACTGAGCCCGTCTCCATCCTTACCCACTGAGCCCGCCTCCATCCTTACCCACTGAGCCCGCCTCCATCCTTACCCACTGAGCCCGCCTCCTCCTTACCCACAGAGCCCGTCTCCACCCTTACCCACTGAGACCACCCCCACCCTTACCCACTGAGCCCGTCTCCACCCTTACCCACAGAGCCCGTCCCCACCCTTACCCACAGAGCCCGCCTCCACCCTTACCCACAAAGCCCGCCTCCAGCCTTACTCACTGAGCCCGTCTCCACCCTTACCCACAGAGCCCGTCCCCACCCTTACCCACAGAGCCCGCCTCCACCCTTACCCACAAAGCCCGCCTCCAGCCTTACTCACTGAGCCCGTCTCCACCCTTACCCACAGAGCCCGTCTCCACCCTTACCCACAGAGCCCGTCTCCACCCTTACCCACTGAGCCCCTCTCCACCCTTACCCACAGAGCCCGTCTCCACCCTTACCCACAGAGCCCGCCTCCATCCTTACCCACTGAGCCCGTCTCCACCTTTACCCACTGAGCCCGCCTCCACCCTTACCCACTGAGCCCGCCCCATCCTTACCCACTGAGCCCGTCTCCATCCTTACCCACAGAGCCCGCCCCCACCCTTACCCACAGAGCCCGCCTCCACCCTTACCCACAAAGCCCGCCTCCAGCCTTACTCACTGAGCCCGTCTCCACCCTTACCCACAGAGCCCGTCTCCACCCTTACCCACAGAGCCCGCCTCCATCCTTACCCACTGAGCCCGTCTCCACCCTTACCCACAGAGCCCGCCCCCACCCTTACCCACAGAGCCCGCCTCCACCCTTACCCACAAAGCCCGCCTCCAGCCTTACTCACTGAGCCCGTCTCCACCCTTACCCACAGAGCCCGTCTCCACCCTTACCCACAGAGCCCGCCTCCACCTTTACCCACTGAGCCCGCCTCCACCTTTACCCACTGAGCCCGTCTCCACCTTTACCCACTGAGCCCGCCTCCACCCTTACCCACTGAGCCCGCCCCCATCCTTACCCACTGAGCCCACCCTTACCCACTGAGCCCGCCTCCACCCTTACCCACTGAGCCCGCCTCCACCCTTACCCACTGAGCCCGCCTCCATCCTTACCCACTGAGCCCGCCTCCATCCTTACCCACAGAGCCCGTCTCCATCCTTACCCACTGAGCCCGCCTCCATCCTTACCCACTGAGCCCGTCTCCATCTTTACCCACTGAGCCCGCCTCCACCCTTACCCACTGAGCCCACCTCCACCCTTACCCACAGAGCCCGTCTCCATCCTTAGACACAGAGCCCACCTCCATCCTTACCCACTGAGCCCACCTCCATCCTTACCCACTGAGCCCGTCTCCACCCTTACCCACTGAGCTCGCCTCTTCCCTTACCCACTGAGCCCGTCTCCATCCTTACCCACTGAGCCCGCCTCCACCCTTACCCACTGAGCCCGCCTCCAGCCTGACCCACTGAGCCCGTCTCCATCCTTACCCAGAGAGCCCGTCTCCATCCTTAGACACAGAGCCCACCTCCATCCTTACCCACTGAGCCCACCTCCACCCTTACCCACTGCGCCCGTCTCCATCCTTACCCACTGAGCCCACCTCCATCCTTACCCACTGAGCCCGTCTCCACCCTTACCCACTGAGCTCGCCTCTTCCCTTACCCACTGAGCCCGTCTCCATCCTTACCCACTGAGCCCGTCTCCATCCTTACCCACTGAGCCCGCCTCCACCCTTACCCACTGAGCCCGCCTCCAGCCTGACCCACTGAGCCCGTCTCCATCCTTACCCAGAGAGCCCGTCTCCATCCTTAGACACAGAGCCCACCTCCATCCTTACCCACTGAGCCCACCTCCATCCTTACCCACTGCGCCCGTCTCCATCCTTACCCACTGAGCCCACCTCCATCCTTACCCACTGAGCCCCTCTCCACCCTTACCCACTGAGCCCCTCTCCACCCTTACCCACAGAGCCCGCCTCCATCCTTACCCACTGAGCCCGCCTCCATCCTTACCCACTGAGCCCGCCTCCATCCTTACCCACCGAGCCCGCCTCCATCCTTACCCACCGAGCCCGCCTCCATCCTTACCCACAGAGCCCGTCTCCACCCTTACCCACTGAGCCCGCCTCCATCCTTACCCACTGAGCCCGCCTCCATCCTTACCCACCGAGCCCACCTCCATCCTTACCCACAGAGCCCGCCTCGACCCTTACCCACTGAGCCCGTCTCCATCCTTACCCACTGAGCCCGTCTCCACCCTTACCCACAGAGCCCGCTTCCACCCTTACCCACAGAGCCCATCTCCACCCTTACCCACTGAGTCCGCCTCCACCCTTACCCACTGAGCCCATCTCCATCCTTACCCACTGAGCCCGCCTCCACCATTTACCCACTGAGCCCGTCTCCACCCTTACCCACTGAGCCCGTCTCCATCCTTACCCACTGAGCCCGCCTCCACCATTTACCCACTGAGCCCGCCTCCACCCTTACCCACAGAGCCTGCCCCCATCCTTACCCACAGAGCCCGCCTCCACCCTTACCCACAGAGCCCGCCTCCACCCTTACCCACAGAGCCCGCCTCCACCCTTACCCACTGAGTCCGCCTCGACCCTTACCCACAGAGCCCGTCTCCACCCTTACCCACAGAGCCCGCCTCCACCCTTACCCACAGAGCCCGCCTCCACCCTTACCCACAGAGCCCGCCTCCAACCTTACCCACTGAGTCCGCCTCCACTCTTACCCACTGAGTCCGCCTCGACCCTTACCCACAGAGCCCGCCTCCACCCTTACCCACAGAGCCCGACTCCAACCTTACCCACTGAGTCCGCCTCCACTCTTACCCACTGAGTCCGCCTCCACTCTTACCCACTGAGTCCGCCTCCACCCTTACCCACAGAGCCCATCTCCACCCTTATCCACTGAGCCCTTTTCCACCCTTACCCTCCGAGCCCGCCTCCATCCTTACCCACTGAGCCCGGCTCCACCCTTACCCACAGAGCCCGCCTCCACCCTTACCCACCGAGCCCGCCTCCATCCTTACCCACTGAGCCCGGCTCCACCCTTACCCACAGAGCCCGCCTCCACCCTTACCCACAGAGCCCGCCTCCACCCTTACCCACTGAGTCCGCCTCCACTCTTACCCACTGAGCCCGCCTCCACCCTTACCCACTGAGCCCGCCTCCACCCTTACCCACAGAGCCCGTCTCCACCCTTACCCACTGAGCCCGCCTCCATCCTTACCCACAGAGCCCGTCTCCTCCCTTACCCACAGAGCCCGTCTCCACCCTTACCCACTGAGCCCGCCTCCATCCTTACCCACAGAGCCCGTCTCCTCCCTTACCCACAGAGCCCGTCTCCTCCCTTACCCACAGAGCCCGTCTCCACCCTTACCCACTGAGCCCGCCTCAACCCTTACCCACTGAGCCCGCCTCCATCCTTACCCACAGAGCCCGTCTCCTCCCTTACCCACAGAGCCCGTCTCCACCCTTACCCACAGAGCCCGCCTCCACCCTTACCCACTGAGCCCGCCACCACCCTTACCCACAGAGCCCGCCACCACCCTTACCCACTGAGCCCACCCCCACCCTTACCCGCTGAGCCCGCCTCCACCCTTACCCACGGAGCCCGTCTCCATCCTTACCCACAGAGCCCGTCTCCATCCTTACCCACAGAGCCCGTCTCCATCCTTACCCACAGAGCCCGTCTCCACCCTTACCCACTGAGCCCGTCTCCATCCTTACCCACAGAGCCCGTCTCCACCCTTACCCACAGAGCACGCCTCCATCCTTACCCACAGAGCCCGTCTCCATCCTTAGACACAGAGCCCGTCTCCATCCTTACCCACAGAACCCGTCTCCACCCTTACCCACTGAGCCCGTCTCCATCCTTACCCACAGAGCCCGTCTCCACCCTTACCCACCGATCCCGCCTCCACCCTTACCCACTGAGCCCGTCTCCATCTTTACCCACAGAGCCCGTCTCCACCCTTACCCACCGATCCCGCCTCCACCCTTACCCACTGAGCCCGCCTCCACCCTTACCCACTGAGCCCGCCTCCACCATTACCCACTGAGCCCGTCTCCACCCTTACCCACCGATCCCGCCTCCACCCTTACCCACTGAGCCCGCCTCCACCCTTACCCACTGAGCCCGCCTCCACCCTTACCCACTGAGCCCGCCTCCACCCTTACCCACTGAGCCCGCCTCCACCATTACCCACTGAGCCCGCCTCCACCCTTACCCACAGAGCCCGCCTCCATCCTTACCCACTGAGCCCATCCCCACCCTTACCCACAGAGCCCGCCTTCACCCTTACCCACTGAGCCCACCCTTACCCACTGAGCCCGCCTCCATCCTTACCCACGGAGCCCGTCTCCACCCTTACCCACAGAGCCCGTCTCCACCCTTACCCACAGAGCCCGTCTCCACCCTTATCCACAGAGCCCGTCTCCACCCTTACCCACTGAGCCCGTCTCCATCCTTACCCACTGAGCCCGTCTCCATCCTTACCCAGAGCCCGCCTCCATCCTTACCCACTGAGCCCGCCTTCACCCTTACCCACTGAGCCCGTCTCCATCCTTATCCACAGAGCCCGTCTCCATCCTTACCCACTGAGCCCGTCTCCATCCTTACCCAGAGCCCGCCTCCACCCTTCCCCACCGATCCCGCCTCCACCCTTACCCACAGAGCCCGTCTCCACCCTTACCCACAGAGCCCGTCTCCATCCTTACCCACAGAGCCCGTCTCCATCCTTACCCACTGAGCCCGTCTCCATCCTTACCCACTGAGCCCGCCTCCACCCTTCCCCACCGATCCCGCCTCCACCCTTACCCACTGAGCCCGCCTCCATCCTTACCCACTGAGCCCGCCTCCATCCTTACCCACTGAGCCCGTCTCCATCCTTACCCAGAGCCCGCCTCCACCCTTACCCACCGATCCCGCCTCCATCCTTACCCACTGAGTCCGCCTCCATCCTTACCCACTGAGCCCGCCTCCACCCTTACCCACAGCCCGTCTCCATCCTTACCCACAGAGCCCGCCTCAACCCTTACCCACTGAGCCCGTCTCCATCCTTACCCACAGAGCCCACCTCCACCCTTACCCACTGAGCCCGTCTCCATCCTTACCCACAGAGCCCGCCTCCACCCTTACCCACAAAGCCCGCCTCCAGCCTTACTCACTGAGCCCGTCTCCACCCTTACCCACAGAGCCCGTCTCCACCCTTACCCACAGAGCCCGTCTCCACCCTTACCCACTGAGCCCCTCTCCACCCTTACCCACAGAGCCCGTCTCCACCCTTACCCACAGAGCCCGCCTCCATCCTTACCCACTGAGCCCGTCTCCACCTTTACCCACTGAGCCCGCCTCCACCCTTACCCACTGAGCCCGCCCCATCCTTACCCACTGAGCCCGTCTCCATCCTTACCCACAGAGCCCGCCCCCACCCTTACCCACAGAGCCCGCCTCCACCCTTACCCACAAAGCCCGCCTCCAGCCTTACTCACTGAGCCCGTCTCCACCCTTACCCACAGAGCCCGTCTCCACCCTTACCCACAGAGCCCGCCTCCATCCTTACCCACTGAGCCCGTCTCCACCCTTACCCACAGAGCCCGCCCCCACCCTTACCCACAGAGCCCGCCTCCACCCTTACCCACAAAGCCCGCCTCCAGCCTTACTCACTGAGCCCGTCTCCACCCTTACCCACAGAGCCCGTCTCCACCCTTACCCACAGAGCCCGCCTCCACCTTTACCCACTGAGCCCGCCTCCACCTTTACCCACTGAGCCCGTCTCCACCTTTACCCACTGAGCCCGCCTCCACCCTTACCCACTGAGCCCGCCCCCATCCTTACCCACTGAGCCCACCCTTACCCACTGAGCCCGCCTCCACCCTTACCCACTGAGCCCGCCTCCACCCTTACCCACTGAGCCCGCCTCCATCCTTACCCACTGAGCCCGCCTCCATCCTTACCCACTGAGCCCGCCTCCATCCTTACCCACTGAGCCCGCCTCCACCCTTACCCACTGAGCCCGCCTCCATCCTTACCCACTGAGCCCGCCTCCACCCTTACCCACTGAGCCCGCCTCCATCCTTACCCACTGAGTCCGTCTCCATCCTTACCCACAGAGCCCGTCTCCATCCTTACCCACTGAGCCCGCCTCCATCCTTACCCACTGAGCCCGTCTCCATCTTTACCCACTGAGCCCGCCTCCACCCTTACCCACTGAGCCCACCTCCACCCTTACCCACAGAGCCCGTCTCCATCCTTAGACACAGAGCCCACCTCCATCCTTACCCACTGAGCCCACCTCCATCCTTACCCACTGAGCCCGTCTCCACCCTTACCCACTGAGCTCGCCTCTTCCCTTACCCACTGAGCCCGTCTCCATCCTTACCCACTGAGCCCGCCTCCACCCTTACCCACTGAGCCCGCCTCCAGCCTGACCCACTGAGCCCGTCTCCATCCTTACCCAGAGAGCCCGTCTCCATCCTTAGACACAGAGCCCACCTCCATCCTTACCCACTGAGCCCACCTCCACCCTTACCCACTGCGCCCGTCTCCATCCTTACCCACTGAGCCCACCTCCATCCTTACCCACTGAGCCCGTCTCCACCCTTACCCACTGAGCTCGCCTCTTCCCTTACCCACTGAGCCCGTCTCCATCCTTACCCACTGAGCCCGTCTCCATCCTTACCCACTGAGCCCGCCTCCACCCTTACCCACTGAGCCCGCCTCCAGCCTGACCCACTGAGCCCGTCTCCATCCTTACCCAGAGAGCCCGTCTCCATCCTTAGACACAGAGCCCACCTCCATCCTTACCCACTGAGCCCACCTCCATCCTTACCCACTGCGCCCGTCTCCATCCTTACCCACTGAGCCCACCTCCATCCTTACCCACTGAGCCCCTCTCCACCCTTACCCACTGAGCCCCTCTCCACCCTTACCCACAGAGCCCGCCTCCATCCTTACCCACTGAGCCCGCCTCCATCCTTACCCACTGAGCCCGCCTCCATCCTTACCCACCGAGCCCGCCTCCATCCTTACCCACCGAGCCCGCCTCCATCCTTACCCACAGAGCCCGTCTCCACCCTTACCCACTGAGCCCGCCTCCATCCTTACCCACTGAGCCCGCCTCCATCCTTACCCACCGAGCCCACCTCCATCCTTACCCACAGAGCCCGCCTCGACCCTTACCCACTGAGCCCGTCTCCATCCTTACCCACTGAGCCCGTCTCCACCCTTACCCACAGAGCCCGCTTCCACCCTTACCCACAGAGCCCATCTCCACCCTTACCCACTGAGTCCGCCTCCACCCTTACCCACTGAGCCCATCTCCATCCTTACCCACTGAGCCCGCCTCCACCATTTACCCACTGAGCCCGTCTCCACCCTTACCCACTGAGCCCGTCTCCATCCTTACCCACTGAGCCCGCCTCCACCATTTACCCACTGAGCCCGCCTCCACCCTTACCCACAGAGCCTGCCCCCATCCTTACCCACAGAGCCCGCCTCCACCCTTACCCACAGAGCCCGCCTCCACCCTTACCCACAGAGCCCGCCTCCACCCTTACCCACTGAGTCCGCCTCGACCCTTACCCACAGAGCCCGTCTCCACCCTTACCCACAGAGCCCGCCTCCACCCTTACCCACAGAGCCCGCCTCCACCCTTACCCACAGAGCCCGCCTCCAACCTTACCCACTGAGTCCGCCTCCACTCTTACCCACTGAGTCCGCCTCGACCCTTACCCACAGAGCCCGCCTCCACCCTTACCCACAGAGCCCGACTCCAACCTTACCCACTGAGTCCGCCTCCACTCTTACCCACTGAGTCCGCCTCCACTCTTACCCACTGAGTCCGCCTCCACCCTTACCCACAGAGCCCATCTCCACCCTTATCCACTGAGCCCTTTTCCACCCTTACCCTCCGAGCCCGCCTCCATCCTTACCCACTGAGCCCGGCTCCACCCTTACCCACAGAGCCCGCCTCCACCCTTACCCACCGAGCCCGCCTCCATCCTTACCCACTGAGCCCGGCTCCACCCTTACCCACAGAGCCCGCCTCCACCCTTACCCACAGAGCCCGCCTCCACCCTTACCCACTGAGTCCGCCTCCACTCTTACCCACTGAGCCCGCCTCCACCCTTACCCACTGAGCCCGCCTCCACCCTTACCCACAGAGCCCGTCTCCACCCTTACCCACTGAGCCCGCCTCCATCCTTACCCACAGAGCCCGTCTCCTCCCTTACCCACAGAGCCCGTCTCCACCCTTACCCACTGAGCCCGCCTCCATCCTTACCCACAGAGCCCGTCTCCTCCCTTACCCACAGAGCCCGTCTCCTCCCTTACCCACAGAGCCCGTCTCCACCCTTACCCACTGAGCCCGCCTCAACCCTTACCCACTGAGCCCGCCTCCATCCTTACCCACAGAGCCCGTCTCCTCCCTTACCCACAGAGCCCGTCTCCACCCTTACCCACAGAGCCCGCCTCCACCCTTACCCACTGAGCCCGCCACCACCCTTACCCACAGAGCCCGCCACCACCCTTACCCACTGAGCCCACCCCCACCCTTACCCGCTGAGCCCGCCTCCACCCTTACCCACGGAGCCCGTCTCCATCCTTACCCACAGAGCCCGTCTCCATCCTTACCCACAGAGCCCGTCTCCATCCTTACCCACAGAGCCCGTCTCCACCCTTACCCACTGAGCCCGTCTCCATCCTTACCCACAGAGCCCGTCTCCACCCTTACCCACAGAGCACGCCTCCATCCTTACCCACAGAGCCCGTCTCCATCCTTAGACACAGAGCCCGTCTCCATCCTTACCCACAGAACCCGTCTCCACCCTTACCCACTGAGCCCGTCTCCATCCTTACCCACAGAGCCCGTCTCCACCCTTACCCACCGATCCCGCCTCCACCCTTACCCACTGAGCCCGTCTCCATCTTTACCCACAGAGCCCGTCTCCACCCTTACCCACCGATCCCGCCTCCACCCTTACCCACTGAGCCCGCCTCCACCCTTACCCACTGAGCCCGCCTCCACCATTACCCACTGAGCCCGTCTCCACCCTTACCCACCGATCCCGCCTCCACCCTTACCCACTGAGCCCGCCTCCACCCTTACCCACTGAGCCCGCCTCCACCCTTACCCACTGAGCCCGCCTCCACCCTTACCCACTGAGCCCGCCTCCACCATTACCCACTGAGCCCGCCTCCACCCTTACCCACAGAGCCCGCCTCCATCCTTACCCACTGAGCCCATCCCCACCCTTACCCACAGAGCCCGCCTTCACCCTTACCCACTGAGCCCACCCTTACCCACTGAGCCCGCCTCCATCCTTACCCACGGAGCCCGTCTCCACCCTTACCCACAGAGCCCGTCTCCACCCTTACCCACAGAGCCCGTCTCCACCCTTATCCACAGAGCCCGTCTCCACCCTTACCCACTGAGCCCGTCTCCATCCTTACCCACTGAGCCCGTCTCCATCCTTACCCAGAGCCCGCCTCCATCCTTACCCACTGAGCCCGCCTTCACCCTTACCCACTGAGCCCGTCTCCATCCTTATCCACAGAGCCCGTCTCCATCCTTACCCACTGAGCCCGTCTCCATCCTTACCCAGAGCCCGCCTCCACCCTTCCCCACCGATCCCGCCTCCACCCTTACCCACAGAGCCCGTCTCCACCCTTACCCACAGAGCCCGTCTCCATCCTTACCCACAGAGCCCGTCTCCATCCTTACCCACTGAGCCCGTCTCCATCCTTACCCACTGAGCCCGCCTCCACCCTTCCCCACCGATCCCGCCTCCACCCTTACCCACTGAGCCCGCCTCCATCCTTACCCACTGAGCCCGCCTCCATCCTTACCCACTGAGCCCGTCTCCATCCTTACCCAGAGCCCGCCTCCACCCTTACCCACCGATCCCGCCTCCATCCTTACCCACTGAGTCCGCCTCCATCCTTACCCACTGAGCCCGCCTCCACCCTTACCCACAGCCCGTCTCCATCCTTACCCACAGAGCCCGCCTCAACCCTTACCCACTGAGCCCGTCTCCATCCTTACCCACAGAGCCCACCTCCACCCTTACCCACTGAGCCCGTCTCCATCCTTACCCACAGAGCCCGTCTCCACCCTTACCCACTGAGCCCGTCTCCATCCTTACCCACAGAGCCCGTCTCCACCCTTACCCACTGAGCCCGTCTCCATCCTTACCCACAGAGCCCGTCTCCTCCCTTACCCACTGAGCCCGTCTCCATCCTTACCCACTGAGCCCGTCTCCACCCTTACCCACAGAGCCCGCCTCCACCCTTACCCACAGAGCCCGTCTCCACCCTTCCCCACCGATCCCGCCTCCACCCTTACCCACTGAGCCCGTCTCCACCCTTACCCACTGAGCCCGCCTCCACCCTTACCCACTGAGCCCGTCTCCATTCTTACCCACTGAGCCCGTCTCCATTCTTACCCACTGAGCCCGCCTCCATCCTTACCCACTGAGCCCGCCTCCATTCTTACCCACTGAGCCCGCCTCCATTCTTACCCACTGAGCCCGCCTCCATTCTTACCCACTGAGCCCGCCTCCATTCTTACCCACTGAGCCCGCCTCCATTCTTACCCACTGAGCCCGCCTCCACCCTTACCCACTGAGCCCGCCTCCACCCTTACCCACAGAGCCCGCCTCCACCCTTACCCACTGAGCCCGCCTCCATCCTTATCCACTGAGCCCGCCTTCACTCTTACCCACTGAGCCCGCCTCCACCCTTACCCACTGAGCCCACCTCCATCCTTGCCCACAGAGCCCGCCTCCACCCTTACCCACTGAGCCCACCTCCACCCTTACCCACTGAGCCCGCCTCCATCCTTACCCACTGAGCCCGCCTCCACCCTTACCCACTGAGCCCACCTCCACCCTTACCCACTGAGCCCGCCTCCACACTTAGCCACAGAGCCCACCTCCACCCTTACCCACTGAGCCCGCCTCCATCCTTGCCCACTGAGCCCGCCTTCACCCTTACCCACTGAGCCCACCCTTACCCACAGAGCCCGTCTCCATCCTTACCCACAGAGCCCGCCTCCATCCTTACCCACAGAGCCCGCCTCCACCCTTACCCACTGAGCCCACCTCCACCCTTACCCACTGAGCCCGCCTCCATCCTTACCCACTGAGCCCGCCTCCACCCTTACCCACAGAGCCCACCTCCACCCTTACCCACTGAGCCCGCCTCCATCCTTACCCACTGAGCCCGCCTTCACCCTTACCCACTGAGCCCACCCTTACCCACAGAGCCCGTCTCCATCCTTACCCACAGAGCCCGCCTCCATCCTTACCCACAGAGCCCGTCTCCACCCTTACCCACTGAGCCCGCCTCCATCCTTACCCACTGAGCCCACCTCCACCCTTACCCACTGAGCCCGCCTCCATCCTTACCCACTGAGCCCGCCTCCACCCTTACCCACAGAGCCCACCTCCACCCTTACCCACTGAGCCCACCCCCACCCTTACCCACTGAGCCCACCCTTACCCACAGAGCCCGTCTCCATCCTTACCCACAGAGCCCGCCTCCACCCTTACCCACTGAGCCCGCCTCCACCCTTACCCACTGAGCCCGCCTCCACCCTTACCCACAGAGCCCGCCTTCACCCTTACCCACTGAGCCCACCCTTACCCACAGAGCCCGTCTCCATCCTTACCCACAGAGCCCGCCTCCATCCTTACCCACTGAGCCCGTCTCCACCTTTACCCACAGAGCCCGTCTCCACCTTTACCCACTGAGCCCGACTGCACCCTTACCCACTGAGCCCGTCTCCATCCTTACCCACTGAGCCCACCTCCATCCTTACCCACTGAGCCCGTCTCCACCCTTACCCACAGAGCCCACCTCCACCCTTACCCACTGAGCCCGACTCCATCCTTACCCACAGAGCCCGCCTCCACCCTTACCGACAGAGCCCGCCTCCACCCTTACCCACTGAGCCCCTCCTCCATCCTTACCCACTGAGCCCCTCCTCCATCCTTACCCACTGAGCCCGCCTCCACCCTTACCGACAGAGCCCGCCTCCACCCTTACCCACTGAGCCCCTCCTCCATCCTTACCCACTGAGCCCCTCCTCCATCCTTACCCACTGAGCCCGCCTCCACCCTTACCGACAGAGCCCGCCTCCACCCTTACCGACAGAGCCCGCTTCCATCCTTACCCACTGAGCCCGCTTCCATCCTTACCCACTGAGCCCGCTTCCATCCTTACCCACTGAGCCCGCCTCCACCCTTACCCACTGAGCCCACCTCCACCCTTACCCACTGAGCCCATCTCCACCCTTACCCACTGAGCCCACCCCCACCCTTACCCACAGAGCCCGTCTCCACCCTTACCCACTGAGCCCACCCCCACCCTTACCCACAGAGCCCGTCTCCATCCTTACCCACTGAGCCCGCCACCACCCTTACCCACAGAGCCCGTCTCCATCCTTACCCACTGAGCCCACCCTTACCCACAGAGCCCGTCTCCATCCTTACCCACTGAGCCCACCCTTACCCACAGAGCCCGTCTCCACCCTTACCCACTGAGCCCACCTCCACCCTTACCCACTGAGCCCACCTCCATCCTTACCCACTGAGCCCGCCTCCACCCTTACCCACTGAGCCCACCTCCATCCTTACCCACAGAGCCCGCCTCCATCCTTACCCACTGAGCCCGCCTCCATCCTTACCCACTGAGCCCACCCCCACCCTTACCCACAGAGCCCACCTCCATCCTTACCCACTGAGCCCGCCTCAACCCTTACCCACTGAGCCCGCCTCCATCCTTACCCACAGAGCCCGTCTCCATCCTTACCCACAGAGCCCGTCTCCACACTTACCCACCGATCCAGCCTCCACCCTTACCCACAGAGCCCGCCTCCATCCTTACCCACTGAGCCCGCCCCCACCCTTACCCACTGAGCCCGCCTTCACCCTTACCCACTGAGCCCGCCTCCATCCTTACCCACGGAGCCCGCCTCCATCCTTACCCACTGAGCCCACCTCCATCCTTACCCACAGAGCCCGTCGCCACCCTGACCCACAGAGCCCACCTCCATCCTTACCCACTGAGCCCGCCTCCATCCTTACCCACTGAGCCCGTCTCCATCCTTACCCACTGAGCCCACCTCTACCCTTACCCACAGAGCCCGCCTCTACCCTTACCCACAGAGCCCCTCTCCATCCTTACCCACTGAGCCCGCCTCCATCCTTACCCACTGAGCCCGTCTCCATCCTTACCCTCTGAGCCCGACTCCACCCTTACCCACAGAGGCCGCCTCCACCCTTACCGACAGAGCCCGCCTCCATCCTTACCCACTGAGCCCGTCTCCACCTTTACCCTCTGTGCCCGTCTCCATCCTTACCCACTGAGCCCACCCCCACCCTTACCCACTGAGCCCACCTCCATCCTTACCCACTGAGCCCGCTTCCATCCTTACCCACTGATCCCGTCTCCATCCTTACCCACTGAGCCCGCTTCCATCCTTACCCACTGAGCCCACCCCCATCCTTACCCACTGAGCCCGTCTCCATCCTTACCCACTGAGCCCGTCTCCATCCTTACCCATTGAGCCCGTCTCCACTCTTACCCACTGAGCCCGCCTCCATCCTTACCCATTGAGCCCGTCTCCACTCTTACCCACTGAGCCCGTCTCCATCCTTACCCATTGAGCCCGTCTCCACTCTTACCTACTGAGCCCGCCTCAACCCTTACCCACTGAGCCCGCCTCCATCCTTACCCACAGAGCCCGTCTCCATCCTTACCCACAGAGCCCGTCTCCACACTTACCCACCGATCCAGCCTCCACCCTTACCCACTGAGCCCGCTTCCATCCTTACCCACTGAGCCCACCTCCACCCTTACCCACAGAGCCCACCTCCATCCTTACCCACTGAGCCCGTCTCCACCCTGACCCACTGAGCCCGTCTCCATCCTTACCCACAGAGCCCGTCTCTACCCTTACCCACTGAGCCCGTCTCCACCCTTACCCACTGAGCCCGGCTCCATCCTTACCCACTGAGCCCGTCTCCACTCTGACCCACTGAGCCCGTCTCCACCCTTACCCACTGAGCCCGTCTCCACACTTACCCACTGAGCCCGCCTCCATCCTTACCCACGGAGCCCGCCTCCATCCTTACCCACTGAGCCCACCTCCATCCTTACCCACAGAGCCCGTCTCCACCCTGACCCACAGAGCCCACCTCCATCCTTACCCACTGAGCCCGCCTCCATCCTTACCCACTGAGCCCGTCTCCATCCTTACCCACTGAGCCCGCCTCTACCCTTACCCACAGAGCCCGCCTCTACCCTTACCCACAGAGCCCGTCTCCATCCTTACCCACTGAGCCCGCCTCCATCCTTACCCACTGAGCCCGTCATCATCCTTACCCACTGAGCCCGTCTCCACCTTTACCCTCTGAGCCCGACTCCACCCTTACCCACAGAGGCCGCCTCCACCCTTACCGACAGAGCCCGCCTACATCCTTACCCACTGAGCCCGTCTCCACCTTTACCCTCTGAGCCCGTCTCCATCCTTACCCACTGAGCCCACCCCCACCCTTACCCACTGAGCCCACCTCCATCCTTACCCACTGAGCCCGCTTCCATCCTTACCCACTGATCCCGTCTCCATCCTTACCCACTGAGCCCGCTTCCATCCTTACCCACTGAGCCCGCCTCCATCCTTACCCATTGAGCCCGTCTCCACTCTTACCCACTGAGCCCGCCTCAACCCTTACCCACTGAGCCCGCCTCCATCCTTACCCACTGAGCCCGTCTCCATCCTTACCCATTGAGCCCGTCTCCACTCTTACCCACTGAGCCCGTCTCCATCCTTACCCACTGAGCCCGTCTCCATCCTTACCCACTGAGCCCGTCTCCATCCTTACCCATTGAGCCCGTCTCCACTCTTACCCACTGAGCCCGCCTCAACCCTTACCCACTGAGCCCGCCTCCATCCTTACCCACAGAGCCCGTCTCCATCCTTACCCACAGAGCCCGTCTCCACACTTAACCACCGATCCAGCCTCCACCCTTACCCACTGAGCCCGCTTCCATCCTTACCCACTGAGCCCACCTCCACCCTTACCCACAGAGCCCACCCCCACCCTTACCCACTGAGCCCGCCTTCACCCTTACCCACTGAGCCCGCCTCCATCCTTACCCACGGAGCCCGCCTCCATCCTTACCCACTGAGCCCACCTCCATCCTTACCCACTGAGCCCGTCTCCACCCTGACCCACTGAGCCCGTCTCCATCCTTACCCACAGAGCCCGTCTCTACCCTTACCCACTGAGCCCGTCTCCACCCTTACCCACTGAGCCCGGCTCCATCCTTACCCACTGAGCCCGTCTCCACCCTGACCCACTGAGCCCGTCTCCACCCTTACCCACTGAGCCCGCCTCCACCCTTACCCACTGAGCCCACCCCCACCCTTACCCACTGAGCCCGCCTCCACCCTTAACCACAGAGCCCGTCTCCATCCTTACCCACAGAGCCCACCTCCACCCTTACCCACTGAGCCCGTCTCCATCCTTACCCACAGAGCCCGCTTCCATCCTTACCCACTGATCCCGTCTCCATCCTTACCCACTGAGCCCGCCTCCACCCTTACCCACTGAGCCCACCCCCACCCTTACCCACTGAGCCCGCTTCCATCCTTACCCACTGATCCCGTCTCCATCCTTACCCACAGAGCCCACCTCCACCCTTACCCACTGAGCCCGCCCCCATCCTTACCCACTGAGCCCGTCTCCATCCTTACCCACTGAGCCCGTCTCCACCCTTACCCACTGAGCCCGTCTCCATCCTTACCCACAGAGCCCTCCTCCACACTTACCCACCGATCCAGCCTCCACCCTTACGCTCTGAGCCCGCCTCCACCCTTACCCACAGAGCCCACCCCCACCCTTACCCACAGAGCCCGCCTTCACCCTTACCCACTGACCCCGCCTTCACCCTTACCCACTGACCCCGCCTCCACCCTTACCCACAGAGCCCGTCTCCACCCTTACCCACTGAGCCCGTCTCCATCCTTACCCACAGAGCCCGTCTCCACCCTTACCCACTGAGCCCACCTCCACCCTTACCCACAGAGCCCGCCTCCACCCTTACCCACAGAGCCCGTCTCCACCCTTACCCACAGAGCCCGCCTTCACCCTTACCCACAGAGCCCGTCTCCACCCTTACCCACAGAGCCCGCCTCCACCCTTCCCCACAGAGCCCGTCTCCACCCTTACCCACTGAGCCCGCCTCCATCCTTACCCACAGAGCCCGTCTCCACCCTTACCCACTGAGCCCACCTCCACCCTTACCCACAGAGCCCACCTCCACCCTTACCCACTGAGCCCGCCTCCACCCTTACCCACTGAGCCCGTCCTCCATCCTTACCCACAGAGCCCGTCTCCACCCTTACCCACGGAGCCCACCTCCACCCTTACCCACAGAGCCCGTCTCCACCCTTACCCACTGAGCCCGTCTCCACCCTTACCCACTGAGCCCGTCTCCATCCTTACCCACAGAGCCCGTCTCCATCCTTACCCACAGAGCCCGTCTCCACCCTTACCCACTGAGCCCACCTCCACCCTTACCCACAGAGCCTACCTCCACCCTTACCCACTGAGCCCGCCTCCACCCTTACCCACTGAGCCCGTCCTCCACCCTTACCCACTGAGCCCGCCTCCATCCTTACCCACAGAGCCCGTCTCCACCCTTACCCACTGAGCCCGTCTCCACCCTTACCCACTGAGCCCACCTCCACCCTTACCCACAGAGCCCACCTCCACCCTTACCCACTGAGCCCGCCTCCACCCTTACCCACTGAGCCCGTCCTCCATCCTTACCCACAGAGCCCGTCTCCACCCTTACCCACGGAGCCCACCTCCACCCTTACCCACAGAGCCCGTCTCCACCCTTACCCACTGAGCCCGTCCTCCATCCTTACCCACAGAGCCCGTCTCCACCCTTACCCACGGAGCCCACCTCCACCCTTACCCACTGAGCCCACCTCCACCCTTACCCACAGAGCCCGCCTCCACCCTTACCCACTGAGCCCACCTCCACCCTTACCCACTGAGCCCGTCCTCCATCCTTACCCATTGAGCCCGCCTCCACCCTTCCCCACCGATCCCGCCCCCATCCTTACCCACTGAGCCCGTCTCCATCCTTACCCACAGAGCCCGTCTCCATCCTTACCCACAGCGCCCGTCTCCATCCTTACCCACTGAGCCCGTCTCCATCCTTACCCACCGAGCCCACCTCCACCCTTACCACTGAGCCCGCCTCCACCCTTACCCACTGAGCCCACCTCCACCCTTACCCACAGAGCCCGTCTCCACCCTTACCCACTGAGCCTGCCTCCACCCTTACCCACAGAGCCCGTCTCCACCCTTACCCACTGAACCCGCCTCCATCCTTACCCACTGAGCCCACCTCCACCCTTACCCACAGAGCCCGTCTTCACCCTTACCCACTGAGCCCACCCCCACCCTTACCCACTGAGCCCGCCTCCACCCTTACCCACTGAACCCGCCTCCATCCTTACCCACTGAGCCCACCTCCACCCTTACCCACAGAGCCTGTCTCCACCCTTACCCACAGAGCCTTTCTCCATCCTTACCCACAGAGCCCACCTCCATCCTTACCCACAGAGCCCGTCTCCACCCTTATCCACAGAGCCCGCCTCCACCCTTACCCACTGAGCCCGTCTCCACTCTTACCCACTGAGCCCGCCTCCACCCTTACCCACAGAGCCCGTCTCCACCCTTACCCACTGAGCCCGCCTCCATCCTTACCCTCAGAGCCCGTCTCCACCCTTACCCACTGAGCCCGTCTCCACCCTTACCCACTGAGCCCGCCTCCATCCTTACCCACAGAGCCCGCCTCCACCCTTACCCACTGAGCCCGCCTCCATCCTTACCCACAGAGCCCGCCCCCATCCTTACCCACAGAGCCCGCCTCCACCCTTACCCACTGAGCCCGTCTCCACCCTTACCCACTGAGCCCGCCTCCATCCTTACCCACAGAGCCCGCCTCCACCCTTACCCACTGAGCCCGCCTCAACCCTTACCCACTGAGCCCGCCTCCACCCTTACCCACTGAGGCCGCCTCAACCCTTACCCACTGAGCCCGCCTCCACCCTTACCCACTGAGGCCGCCTCAACCCTTACCCACTGAGCCCGTCTCCATCCTTACCCACAGAGCCCGCCTCCACCCTTACCCACTGAGCCCACCTCCACCCTTACCCACAGAGCCCGCCTCCACCCTTACCCACAGAGCCCGCCTCCACCCTTACCCACAGAGCCCGTCTCCATCCTTACCCACAGAGCCCGTCTCCATCCTAACCCACAGAGCCCGTCTCCACCCTTACCCACTGAGCCCACCCCCACCCTTACCCACAGAGCCCGTCTCCACCCTTACCCACTGAGCCCACCCCCACCCTTACCCACAGAGCCCGTCTCCACCCTTACCCACAGAGCCCGTCTCCATCCTTACCCACAGAGCCCGTCTCCACCCTTACCCACTGAGCCCGTCTCCATCCTTACCCACAGAGCCCGCCTCCACCCTTACCCACTGAGCCCGCCTCCATCCTTACCCACAGAGCCCGCCTCCACCCTTACCCACTGAGCCCGTCTCCACCCTTACCCACTGAGCCCGCCTCCACCCTTACCCACAGAGCCCGTCTCCACCCTTACCCACAGAGCCCGCCTCCACCCTTACACACTGAGCCCGTCTCCACCCTTACCCACTGAACCCGACTCCACCCTTACCCAGTGAGCCCGTCTCCACCCTTACCCACTGAGCCCGTCTCCACCCTTACCCACTGAGCCCGTCTCCACCCTTACCCACTGAGCCCGTCTCCACCCTTACCCACTGAGCCCGTCTCCACCCTTACCCACTGAGCCCACCTCCATCCTTACCCACTGAGCCCGCCTCCACCCTTACCCACAGAGCCCGCCTCCATCCTTACCCACAGAGCCCGTCTCCATCCTTACCCACTGAGCCCGTCTCCACCTTTACCCACAGAGCCCGTCTCCACCCTTACCCACTGAGCCCGTCTCCATCCTTACCCACAGAGCCCGTCTCCACCTTTACCCACAGAGCCCGTCTCCACCCTTACCCACTGAGCCCGTCTCCATCCTTACCCACAGAGCCCGTCTCCACCTTTACCCACAGAGCCCGTCTCCATCCTTACCCACAGAGCCCGTCTCCATCCTTACCCACTGAGCCCGTCTCCACCTTTACCCACAGAGCCCGTCTCCACCCTTACCCACTGAGCCCGCCTCCATCCTTACCCACTGAGCCCATCCCCACCCTTACCCACAGAGCCCGCCTCCACCCTTACCCACTGAGCCCGTCTCCACCTTTACCCACAGAGCCCGCCTCCACCTTACCCACAGAGCCCACCTCCACCCTTACCCACAGAGCCCGCCTCCACCCTTACCCACTGAGCCCGTCTCCACCTTTACCCACAGAGCCCGCCTCCATCCTTACCCACTGAGCCCGCCTCCATCCTTACCCACAGAGCCCGCCTCCATCCTTACCCACTGAGCCCGCCTCCACCCTTACCCACAGAGCCCGCCTCCATCCTTACCCACTGAGCCCACCTCCATCCTTACCCACTGAGCCCGTCTCCACCTTTACCCACAGAGCCCGCCTCCACCTTTACCCACAGAGCCCGTCTCCATCCTTACCCACTGAGCCCGCCACCACCCTTACCCACAGAGCCCGTCTCCACCTTTACCCACTGAGCCCGCCTCCACCCTTACCCACAGAGCCCACCTCCACCCTTACCCACTGAGCCCGCCTCCACCCTTACCCACAGAGCCCACCCTTACCCACAGAGCCCACCTCCACCCTTACCCACAGAGCCCACCTCCACCCTTACACACAGAGCCCGCCTCCACCCTTACCCACTGAGCCCGCCTCCACCCTTACCCACAGAGCCCGTCTCCACCCTTACCCACTGAGCCCGCCTCCATCCTTACCCACAGAGCCCGCCTCCACCCTTACCCACTGAGCCCGTCTCCACCCTTACCCACTGAGCCCGCCTCCACCCTTACCCACAGAGCCCGCCTCCACCCTTACCCACTGAGCCCACCTCCACCCTTACCCACTGAGCCCACCTCCACCTTTACCCACTGAGCCCGTCTCCACTCTTACCCACTGAGCCCGCCTCCACACTTACCCACAGAGCCCGCCTCCACCCTTACCCACAGAACCCGCCTCCACCCTTACCCACAGAGCCCGCCTCCACCTTTACCCACTGAGCCCGTCTCCACCTTTACCCACTGAGCCCATCTCCACCCTTACCCACAGAGCCCGTCTCCATCCTTACCCACTGAGCCCGTCTCCATCCTTACCCACTGAGCCCGTCTCCTCCCTTACCCACAGCGCCCGCCTCCACCCTTACCCACTGAGCCCGCCTCCACCCTTACCCACTGAGCCCGTCTCCTCCCTTACCCACAGCGCCCGTCTCCACCCTTACCCACTGAGCCCGCCTCCACCCTTACCCACTGAGCCCGCCTCCACCCTTACCCACTGAGCCCGCCTCCACCCTTACCCACTGAGCCCGCCTCCACCCTTACCCACTGAGCCCGCCTCCACCCTTACCCACTGAGCCCGCCTCCACCCTTACCCACTGAGCCCGCCTCCACCCTTACCCACTGAGCCCGCCTCCACCCTTACCCACTGAGCCCGCCTCCACCCTTACCCACAGCGCCCGCCTCCACCCTTACCCACAGCGCCCGCCTCCACCCTTACCCACTGAGCCCGCCTCCACCCTTACCCACTGAGCCCGCCTCCATCCTTACCCACAGAGCCCGCCTCCACCCTTACCCACAGAACCCGCCTCCACCCTTACCCACAGAGCCCGCCTCCACCTTTACCCACTGAGCCCGTCTCCACCTTTACCCACTGAGCCCGCCTCCACCCTTACCCACTGAGCCCGCCTCCACCCTTACCCAGAGAGCCCGTCTCCATCCTTACCCACTGAGCCCCCCTCCACCCTTACCCACTGAGCCCGCCTCCACCCTTACCCAGAGAGCCCGTCTCCACCCTTACCCACTGAGCCCGCCTCCATCCTTACCCACTGAGCCCGCCTCCACCCTTACCCACAGAGCCCACCTCCACCCTTACCCACAGAGCCCGCCTCCACCCTTACCCACAGAGCCCGTCTCCACCCTTACCCACTGAGCCCATCTCCACCTTTACCCACTGAGCCCGCCTCCACCCTTACCCACTGAGCCCGCCTCCACCCTTACCCACTGAGCCCGCCTCCATCCTTACCCACTGAGCCCTTCTCCACCCTTACCCACAGAGCCCACCTCCACCCTTACCCACAGAGCCCGTCTCCATCCTTACCCACAGAGCCCGTCTCCATCCTTACCCACTGAGCCCGCCTCCACCCTTACCCACTGAGCCCGCCTCCACCCTTACCCACTGAGCCCGCCTCCTCCCTTACCCACAGCGCCCGCCTCCACCCTTACCCACTGAGCCCGCCTCCACCCTTACCCACTGAGCCCGCCTCCACCCTTACCCACTGAGCCCGCCTCCACCCTTACCCACAGAGCCCGCCTCCACCCTTACCCACAGAGCCCGCCTCCACCCTTACCCACTGAGCCCGCCTCCACCCTTACCCACTGAGCCCGCCTCCACCCTTACCCACTGAGCCCGCCTCCACCCTTACCCACAGAGCCCGCCTCCACCCTTACCCACTGAGCCCGCCTCCACCCTTACCCACTGAGCCCGTCTCCACCCTTACCCACTGAGCCCGCCTCCACCCTTACCCACAGAACCCGTCTCCATCCTTACCCACAGAGCCCGTCTCCATCCTTACCCACAGAGCCCGCCTTCACCCTTACCCACTGAGCCCACCTCCACCCTTACCCACAGAGCCCGTCTCCATCCTTACCCACAGAGCCCGTCTCCATCCTTACCCACAGAGCCCGCGTCCACCCTTACCCACAGCGCCCGCCTCCACCCTTACCCACAGAGCCCGCCTCCACCCTTACCCACAGCGCCCGCCTCCACCCTTACCCACAGAGCCCGCCTCTACCCTTACCCACTGAGCCCGCCTCCACCCTTACCCACAGCGCCCGCCTCCACCCTTACCCACTGAGCCCGTCTCCACCCTTACCCACTGAGCCCACCCTTACCCGCTGAGCCCTTCTCCACCCTTACCCACAGAGCCCGTCTCCACCCTTACCCACAGAGCACGTCTCCACCCTTACCCACTGAGCCCCTCTCCATCCTTACCCACAGAGCCCTTCTCCACCCTTACCCACAGAGCCCTCCTCCACCCTTACCCACAGAGCCCTCCTCCACCCTTACCCACAGAGCCCGTCTCCACCCTTACCCACAGAGCACGTCTCCACCCTTACCCACTGAGCCCCTCTCCATCCTTACCCACTGAGCCCACCCTTACCCACAGAGCACGTCTCCATCCTTACCCACTGAGCCCCTCTCCATCCTTGCCCACAGAGCCCGTCTCCATCCTTACCCACAGAGCCCGTCTCCATCCTTACCCACACAGCCCGTCTCCATCCTTACCCACTGAGACCGTCTCCATCCTTACCCACTGAGCCCGTCTCCATCCTTACCCACTGAGCCCGCCTCCACCCTTACCCACAGAGCCCGCCTCCATCCTTACCCACAGAGCCCGCCTCCACCCTTACCCACTGAGCCTGTCTCCACCCTTACCCACTGAGCCCACCCCCACCCTTACCCACAGAGCCCGCCTCCACCCTTACCCACAGAGCCCGCCTCCACCCTTACCCACAGAGCCCGTCTCCACCCTTACCCACTGAGCCCGTCTCCATCCTTACCCACCGAGCCCGCCTCCACCCTTACCCACAGAGCCCGCCTCCACCCTTACCCACAGAGCCCGTCTCCATCCTTACCCACAGAGCCCGCCTCCAACCTTACCCACAGAGCATGCCCCCACCCTTACCCACAGAGCCCGCCTCCACCCTTACCCACTGAGCCCACCCCCACCCTTACCCACAGAGTCCGCCTCCACCCTTACCCACAGAGCCCGCCTCCATCCTTACCCACTGAGCCCGTCTCCACCCTTACCCACAGAGCCCGCCTCCATCCTTACCCACTGAGCCCGCCTCCATCCTTACCCACTGAGCCCGTCTCCACCCTTACCCACAGAGCCCGCCTCCACCCTTACCCACCGAGCCCGCCTCCACCCTTACCCAGTGAGCCCGCCTCCACCCTTACCCAGTGAGCCCGCCTCCACCCTTACCCACTGAGCCCGCCTCCACCCTTACCCACCGAGCCCGCCTCCACCCTTACCCACAGCGCCCGCCTCCACCCTTACCCAGTGAGCCCGCCTCCACCCTTACCCACTGAGCCCGCTTCCATCCTTACCCACAGAGCCCACCTCCACCCTTACCCACTGAGCCCGTCTCCACCCTTACCCACTGAGCCCACCTCCACCCTTACCCAGTGAGCCCGCCTCCACCCTTACCCAGTGAGCCCGCCTCCACCCTTACCCACTGAGCCCGCCTCCACCCTTACCCACCGAGCCCGCCTCCACCCTTACCCACAGCGCCCGCCTCCACCCTTACCCAGTGAGCCCGCCTCCACCCTTACCCACTGAGCCCGCTTCCATCCTTACCCACAGAGCCCACCTCCACCCTTACCCACTGAGCCCGTCTACACCCTTACCCACTGAGCCCACCTCCATCCTTACCCACTGAGCCCGTCTCCATCCTTACCCACTGAGCCCGCTTCCACCCTTACCCACAGCGCCCGCCTCCACCCTTACCCAGTGAGCCCGCCTCCACCCTTACCCACTGAGCCCGTCTCCACCCTTACCCACTGATCCCGTCTCCATCCTTACCCACTGAGCCCGCTTCCATCCTTACCCACAGAGCCCGCATCCACCCTTGCCCACTGAGCCCGCCTCCACCCTTACCCACTGAGCCCGTCTCCATCCTTACCCACTGAGCCCGTCTCCATCCTTATCCACTGAGCCCGTCTCCATCCTTATCCACTGAGCCCACCCCCACCCTTACCCACTGAGCCGGTCTCCATCCTTACCCACTGAGCCCGCCACCACCCTTACCCACAGAGCCCACCTCCATCCTTACCCACTGAGCCCGCCTCCATCCTTACCCACTGAGCCCACCTCCATCCTTACCCACAGAGCCCGTCTCCATCCTTACCCACTGATGCCGTCTCCACCCTTACCCACTGAGCCCACCTCCACCCTTACCCACTGAGCCCGTCTCCACCCTTACCCACTGAGCCCGTCTCCACCCTTACCCACTGAGCCCGTCTCCACCCTTACCCACAGAGCCCACCCTTACCCACTGAGCCCGTCTCCACCCTTACCCACTGAGCCCGTCTCCATCCTTACCCACTGAGCCCGCCACCACCCTTACCCACAGAGCCCACCTCCATCCTTACCCACTGAGCCCGCCTCCATCCTTACCCACTGAGCCCACCTCCATCCTTACCCACAGAGCCCGTCTCCATCCTTACCCACTGATGCCGTCTCCACCCTTACCCACTGAGCCCACCCCCACCCTTACCCACTGAGCCCGTCTCCACCCTTACCCACTGAGCCCGTCTCCACCCTTACCCACAGAGCCCGCCTCCATCCTTACCCACAGAGCCCACCTCCACCCTTACCCACAGAGCCCACCTCCACCCTTACCCACAGAGCCCGCCTCCATCCTTACCCACTGAGCCCGTCTCCATCCTTACCCACTGAGCCCGTCTCCACCCTTACCCACTGAGCCCGCCTCCATCCTTACCCACAGAGCCCACCTCCACCCTTACCCACAGAGCCCGCCTCCATCCTTACCCACTGAGCCCGCCTCCATCCTTACCCACTGAGCCCGTCTCCATCCTTACCCACAGAGCCCGTCTCCACCCTTACCCACAGAGCCCGTCTCCACCCTTACCCACAGAGCCCGTCTCCACCCTTACCCACTGAGCCCGTCTCCACCCTTACCCACTGAGCCCGTCTCCACCCTTACCCACTGAGCCCGCCTCCACCTTTACCCACTGAGCCCGTCTCCACCCTTACCCACTGAGCCCGTCTCCACCCTTACCCACTGAGCCCGCCTCCATCCTTACCCACAGAGCCCGCCTCCACCCTTACCCACTGAGCCCGCCTCCATCCTTACCCACTGAGCCCGTCTCCACCCTTACCCACAGAGCCCGCCTCCATCCTTACCCACAGAGCCCGCCTCCACCTTTACCCACTGAGCCCGTCTCCACCCTTACCCACTGAGCCCGTCTCCACCCTTACCCACAGAGCCCGCCTCCACCCTTACCCACAGAGCCCGTCTCCATCCTTACCCACAGAGCCCGTCTCCATCCTTATCCACAGAGCCCGCCTCCATCCTTACCCACTGAGCCCGTCTCCGCCCTTACCCACAGAGCCCGCCTCCATCCTTACCCACTGAGCCCGTCTCCACCCTTACCCACTGAGCCCGTCTCCACCCTTACCCACAGAGCCCGCCTCCACCTTTACCCACTGAGCCCGCCTTCACTCTTACCCACTGAGCCCGTCTCCACCCTTACCCACTGAGCCCGCCTCCACCCTTACCCACTGAGTCCACCTCCATCCTTACCCACAGAGCCCACCTCCATCCTTACCCACAGAGCCCACCTCCATCCTTACCCACAGAGCCCATCTCCACCCTTACCCACTGAGCCCGCCTCCACCCTTACCCACAGAGCCCGTCTCCATCCTTACCCACTGAGCCCGCCTCCATCCTTACCCACTGAGCCCGCCTCCATCCTTACCCACTGAGCCCGCCTCCATTCTTACCCACTGAGCCCGACTCCACCCTTACCCACTGAGCCCGACTCCACCCTTACCCACTGAACCCGCCTCCATCCTTACCCACTGAGCCCGACTCCACCCTTACCCACAGAGCCCGCCTCCATCCTTACCCACTGAGCCCGACTCCACCCTTACGCTCTGAGCCCGCCTCCACCCTTACCCACAGAGCCCACCCCCACCCTTACCCACTGAGCCCGCCTCCATCCTTACCCACAGAGCCCTCCTCCACACTTACCCACCGATCCAGCCTCCACCCTTACGCTCTAAGCCCGCCTCCACCCTTACCCACAGAGCCCACCCCCACCCTTACCCACGGAGCCCGCCTCCATCCTTACCCACTGAGCCCGTCTCCACCCTTACCCACTGAGCCCGTCTCCATCCTTACCCACAGAGCCCGTCTCCACCCTTACCCTCAGAGCCCGCCTTCACCCTTACCCACAGAGCCCACCCCCACCCTTACCCACGGATCCCGCCTCCATCCTTACCCACTGAGCCCGTCTCCACCCTTACCCACTGAGCCCGTCTCCATCCTTACCCACAGAGCCCGTCTCCACCCTTACCCTCAGAGCCCGCCTTCACCCTTACCCACAGAGCCCACCCCCACCCTTACCCACGGAGCCCGCCTCCATCCTTACCCACTGAGCCCGTCTCCATCCTTACCCACAGAGCCCACCTCCATCCTTACCCACAGAGCCCGCTTCCACCCTAACCCACTGAGCCCGCCTTTACCCTTACCCACAGAGCCCGCCTCCACCCTTACCCACTGAGCCCACCCCCACCCTTACCCACAGAGCCCGTCTCCATCCTTACCCACTGAGCCCGCCTCCACCCTTACCCACTGAGCCCGCCTCCACCCTTACCCACTGAGCCCGCCTCCATCCTTACCCACAGAGCCCGCCTCCACCCTTACCCACTGAGCCCGTCTCCACCCTTACCCACTGAGCCCGTCTCCATCCTTACCCACTGAGCCCGCCTCCACCCTTACCCACAGAGCCCGTCTCCACCCTTACCCACTGAGCCCACCTCCATCCTTACCCACAGAGCCCGTCTCCACCCTTACCCACTGAGCCCACCTCCATCCTTACCCACAGAGCCCGTCTCCACCTTTACCCACTGAGCCCGCCCCCATCCTTACCCACTGAGCCCGTCTCCATCCTTACCCACTGAGCCCGCTTCCATCCTTACCCACTGAGCCCGTCGCCACCCTTACCCACCGATCCAGCCTCCATCCTTACCCACTGAGCCCACCTCCATCCTTACCCACTGAGCCCGTCTCCATCCTTACCCACAGAGCCCGTCTCCACACTTACCCACCGATCCAGCCTCCATCCTTACCCACTGAGCCCACCTCCATCCTTACCCACTGAGCCCACCTCCATCCTTACCCACTGAGCCCGTCTCCATCCTTACCCACAGAGCCCGTCTCCACACTTACCCACCGATCCAGCCTCCATCCTTACCCACTGAGCCCACCTCCATCCTTACCCACTGAGCCCACCCCCACCCTTACCCACAGAGCCCGTCACCACACTTACCCACCGATCCCGTCTCCACCCTTACCCACTGAGCCCGTCTCCACCCTTACCCACTGAGCCCATCTCCACCCTTACCCACTGAGCCCGCCTACATCCTTACCCACTGAGCCCGCCTCCATCCTTAGACACAGAGCCCGCTCCACCCTTACCCACAGAGCCCGCCTCCACCCTTCCCCACCGATCCCGTCTCCACCCTTACCCACTGAGCCCGTCTCCACCCTTACCCACTGAGCCCGCCTACATCCTTACCCACTGAGCCCGTCTCCACCCTGACCCACTGAGCCCGTCTCCACCCTTACCCACTGAGCCCACCCCCACCCTTACCCACTGAGCCCGCTTCCATCCTTACCCACTGATCCCGTCTCCATCCTTACCCACAGAGCCCACCTCCACCCTTACCCACTGAGCCCGCCCCCATCCTTACCCACTGAGCCCGCTTCCATCCTTACCCACTGATCCCGTCTCCATCCTTACCCACTGAGCCCACCCTTACCCACAGAGCCCGCCTCCACCCCTACCCACAGAGCCCGCCTCCACCCTTACCCACTGAGCCCACCTCCACCCTTACCCACTGAGCCCGCCCCCATCCTTACCCACTGAGCCCGTCTCCATCCTTACCCACTGAGCCCGCTTCCATCCTTACCCACTGAGCCCGTCGCCACCCTTACCCACCGATCCAGCCTCCATCCTTACCCACTGAGCCCACCTCCATCCTTACCCACTGAGCCCACCTCCATCCTTACCCACAGAGCCCGTCTCCACACTTACCCACCGATCCAGCCTCCATCCTTACCCACTGAGCCCGTCTCCATCCTTACCCACAGAGCCCGTCTCCATCCTTACCCACAGAGCCCGTCTCCACACTTACCCACCGATCCAGCCTCCATCCTTACCCACTGAGCCCACCTCCATCCTTACCCACTGAGCCCACCCCCACCCTTACCCACAGAGCCCGTCACCACACTTACCCACCGATCCCGTCTCCACCCTTACCCACTGAGCCCGTCTCCACCCTTACCCACTGAGCCCGCCTCCATCCTTAGACACAGAGCCCGCTCCACCCTTACCCACTGAGCCCGCCTCCACCCTTCCCCACCGATCCCGTCTCCACCCTTACCCACTGAGCCCGTCTCCACCCTTACCCACTGAGCCCGCCTACATCCTTACCCACTGAGCCCGTCTCCACCCTGACCCACGGAGCCCGTCTCCACCCTTACCCACTGAGCCCACCCCCACCCTTACCCACTGAGCCCGCTTCCATCCTTACCCACTGATCCCGTCTCCATCCTTACCCACAGAGCCCACCTCCACCCTTACCCACTGAGCCCGCCCCCATCCTTACCCACTGAGCCCGCTTCCATCCTTACCCACTGATCCCGTCTCCATCCTTACCCACAGAGCCCACCTCCACCCTTACCCACTGAGCCCGCCCCCATCCTTACCCACTGAGCCCGCCCCCATCCTTACCCACAGAGCCCGCCCCCATCCTTACCCACTGAGCCCGTCTCCACCCTTACCCACTGAGCCCGCTTCCATCCTTACCCACTGAGCCCGCCCCCATCCTTACCCACTGAGCCCGCCCCCATCCTTACCCACTGAGTCCGTCTCCATCCTTACCCACAGAGCCCTCCTCCACACTTACCCACCGATCCAGCCTCCACCCTTACGCTCTGAGCCCGCCTCCACCCTTACCCACAGAGCCCACCCCCACCCTTACCCACTGAGCCCGCCTCCATCCTTACCCACAGAGCCCTCCTCCACACTTACCCACCGATCCAGCCTCCACCCTTACGCTCTGAGCCCGCCTCCACCCTTACCCACAGAGCCCACCCCCACCCTTACCCACGGAGCCCGCCTCCATCCTTACCCACTGAGCCCGTCTCCACCCTTACCCTCAGAGCCCGCCTTCACCCTTACCCACTGACCCCGCCTCCATCCTTACCCACTGAGCCCGTCTCCACCCTTACCCACAGAGCCCACCTCCACCCTTACCCACTGAGCCCGCTTCCACCCTTACCCACTGAGCCCGCCTTTACCCTTACCCACTGAGCCCGTCTCCATCCTTACCCACAGAGCCCTCCCCATCCTTACCCACATTGCCCGCCTCCATCCTTACCCACTGAGCCCGCCTCCATCCTTACCCACTGAGCCCGCCTCCATCCTTACCCACTGAGCCCGCCTCCACCCTTCCCCACCGATCCCGCCTCCACCCTTACCCACTGAGCCCACCTCCACCCTTACCCACTGAGCCCACCTCCACCCTTAGCCACCGATCCCGCCTCCACCCTTACCCACGAAGCCCGTCACCATCCTTACCCACTGAGCCCGCCTCCACCCTTACCCACTGAGCCCACCTCCACCCTTACCCACTGAGCCCACCTCCACCCTTACCCACGGAGCCCACCTCCACCCTTACCCACTGAGCCCACCTCCACCCTTACCCACTGAGCCCACCTCCACCCTTACCCACTGAGCCCACCTCCACCCTTACCCACTGAGCCCACCTCCACCCTTACCCACTGAGCCCACCTCCACCCTTACCCACTGAGCCCACCTCCACCCTTACCCACTGAGCCCGCAACCACCCTTACCCACAGAGCCCACCTCCATCCTTACCCACTGAGCCCACCCCCACCCTTACCCACAGAGCCCGTCTCCACCCTTCCCCACCGATCCCGTCTCCACCCTTACCCACTGAGCCCGTCTCCACCCTTACCCACTGAGCCCGCCTACATCCTTACCCACTGAGCCCGTCTCCACCCTGACCCACTGAGCCCGTCTCCACCCTTACCCACTGAGCCCACCCCCACCCTTACCCACTGAGCCCGCTTCCATCCTTACCCACTGATCCCGTCTCCATCCTTACCCACAGAGCCCACCTCCACCCTTACCCACTGAGCCCGCCCCCATCCTTACCCACTGAGCCCGCTTCCATCCTTACCCACTGATCCCGTCTCCATCCTTACCCACAGAGCCCACCTTCACCCTTACCCACTGAGCCCGCCCCCATCCTTACCCACTGAGCCCGCCCCCATCCTTACCCACAGAGCCCGCCCCCATCCTTACCCACTGAGCCCGTCTCCACCATTACCCACTGAGCCCGCTTCCATCCTTACCCACTGAGCCCGCCCCCATCCTTACCCACTGAGCCCGCCCCCATCCTTACCCACTGAGCCCGCTTCCATCCTTACCCACTGAGCCCGCCCCCATCCTTACCCACTGAGCCCGCCCCCATCCTTACCCACTGAGCCCGTCTCCATCCTTACCCACAGAGCCCTCCTCCACACTTACCCACCGATCCAGCCTCCACCCTTACGCTCTGAGCCCGCCTCCACCCTTACCCACAGAGCCCACCCCCACCCTTACCCACTGAGCCAGCCTCCATCCTTACCCACAGAGCCCTCCTCCACACTTACCCACCGATCCAGCCTCCACCCTTACGCTCTGAGCCCGCCTCCACCCTTACCCACAGAGCCCACCCCCACCCTTACCCACTGAGCCCGTCTCCACCCTTACCCTCAGAGCCCGCCTTCACCCTTACCCACTGACCCCGCCTCCATCCTTACCCACTGAGCCCGTCTCCACCCTTACCCACAGAGCCCACCTCCACCCTTACCCACAGAGCCCACCTCCACCCTTACCCACTGAGCCCGCTTCCACCCTTACCCACTGAGCCCGCCTTTACCCTTACCCACTGAGCCCGTCTCCATCCTTACCCACAGAGCCCACCTCCACCCTTACCCACTGAGCCCGCTTCCACCCTTACCCACTGAGCCCGCCTCCATCCTTACCCACTGAGCCCGCCTCCATCCTTACCCACTGAGCCCGCCTCCATCCTTACCCACTGAGCCCGCCTCCACTCTTCCCCACCGATCCCGCCTCCACCCTTACCCACTGAGCCCACCTCCACCCTTAGCCACCGATCCCGCCTCCACCCTTACCCACGAAGCCCGTCACCATCCTTACCCACTGAGCCCGCCTCCACCCTTACCCACTGAGCCCACCTCCACCCTTACCCACTGAGCCCACCTCCACCCTTACCCACTGAGCCCACCTCCACCCTTACCCACTGAGCCCACCTCCACCCTTACCCACTGAGCCCGCAACCACCCTTACCCACAGAGCCCACCTCCATCCTTACCCACTGAGCCCACCCCCACCCTTACCCACAGAGCCCGTCTCCATCCTTACCCACTGAGCCCGCTTCCATCCTTACCCACAGAGCCCGCCTCCACCCTTACCCACTGAGCCCACCCCCACCCTTACCCACAGAGCCCGTCTCCATCCTTACCCACAGAGCCCGCCTCCTCCCTTACCGACAGAGCCCGCCTCCACCCTTACCCACTGAGCCAGCCTCCACCCTTACCCACAGAGCCCGCCTCCACCCTTACCCACAGGGCCCGTCTCCACCCTTACCCACTGAGCCCGCCTCCACCCTTACCCACTGAGGCCGTCTCCATCCTTACCCACTGAGCCCGCCTCCATCCTTACCCACAGAGCCCGCCTCCACCCTTACCCACAGGGCCCGTCTCCACCCTTACCCACTGAGCCCACATCCATCCTTACCCACAGAGCCCGTCTCCACCCTTACCCACTGAGCCCACCCCCACCCTTACCCACAGAGCCCGTCTCCACCCTTACCCACAGAGCCCGCCTCCACCCTTACCCACAGAGCCCGCCTCCACCCTTACCCACAGAGCCCGCCTCCACCCTTACCCACAGAGCCCGCCTCCACCCTTACCCAAAGAGCCCGACCCACCCTTTGCCACAGAGCCCGCCTCCACCCTTACCCACAGAGCCCGCCTCCACCCTTACCCACTGAGCCCGCCTCCACCCTTACCCACAGAGCCCGCCTCCATCCTTACCCAAAGAGCCCGTCTCCATCCTTACCCACTGAGCCGGCCTCCACCCTTACCCACTGAGCCCATCTCCACCCTTACCCACAGAGCCCGCCTCCACCCTTACCCACTGAGCCCGCCTCCACCCTTACCCACTGAGCCCGCCTCCACCCTTACCCACAGAGCCCGTCTCCACCCTTACCCACAGAGCCCGTCTCCACCCTTACCCACTGAGCCCATCTCCACCTTTACCCACAGAGCCCGCCTCCATCCTTACCCACAGAGCCCACCTCCACCCTTACCCACTGAGCCCGCCCCCATCCTTACCCACTGAGCCCGCTTCCATCCTTACCCACTGATCCCGTCTCCATCCTTACCCACAGAGCCCACCTCCACCCTTACCCACTGAGCCCGCCCCCATCCTTACCCACTGAGCCCGCCCCCATCCTTACCCACAGAGCCCGCCCCCATCCTTACCCACTGAGCCCGTCTCCACCCTTACCCACTGAGCCCGCTTCCATCCTTACCCACTGAGCCCGCCCCCATCCTTACCCACTGAGCCCGCCCCCATCCTTACCCACTGAGCCCGTCTCCATCCTTACCCACAGAGCCCTCCTCCACACTTACCCACCGATCCAGCCTCCACCCTTACGCTCTGAGCCCGCCTCCACCCTTACCCACAGAGCCCACCCCCACCCTTACCCACTGAGCCCGCCTCCATCCTTACCCACAGAGCCCTCCTCCACACTTACCCACCGATCCAGCCTCCACCCTTACGCTCTGAGCCCGCCTCCACCCTTACCCACAGAGCCCACCCCCACCCTTACCCACTGACCCCGCCTCCATCCTTACCCACTGAGCCCGTCTCCACCCTTACCCACAGAGCCCACCTCCACCCTTACGCACTGAGCCCGCTTCCACCCTTACCCACTGAGCCCGCCTTTACCCTTACCCACTGAGCCCGTCTCCATCCTTACCCACAGAGCCCTCCCCATCCTTACCCACATTGCCCGCCTCCATCCTTACCCACTGAGCCCGCCTCCATCCTTACCCACTGAGCCCGCCTCCATCCTTACCCACTGAGCCCGCCTCCATCCTTACCCACTGAGCCCGCCTCCACCCTTCCCCACCGATCCCGCCTCCACCCTTACCCACTGAGCCCACCTCCACCCTTACCCACTGAGCCCACCTCCACCCTTAGCCACCGATCCCGCCTCCACCCTTACCCACGAAGCCCGTCACCATCCTTACCCACTGAGCCCGCCTCCACCCTTACCCACTGAGCCCACCTCCACCCTTACCCACTGAGCCCACCTCCACCCTTACCCACGGAGCCCACCTCCACCCTTACCCACTGAGCCCACCTCCACCCTTACCCACTGAGCCCACCTCCACCCTTACCCACTGAGCCCACCTCCACCCTTACCCACTGAGCCCACCTCCACCCTTACCCACTGAGCCCACCTCCACCCTTACCCACTGAGCCCACCTCCACCCTTACCCACTGAGCCCGCAACCACCCTTACCCACAGAGCCCACCTCCATCCTTACCCACTGAGCCCACCCCCACCCTTACCCACAGAGCCCGTCTCCACCCTTCCCCACCGATCCCGTCTCCACCCTTACCCACTGAGCCCGTCTCCACCCTTACCCACTGAGCCCGCCTACATCCTTACCCACTGAGCCCGTCTCCACCCTGACCCACTGAGCCCGTCTCCACCCTTACCCACTGAGCCCACCCCCACCCTTACCCACTGAGCCCGCTTCCATCCTTACCCACTGATCCCGTCTCCATCCTTACCCACAGAGCCCACCTCCACCCTTACCCACTGAGCCCGCCCCCATCCTTACCCACTGAGCCCGCTTCCATCCTTACCCACTGATCCCGTCTCCATCCTTACCCACAGAGCCCACCTTCACCCTTACCCACTGAGCCCGCCCCCATCCTTACCCACTGAGCCCGCCCCCATCCTTACCCACAGAGCCCGCCCCCATCCTTACCCACTGAGCCCGTCTCCACCATTACCCACTGAGCCCGCTTCCATCCTTACCCACTGAGCCCGCCCCCATCCTTACCCACTGAGCCCGCCCCCATCCTTACCCACTGAGCCCGCTTCCATCCTTACCCACTGAGCCCGCCCCCATCCTTACCCACTGAGCCCGCCCCCATCCTTACCCACTGAGCCCGTCTCCATCCTTACCCACAGAGCCCTCCTCCACACTTACCCACCGATCCAGCCTCCACCCTTACGCTCTGAGCCCGCCTCCACCCTTACCCACAGAGCCCACCCCCACCCTTACCCACTGAGCCAGCCTCCATCCTTACCCACAGAGCCCTCCTCCACACTTACCCACCGATCCAGCCTCCACCCTTACGCTCTGAGCCCGCCTCCACCCTTACCCACAGAGCCCACCCCCACCCTTACCCACTGAGCCCGTCTCCACCCTTACCCTCAGAGCCCGCCTTCACCCTTACCCACTGACCCCGCCTCCATCCTTACCCACTGAGCCCGTCTCCACCCTTACCCACAGAGCCCACCTCCACCCTTACCCACAGAGCCCACCTCCACCCTTACCCACTGAGCCCGCTTCCACAATTACCCACTGAGCCCGCCTTTACCCTTACCCACTGAGCCCGTCTCCATCCTTACCCACAGAGCCCACCTCCACCCTTACCCACTGAGCCCGCTTCCACCCTTACCCACTGAGCCCGCCTCCATCCTTACCCACTGAGCCCGCCTCCATCCTTACCCACTGAGCCCGCCTCCACTCTTCCCCACCGATCCCGCCTCCACCCTTACCCACTGAGCCCACCTCCACCCTTAGCCACCGATCCCGCCTCCACCCTTACCCACGAAGCCCGTCACCATCCTTACCCACTGAGCCCGCCTCCACCCTTACCCACTGAGCCCACCTCCACCCTTACCCACTGAGCCCACCTCCACCCTTACCCACTGAGCCCACCTCCACCCTTACCCACTGAGCCCACCTCCACCCTTACCCACTGAGCCCGCAACCACCCTTACCCACAGAGCCCACCTCCATCCTTACCCACTGAGCCCACCCCCACCCTTGCCCACAGAGCCCGTCTCCATCCTTACCCACTGAGCCCGCTTCCATCCTTACCCACAGAGCCCGCCTCCACCCTTACCCACTGAGCCCGTCTCCATCCTTACCCACAGAGCCCGCCTCCACCCTTACCCACTGAGCCCGTCTCCATCCTTACCCACTGAGCCCGCCTCCACCCTTACCCACAGAGCCCGCCTCCACCCTTACCCACTGAGCCCACCCCCACCCTTACCCACAGAGCCCGTCTCCATCCTTACCCACAGAGCCCGCCTCCTCCCTTACCGACAGAGCCCGCCTCCACCCTTACCCACTGAGCCCGCCTCCACCCTTACCCACAGAGCCCGCCTCCACCCTTACCCACAGGGCCCGTCTCCACCCTTACCCACTGAGCCCGCCTCCACCCTTACCCACTGAGGCCGTCTCCATCCTTACCCACTGAGCCCGCCTCCATCCTTACCCACAGAGCCCGCCTCCACCCTTACCCACAGGGCCCGTCTCCACCCTTACCCACTGAGCCCACATCCATCCTTACCCACAGAGCCCGTCTCCACCCTTACCCACTGAGCCCACCCCCACCCTTACCCACAGAGCCCGTCTCCACCCTTACCCACAGAGCCCGCCTCCACCCTTACCCACAGAGCCCGCCTCCACCCTTACCCACAGAGCCCGCCTCCACCCTTACCCACAGAGCCCGCCTCCACCCTTACCCAAAGAGCCCGACCCACCCTTTGCCACAGAGCCCGCCTCCACCCTTACCCACAGAGCCCGCCTCCACCCTTACCCACTGAGCCCGCCTCCACCCTTACCCACAGAGCCCGCCTCCATCCTTACCCAAAGAGCCCGTCTCCATCCTTACCCACTGAGCCCGCCTCCACCCTTACCCACTGAGCCCATCTCCACCCTTACCCACAGAGCCCGCCTCCACCCTTACCCACTGAGCCCGCCTCCACCCTTACCCACTGAGCCCGCCTCCACCCTTACCCACAGAGCCCGTCTCCACCCTTACCCACAGAGCCCGTCTCCACCCTTACCCACTGAGCCCATCTCCACCTTTACCCACAGAGCCCGCCTCCACCCTTACCCACAGAGCCCGCCTCCACCCTTACCCACTGAGCCCGTCTCCACCCTTACCCACTGAGCCCATCTCCACCTTTACCCACTGAGCCCGTCTCCACCCTTACCCACAGAGCCCGTCTCCATCCTTACCCACTGAGCCCGCCTCCACCCTTACCCACCGAGCCCGCCTTCACCCTTACCCACTGAGCCCACCTCCACCCTTACCCACAGAGCCCGTCTCCATCCTTACCCACAGAGCCCGTCTCCATCCTTACCCACAGAGCCCGCCTTCACCCTTACCCACTGAGCCCACCTCCACCCTTACCCACAGAGCCCGTCTCCATCCTTACCCACAGAGCCCGCGTCCAACCTTACCCACTGAGCCCGTCTCCACCCTTACCCACAGAGCCCGCCTCCACCCTTACCCACAGCGCCCGCCTCCACCCTTACCCACAGAGCCCGCCTCTACCCTTACCCACCGAGCCCGCCTCCACCCTTACCCACAGCGCCCGCCTCCACCCTTACCCACAGCGCCCGCCTCCACCCTTACCCACAGAGCCCGTCTCCACCTTTACCCACAGAGCCCGCCTCCACACTTACCCACTGAGCCCGTCTCCACCCTTACCCACTGAGCCCACCCTTACCCACTGAGCCCTTCTCCACCCTTACCCACAGAGCCCTCCTCCACCCTTACCCACAGAGCCCGTCTCCACCCTTACCCACAGAGCACGTCTCCACCCTTACCCACTGAGCCCCTCTCCATCCTTACCCACTGAGCCCACCCTTACCCACAGAGCACGTCTCCATCCTTACCCACTGAGCCCCTCTCCATCCTTACCCACAGAGCCCTTCTCCACCCTTACCCACTGAGCCCGTCTCCACCCTTACCCACAGAGCCCGCCTCCACCCTTACCCACAGCGCCCGCCTCCACCCTTACCCACAGAGCCCGCCTCTACCCTTACCCACTGAGCCCGCCTCCACCCTTACCCACAGCGCCCACCTCCACCCTTACCCACTGAGCCCGCCTCCACCCTTACCCAGAGAGCCCGTCTCCACCTTTACCCACAGAGCCCGCCTCCACCCTTACCCACAGAGCCCGTCTCCACCTTTACCCACAGAGCCCGCCTCCACCCTTACCCACTGAGCCCGTCTCCACCCTTACCCACTGAGCCCACCCTTACCCACTGAGCCCTTCTCCACCCTTACCCACAGAGCCCTCCTCCACCCTTACCCACAGAGCCCGTCTCCACCCTTACCCACAGAGCACGTCTCCACCCTTACCCACTGAGCCCCTCTCCACCCTTACCCACAGAGCCCTCCTCCACTCTTACCCACAGAGCCCTCCTCCACCCTTACCCACAGAGCCCGTCTCCACCCTTACCCACAGAGCACGTCTCCACTCTTACCCACTGAGCCCCTCTCCATCCTTACCCACTGAGCCCACCCTTACCCACAGAGCACGTCTCCATCCTTACCCACTGAGCCCCTCTCCATCCTTACCCACAGAGCCCGTCTCCATCCTTACCCACAGAGCCCGCATCCACCCTTGCCCACTGAGCCCGCCTCCACCCTTACCCACAGAGCCCGTCTCCACCCTTACCCACAGAGCCCGTCTCCACCCTTACCCACAGAGCACGTCTCCACCCTTACCCACAGAGCACGTCTCCACCCTTACCCACAGAGCCCGTCTCCATCCTTACCCACAGAGCCCGTCTCCACCCTTACCCACAGAGCCCGTCTCCATCCTTACCCACAGAACCCGTCTCCACCCTTACCCACAGAGCCCGTCTCCACCCTTACCCACTGAGCCCGTCTCCATCCTTACCCACAGAGCCCGTCTCCACCCTTACCCACAGAGCCCGTCTCCACCCTTACCCACAGAGCCCGTCTCCATCCTTACCCACAGAGCCCGTCTCCACCCTTACCCACAGAGCCCGTCTCCATCCTTACCCACTGAGCCCGTCTCCATCCTTACCCACTGAGCCCGCCTCCACCCTTACCCACAGAGCCCGCCTCCACCCTTACCCACTGAGCCCGTCTCCACCCTTACCCACTGAGCCCGCCTCCACCCTTACCCACAGAGCCCGCCTCCATCCTTACCCACAGAGCCCGCCTCCATCCTTACCCACCGAGCCCGCCTCCACCCTTACCCACAGAGCCCGCCTCCACCCTTACCCACTGAGCCCGTCTCCACCTTACCCACAGGTCCCGCCTCCACCCTTACCCACAGATCCCGCCTCCACCCTTACCCACTGAGCCCGCCTCCACCCTTACCCACTGAGCCCGCCTCCACCCTTACCCACAGAGCCCGTCTCCACCCTTACCCACAGAGCCCGCCTCCACTCTTACCCACTGAGCCCGCCTCCACCCTTACCCACAGAGCCCGTCTCCACCCTTACCCACAGAGCCCGTCTCCACCCTTACCCACTGAGCCCGCCTCCATCCTTACCCACTGAGCCCGCTTCCATCCTTACCCACTGAGCCCGCCTCCATCCTTACCCACTGAGCCCGTCTCCACCCTTACCCACTGAGCCCGCTTCCATCCTTACCCACTGAGCCCGCCCCCATCCTTACCCACAGAGCCCGCCTCCACCCTTACCCACTGAGCCCACCTCCATCCTTACCCACTGAGCCCGCCTCCATCCTTACCCACTGAGCCCGCCTTCATCCTTACCCACTGAGCCCGCCTCCATCCTTACCCACTGAGCCCGCCTCCACCCTTACCCACTGAGCCCGTCTCCATCCTTACCCACTGAGCCCGCCTCCATCCTTACCCACTGAGCCCGCCTCCATCCTTACCCACTGAGCCCGCCTCCATCCTTACCCACTGAGCCCACCTCCATCCTTACCCACTGAGCCCACCTCCATCCTTACCCACTGAGCCCACCTCCATCCTTACCCACTGAGCCCGCCTCCATCCTTACCCACTGAGCCCGCCTCCATCCTTACCCACTGAGCCCGCCCCCATCCTTACCCACAGAGCCCGCCTCCATCCTTACCCACAGTGCCCGCCTCCACCCTTACCCACTGAGCCCGCCTCCACCCTTACCCACTGAGCCCGCCTCCATCCTTACCCACTGAGCCCGCCTCCATCCTTACCCACAGAGCCCGTCTCCACCCTTACCCACAGAGCCCGTCTCCACCCTTACCCACTGAGCCCGCCTCCACCCTTACCCACAGAGCCCGTCTCCACCCTTACCCACTGAGCCCGCCTCCATCCTTACCCACTGAGCCCGCCTCCATCCTTACCCACTCAGCCCGCCCCCATCCTTACCCACAGAGCCCGCCTCCATCCTTACCCACAGAGCCCGTCTCCACCCTTACCCACTGAGCCCGCCTCCACCCTTACCCACTGAGCCCGTCTCCATCCTTACCCACTGAGCCCGTCTCCACCCTTACCCACTGAGCCCGCCCCCATCCTTACCCACAGAGCCCATCTCCACCCTTACCCACAGAGCCCGTCTCCACCCTTACCCACTGAGCCCGTCTCCATCCTTACCCACTGAGCCCGTCTCCACCCTTACCCACTGAGCCCGTCTCCACCCTTACCCACTGAGCCCGTCTCCACCCTTACCCAGTGAGCCCTCCTCCATCCTTACCCACTGAGCCCTCCTCCATCCTTACCCACTGAGCCCGTCTCCACCCTTACCCAGTGAGCCCTCCTCCATCCTTACCCACAGAGCCCGCCTCCCTCCTTACCCACTGAGCCCGCCCCCATCATTACCCACTGAGCCCACCTCCATCCTTACCCACAGAGCCCGCCTGCACCCTTACCCACAGAGCCCGTCTCCATCCTTACCCACTGAGCCCGCCTCCACCCTTACCCACTGAGCCCGCCTCCACCCTTACCCACTGAGCCCGTCTCCATCCTTACCCACTGAGCCCGTCTCCACCCTTACCCACTGAGCCCGTCTCCACCCTTACCCACTGAGCCCGTCTCCACCCTTACCCAGTGAGCCCTCCTCCATCCTTACCCACTGAGCCCGTCTCCATCCTTCCCCACAGAGCCCGTCTCCATCCTTCCCCACTGAGCCCGTCTCCACCCTTACCCACTGAGCCCGTCTCCTCCCTTACCCACAGAGCCCGTCTCCTCCCTTACCCACTGAGCCCGTCTCCACCCTTACCCACTGAGCCCGTCTCCACCCTTACCCACTGAGTCCGTCTCCACCCTTACCCACTGAGCCCGTCTCCACCCTGCCCCACTGAGCCCGTCTCCACCCTGCCCCACTGAGCCCGTCTCCACCCTTACCCACTGAGCCCGTCTCCACCCTTACCCACTGAGCCCGTCTCCACCCTGACCCACTGAGCCCGTCTCCACCCTGACCCACTGAGCCCGTCTCCACCCTGACCCACTGAGCCCGTCTCCACCCTGACCCACTGAGCCCGTCTCCACCCTGACCCACTGAGCCCGTCTCCACCCTGACCCACTGAGCCCGTCTCCACCCTGACCCACTGAGCCCGTCTCCATCCTTACCTACTGAGCCCGTCTCCACCCTTACCCACTGAGCCCGTCTCCACCCTGACCCACTGAGTCCGTCTCCACCCTTACCCACTGAGCCCTTACCCACTGAGTCCGTCACCATCCTTACCCACTGAGTCCGTCACCATCCTTACCCACTGAGCCCGTCTCCACCCTGACCCACAGAGCCCGTCTCCACCCTTACCCACTGAGCCCGTCTCCACCCTTACCCACTGAGCCCGTCTCCTCCCTTACCCACAGAGCCCGTCTCCTCCCTTACCCACTGAGCCCGTCTCCACCCTTACCCACTGAGCCCGTCTCCACCCTTACCCACTGAGTCCGTCTCCACCCTTACCCACTGAGCCCGTCTCCACCCTGCCCCACTGAGCCCGTCTCCACCCTGCCCCACTGAGCCCGTCTCCACCCTTACCCACTGAGCCCGTCTCCACCCTGACCCACTGAGCCCGTCTCCACCCTGACCCACTGAGCCCGTCTCCACCCTGACCCACTGAGCCCGTCTCCATCCTTACCCACTGAGCCCGTCTCCACCCTTACCCACTGAGCCCGTCTCCACCCTTACCTACTGAGCCCGTCTCCAGCCTTACCTACTGAGCCCGTCTCCACCCTTACCCACTGAGCCCGTCTCCACCCTGACCCACTGAGTCCGTCTCCACCCTTACCCACTGAGCCCTTACCCACTGAGTCCGTCACCATCCTTACCCACTGAGTCCGTCACCATCCTTACCCACTGAGCCCGTCTCCACCCTGACCCACTGAGCCCGTCTCCACCCTGACCCACTGAGCCCGTCTCCTCCCTTACCCACTGAGTCCGTCACCATCCTTACCCACTGAGCCCGCCTCCATCCTTACCCACTGAGCCCAGCCCCACCATTACCCACAGAGCCCAGCTCCATCCTTACCCACTGAGCCCGCCTCCATCCTTACCCACTGAGCCCGTCTCCATCCTTACCCACTGAGCCCGCCTCTACCCTTACCCACAGAGCCCGCCTCTACCCTTACCCACAGAGCCCGTCTCCATCCTTACCCACTGAGCCCGCCTCCATCCTTACCCACTGAGCCCGCCTCCATCCTTACCCACTGAGCCCGTCTCCATCCTTACCCACTGAGCCCGTCTCCACCTTTACCCTCTGAGCCCGACTCCACCCTTACCCACAGAGCCCGTCTCCATCCTTACCCACTGAGCCCGCCTCCATCCTTACCCACTGAGCCCGCCTCCATCCTTACCCACTGAGCCCGCCTCCATCCTTACCCACTGAGCCCGCCTCCACCTTTACCCTCTGAGCCCGTCTCCATCCTTACCCACTGAGCCCACCCCCACCCTTACCCACTGAGCCCACCTCCATCCTTACCCACTGAGCCCGCTTCCATCCTTACCCACTGATCCCGTCTCCATCCTTACCCACTGAGCCCGCTTCCATCCTTACCCACTGAGCCCACCCCCATCCTTACCCACTGAGCCCGTCTCCATCCTTTCCCACTGAGCCCGTCTCCATCCTTACCCATTGAGCCCGTCTCCACTCTTACCCACTGAGCCCGTCTCCATCCTTACCCATTGAGCCCGTCTCCACTCTTACCTACTGAGCCCGCCTCAACCCTTACCCACTGAGCCCGCCTCCATCCTTACCCACAGAGCCCGTCTCCATCCTTACCCACAGAGCCCGTCTCCACACTTACCCACCGATCCAGCCTCCACCCTTACCCACTGAGCCCGCTTCCATCCTTACCCACTGAGCCCACCTCCACCCTTACCCACAGAGCCCGTCTCCACACTTACCCACCGATCCAGCCTCCACCCTTACCCACAGAGCCCGCCTCCATCCTTACCCACTGAGCCCACCCCCACCCTTACCCACAGAGCCCGTCTCCACACTTACCCACCGATCCAGCCTCCACCCTTACCCACAGAGCCCGTCTCCACACTTACCCACCGATCCAGCCTCCATCCTTACCCACTGAGCCCACCCCCACCCTTACCCACTGAGCCCGCCTTCACCCTTACCCACTGAGCCCGCCTCCATCCTTACCCACTGAGCCCACCTCCATCCTTACCCACAGAGCCCGCCTCCACCCTGACCCACTGAGCCCGTCTCCATCCTTACCCACAGAGCCCGTCTCCACCCTTACCCACTGAGCCCGTCTCCACCCTTACCCACTGAGCCCGGCTCCATCCTTACCCACTGAGCCCGTCTCCACCCTGACCCACTGAGCCCGTCTCCACCCTTACCCACTGAGCCCGCCTCCACCCTTACCCACTGAGCCCACCCCCACCCTTACCCACTGAGCCCGCTTCCATCCTTACCCACTGATCCCGTCTCCATCCTTACCCACTGAGCCCGCCTCCACCCTTACCCACTGAGCCCACCCTTACCCACTGAGCCCGCTTCCATCCTTACCCACTGATCCCGTCTCCATCCTTACCCACAGAGCCCACCTCCACCCTTACCCACTGAGCCCGCCCCCATCCTTACCCACTGAGCCCGTCTCCATCCTTACCCACTGAGCCCGTCTCCACCCTTACCCACTGAGCCCGCCTCCATCCTTACCCACTGAGCCCGTCTCCATCCTTACCCACAGAGCCCTCCTCCACACTTACCCACCGATCCAGCCTCCACCCTTACGCTCTGAGCCCGCCTCCACCCTTACCCACAGAGCCCGTCTCCACCCTTACCCACTGAGCCCGGCTCCATCCTTACCCACTGAGCCCGTCTCCACCCTGACCCACTGAGCCCGTCTCCACCCTTACCCACTGAGCCCGCCTCCACCCTTACCCACTGAGCCCACCCTTACCCACTGAGCCCGCTTCCATCCTTACCCACTGATCCCGTCTCCATCCTTACCCACAGAGCCCACCTCCACCCTTACCCACTGAGCCCGCCCCCATCCTTACCCACTGAGCCCGTCTCCATCCTTACCCACTGAGCCCGGCTCCATCCTTACCCACTGAGCCCGGCTCCATCCTTACCCACTGAGCCCGTCTCCACCCTGACCCACTGAGCCCGTCTCCACCCTTACCCACTGAGCCCGCCTCCACCCTTACCCACTGAGCCCACCCCCACCCTTACCCACTGAGCCCGCTTCCATCCTTACCCACTGATCCCGTCTCCATCCTTACCCACTGAGCCCGCTTCCATCCTTACCCACAGATCCCGCCTCCACCCTTACCCACTGAGCCCGTCTCCATCCTTACCCACAGAGCCCGCTTCCATCCTTACCCACTGATCCCGTCTCCATCCTTACCCACTGAGCCCGCCTCCACCCTTACCCACTGAGCCCACCCCCACCCTTACCCACTGAGCCCGCTTCCATCCTTACCCACTGATCCCGTCTCCATCCTTACCCACAGAGCCCACCTCCACCCTTACCCACTGAGCCCGCCCCCATCCTTACCCACTGAGCCCGTCTCCATCCTTACCCACTGAGCCCGTCTCCACCCTTACCCACTGAGCCCGCCTCCATCCTTACCCACAGAGTCCGTCTCCACCCTTACCCACAGAGCCCGCCTCCATCCTTACCCACTGAGCCCGTCTCCATCCTTACCCACAGAGCCCTCCTCCACACTTACCCACCGATCCAGCCTCCACCCTTACGCTCTGAGCCCGCCTCCACCCTTACCCACAGAGCCCGTCTCCACCCTTACCCACTGAGCCCGTCTCCATCCTTACCCACAGAGCCCGTCTCCACCCTTACCCACTGAGCCCACCTCCACCCTTACCCACAGAGCCCGCCTTCACCCTTACCCACAGAGCCCGCCCCCATCCTTACCCACAGAGCCCGCCTCCACCCTTACCCACAGAGCCCGTCTCCACCCTTACCCACTGAGCCCACCTCCACCCTTACCCACAGAGCCCGCCTTCACCCTTACCCACAGAGCCCGCCCCCACCCTTACCCACAGAGCCCATCTCCACCCTTACCCACTGAGCCCACCTCCACCCTTACCCACAGAGCCCACCTCCACCCTTACCCACTGAGCCCGCCTCCACCCTTACCCACTGAGCCCGTCCTCCATCCTTACCCACAGAGCCCGTCTCCACCCTTACCCACGGAGCCCACCTCCACCCTTACCCACAGAGCCCGTCTCCACCCTTACCCACTGAGCCCGTCTCCACCCTTACCCACTGAGCCCGTCTCCATCCTTACCCACAGAGCCCGTCTCCACCCTTACCCACTGAGCCCACCTCCACCCTTACCCACAGAGCCCACCTCCACCCTTACCCACTGAGCCCGCCTCCACCCTTACCCACTGAGCCCGTCCTCCACCCTTACCCACAGAGCCCGCCTCCACCCTTACCCACTGAGCCCGCCTCCATCCTTACCCACAGAGCCCGTCTCCACCCTTACCCACTGAGCCCGTCTCCACCCTTACCCACTGAGCCCACCTCCACCCTTACCCACAGAGCCCACCTCCACCCTTACCCACTGAGCCCGCCTCCACCCTTACCCACTGAGCCCCTCTCCACCCTTACCCACAGAGCCCTCCTCCACTCTTACCCACAGAGCCCTCCTCCACCCTTACCCACAGAGCCCGTCTCCACCCTTACCCACAGAGCACGTCTCCACTCTTACCCACTGAGCCCCTCTCCATCCTTACCCACTGAGCCCACCCTTACCCACAGAGCACGTCTCCATCCTTACCCACTGAGCCCCTCTCCATCCTTACCCACAGAGCCCGTCTCCATCCTTACCCACAGAGCCCGCATCCACCCTTGCCCACTGAGCCCGCCTCCACCCTTACCCACAGAGCCCGTCTCCACCCTTACCCACAGAGCCCGTCTCCACCCTTACCCACAGAGCACGTCTCCACCCTTACCCACAGAGCACGTCTCCACCCTTACCCACAGAGCCCGTCTCCATCCTTACCCACAGAGCCCGTCTCCACCCTTACCCACAGAGCCCGTCTCCATCCTTACCCACAGAGCCCGTCTCCACCCTTACCCACAGAGCCCGTCTCCACCCTTACCCACTGAGCCCGTCTCCATCCTTACCCACAGAGCCCGTCTCCACCCTTACCCACAGAGCCCGTCTCCACCCTTACCCACAGAGCCCGTCTCCATCCTTACCCACAGAGCCCGTCTCCACCCTTACCCACAGAGCCCGTCTCCATCCTTACCCACTGAGCCCGTCTCCATCCTTACCCACTGAGCCCGCCTCCACCCTTACCCACAGAGCCCGCCTCCACCCTTACCCACTGAGCCCGTCTCCACCCTTACCCACTGAGCCCGCCTCCACCCTTACCCACAGAGCCCGCCTCCATCCTTACCCACAGAGCCCGCCTCCATCCTTACCCACCGAGCCCGCCTCCACCCTTACCCACAGAGCCCGCCTCCACCCTTACCCACTGAGCCCGTCTCCACCTTACCCACAGATCCCGCCTCCACCCTTACCCACAGATCCCGCCTCCACCCTTACCCACTGAGCCCGCCTCCACCCTTACCCACTGAGCCCGCCTCCACCCTTACCCACAGAGCCCGTCTCCACCCTTACCCACAGAGCCCGCCTCCACTCTTACCCACTGAGCCCGCCTCCACCCTTACCCACAGAGCCCGTCTCCACCCTTACCCACAGAGCCCGTCTCCACCCTTACCCACTGAGCCCGCCTCCATCCTTACCCACTGAGCCCGCTTCCATCCTTACCCACTGAGCCCGCCTCCATCCTTACCCACTGAGCCCGTCTCCACCCTTACCCACTGAGCCCGCTTCCATCCTTACCCACTGAGCCCGCCCCCATCCTTACCCACAGAGCCCGCCTCCACCCTTACCCACTGAGCCCACCTCCATCCTTACCCACTGAGCCCGCCTCCATCCTTACCCACTGAGCCCGCCTCCATCCTTACCCACTGAGCCCGCCTCCATCCTTACCCACTGAGCCCGCCTCCACCCTTACCCACTGAGCCCGTCTCCATCCTTACCCTCTGAGCCCGCCTCCATCCTTACCCACTGAGCCCGCCTCCATCCTTACCCACTGAGCCCGCCTCCATCCTTACCCACTGAGCCCGCCTCCATCCTTACCCACTGAGCCCACCTCCATCCTTACCCACTGAGCCCACCTCCATCCTTCCCCACTGAGCCCGCCTCCATCCTTCCCCACTGAGCCCGCCTCCATCCTTACCCACTGAGCCCGCCCCCATCCTTACCCACAGAGCCCGCCTCCATCCTTACCCACAGTGCCCGCCTCCACCCTTACCCACTGAGCCCGCCTCCACACTTACCCACTGAGCCCGCCTCCATCCTTACCCACTGAGCCCGCCTCCATCCTTACCCACAGAGCCCGTCTCCACCCTTACCCACAGAGCCCGTCTCCACCCTTACCCACTGAGCCCGCCTCCACCCTTACCCACAGAGCCCGTCTCCACCCTTACCCACTGAGCCCGCCTCCACCCTTACCCACTGAGCCCGCCTCCATCCTTACCCACTGAGCCCGCCTCCATCCTTACCCACAGAGCCCGCCTCCATCCTTACCCACAGAGCCCGTCTCCACCCTTACCCACTGAGCCCGCCTCCACCCTTACCCACTGAGCCCGTCTCCATCCTTACCCACTGAGCCCGTCTCCACCCTTACCCACTGAGCCCGCCCCCATCCTTACCCACAGAGCCCATCTCCACCCTTACCCACAGAGCCCGTCTCCACCCTTACCCACTGAGCCCGTCTCCATCCTTACCCACTGAGCCCGTCTCCACCCTTACCCACTGAGCCCGTCTCCACCCTTACCCACTGAGCCCGTCTCCACCCTTACCCAGTGAGCCCTCCTCCATCCTTACCCACTGAGCCCTCCTCCATCCTTACCCACTGAGCCCGTCTCCACCCTTACCCAGTGAGCCCTCCTCCATCCTTACCCACAGAGCCCGCCTCCCTCCTTACCCACTGAGCCCGCCCCCATCATTACCCACTGAGCCCACCTCCATCCTTACCCACAGAGCCCGCCTGCACCCTTACCCACAGAGCCCGTCTCCATCCTTACCCACTGAGCCCGCCTCCACCCTTACCCACTGAGCCCGCCTCCACCCTTACCCACTGAGCCCGTCTCCATCCTTACCCACTGAGCCCGTCTCCACCCTTACCCACTGAGCCCGTCTCCACCCTTACCCACTGAGCCCGTCTCCACCCTTACCCAGTGAGCCCTCCTCCATCCTTACCCACTGAGCCCGTCTCCATCCTTCCCCACAGAGCCCGTCTCCATCCTTCCCCACTGAGCCCGTCTCCACCCTTACCCACTGAGCCCGTCTCCTCCCTTACCCACAGAGCCCGTCTCCTCCCTTACCCACTGAGCCCGTCTCCACCCTTACCCACTGAGCCCGTCTCCACCCTTACCCACTGAGTCCGTCTCCACCCTTACCCACTGAGCCCGTCTCCACCCTGCCCCACTGAGCCCGTCTCCACCCTGCCCCACTGAGCCCGTCTCCACCCTTACCCACTGAGCCCGTCTCCACCCTTACCCACTGAGCCCGTCTCCACCCTGACCCACTGAGCCCGTCTCCACCCTGACCCATTGAGCCCGTCTCCACCCTGACCCACTGAGCCCGTCTCCACCCTGACCCACTGAGCCCGTCTCCACCCTGACCCACTGAGCCCGTCTCCACCCTGACCCACTGAGCCCGTCTCCATCCTTACCCACTGAGCCCGTCTCCACCCTTACCTACTGAGCCCGTCTCCACCCTTACCCACTGAGCCCGTCTCCACCCTGACCCACTGAGTCCGTCTCCACCCTTACCCACTGAGCCCTTACCCACTGAGTCCGTCACCATCCTTACCCACTGAGTCCGTCACCATCCTTACCCACTGAGCCCGTCTCCACCCTGACCCACAGAGCCCGTCTCCACCCTTACCCACTGAGCCCGTCTCCACCCTTACCCACTGAGCCCGTCTCCTCCCTTACCCACAGAGCCCGTCTCCTCCCTTACCCACTGAGCCCGTCTCCACCCTTACCCACTGAGCCCGTCTCCACCCTTACCCACTGAGTCCGTCTCCACCCTTACCCACTGAGCCCGTCTCCACCCTGCCCCACTGAGCCCGTCTCCACCCTGCCCCACTGAGCCCGTCTCCACCCTTACCCACTGAGCCCGTCTCCACCCTGACCCACTGAGCCCGTCTCCACCCTGACCCACTGAGCCCGTCTCCACCCTGACCCACTGAGCCCGTCTCCATCCTTACCCACTGAGCCCGTCTCCACCCTTACCCACTGAGCCCGTCTCCACCCTTACCTACTGAGCCCGTCTCCAGCCTTACCTACTGAGCCCGTCTCCACCCTTACCCACTGAGCCCGTCTCCACCCTGACCCACTGAGTCCGTCTCCACCCTTACCCACTGAGCCCTTACCCACTGAGTCCGTCACCATCCTTACCCACTGAGTCCGTCACCATCCTTACCCACTGAGCCCGTCTCCACCCTGACCCACTGAGCCCGTCTCCACCCTGACCCACTGAGCCCGTCTCCTCCCTTACCCACTGAGTCCGTCACCATCCTTACCCACTGAGCCCGCCTCCATCCTTACCCACTGAGCCCAGCCCCACCATTACCCACAGAGCCCAGCTCCATCCTTACCCACTGAGCCCGCCTCCATCCTTACCCACTGAGCCCGTCTCCATCCTTACCCACTGAGCCCGCCTCTACCCTTACCCACAGAGCCCGCCTCTACCCTTACCCACAGAGCCCGTCTCCATCCTTACCCACTGAGCCCGCCTCCATCCTTACCCACTGAGCCCGCCTCCATCCTTACCCACTGAGCCCGTCTCCATCCTTACCCACTGAGCCCGTCTCCACCTTTACCCTCTGAGCCCGACTCCACCCTTACCCACAGAGCCCGTCTCCATCCTTACCCACTGAGCCCGCCTCCATCCTTACCCACTGAGCCCGCCTCCATCCTTACCCACTGAGCCCGCCTCCATCCTTACCCACTGAGCCCGCCTCCACCTTTACCCTCTGAGCCCGTCTCCATCCTTACCCACTGAGCCCACCCCCACCCTTACCCACTGAGCCCACCTCCATCCTTACCCACTGAGCCCGCTTCCATCCTTACCCACTGATCCCGTCTCCATCCTTACCCACTGAGCCCGCTTCCATCCTTACCCACTGAGCCCACCCCCATCCTTACCCACTGAGCCCGTCTCCATCCTTTCCCACTGAGCCCGTCTCCATCCTTACCCATTGAGCCCGTCTCCACTCTTACCCACTGAGCCCGTCTCCATCCTTACCCATTGAGCCCGTCTCCACTCTTACCTACTGAGCCCGCCTCAACCCTTACCCACTGAGCCCGCCTCCATCCTTACCCACAGAGCCCGTCTCCATCCTTACCCACAGAGCCCGTCTCCACACTTACCCACCGATCCAGCCTCCACCCTTACCCACTGAGCCCGCTTCCATCCTTACCCACTGAGCCCACCTCCACCCTTACCCACAGAGCCCGTCTCCACACTTACCCACCGATCCAGCCTCCACCCTTACCCACAGAGCCCGCCTCCATCCTTACCCACTGAGCCCACCCCCACCCTTACCCACAGAGCCCGTCTCCACACTTGCCCACCGATCCAGCCTCCACCCTTACCCACAGAGCCCGTCTCCACACTTACCCACCGATCCAGCCTCCATCCTTACCCACTGAGCCCACCCCCACCCTTACCCACTGAGCCCGCCTTCACCCTTACCCACTGAGCCCGCCTCCATCCTTACCCACTGAGCCCACCTCCATCCTTACCCACAGAGCCCGCCTCCACCCTGACCCACTGAGCCCGTCTCCATCCTTACCCACAGAGCCCGTCTCCACCCTTACCCACTGAGCCCGTCTCCACCCTTACCCACTGAGCCCGGCTCCATCCTTACCCACTGAGCCCGTCTCCACCCTGACCCACTGAGCCCGTCTCCACCCTTACCCACTGAGCCCGCCTCCACCCTTACCCACTGAGCCCACCCCCACCCTTACCCACTGAGCCCGCTTCCATCCTTACCCACTGATCCCGTCTCCATCCTTACCCACTGAGCCCGCCTCCACCCTTACCCACTGAGCCCACCCCCACCCTTACCCACTGAACCCGCTTCCATCCTTACCCACTGATCCCGTCTCCATCCTTACCCACAGAGCCCACCTCCACCCTTACCCACTGAGCCCGCCCCCATCCTTACCCACTGAGCCCGTCTCCATCCTTACCCACTGAGCCCGTCTCCACCCTTACCCACTGAGCCCGCCTCCATCCTTACCCACTGAGCCCGTCTCCATCCTTACCCACAGAGCCCTCCTCCACACTTACCCACCGATCCAGCCTCCACCCTTACGCTCTGAGCCCGCCTCCACCCTTACCCACAGAGCCCGTCTCCACCCTTACCCACTGAGCCCGGCTCCATCCTTACCCACTGAGCCCGTCTCCACCCTGACCCACTGAGCCCGTCTCCACCCTTACCCACTGAGCCCGCCTCCACCCTTACCCACTGAGCCCACCCTTACCCACTGAGCCCGCTTCCATCCTTACCCACTGATCCCGTCTCCATCCTTACCCACAGAGCCCACCTCCACCCTTACCCACTGAGCCCGCCCCCATCCTTACCCACTGAGCCCGTCTCCATCCTTACCCACTGAGCCCGTCTCCACCCTTACCCACTGAGCCCGCCTCCATCCTTACCCACAGAGTCCGTCTCCACCCTTACCCACAGAGCCCGCCTCCATCCTTACCCACTGAGCCCGTCTCCATCCTTACCCACAGAGCCCTCCTCCACACTTACCCACCGATCCAGCCTCCACCCTTACCCACAGAGCCCGTCTCCACCCTTACCCACTGAGCCCGTCTCCACCCTTACCCACTGAGCCCGGCTCCACCCTTACCCACTGAGCCCGTCTCCACCCTGACCCACTGAGCCCGTCTCCACCCTTACCCACTGAGCCCGCCTCCACCCTTACCCACTGAGCCCACCCCCACCCTTACCCACTGAGCCCGCTTCCATCCTTACCCACTGATCCCGTCTCCATCCTTACCCACTGAGCCCGCTTCCATCCTTACCCACAGAGCCCACCTCCACCCTTACCCACTGAGCCCGTCTCCATCCTTACCCACAGAGCCCGCTTCCATCCTTACCCACTGATCCCGTCTCCATCCTTACCCACTGAGCCCGCCTCCACCCTTACCCACTGAGCCCACCCCCACCCTTACCCACTGAGCCCGCTTCCATCCTTACCCACTGATCCCGTCTCCATCCTTACCCACAGAGCCCACCTCCACCCTTACCCACTGAGCCCGCCCCCATCCTTACCCACTGAGCCCGTCTCCATCCTTACCCACTGAGCCCGTCTCCACCCTTACCCACTGAGCCCGCCTCCATCCTTACCCACAGAGTCCGTCTCCACCCTTACCCACAGAGCCCGCCTCCATCCTTACCCACTGAGCCCGTCTCCATCCTTACCCACAGAGCCCTCCTCCACACTTACCCACCGATCCAGCCTCCACCCTTACGCTCTGAGCCCGCCTCCACCCTTACCCACAGAGCCCGTCTCCACCCTTACCCACTGAGCCCGTCTCCATCCTTACCCACAGAGCCCGTCTCCACCCTTACCCACTGAGCCCACCTCCACCCTTACCCACAGAGCCCGCCTTCACCCTTACCCACAGAGCCCGCCCCCATCCTTACCCACAGAGCCCGCCTCCACCCTTACCCACAGAGCCCGTCTCCACCCTGACCCACTGAGCCCACCTCCACCCTTACCCACAGAGCCCGCCTTCACCCTTACCCACAGAGCCCGCCCCCACCCTTACCCACAGAGCCCATCTCCACCCTTACCCACTGAGCCCACCTCCACCCTTACCCACAGAGCCCACCTCCACCCTTACCCACTGAGCCCGCCTCCACCCTTACCCACTGAGCCCGTCCTCCACCCTTACCCACAGAGCCCGTCTCCACCCTTACCCACGGAGCCCACCTCCACCCTTACCCACAGAGCCCGTCTCCACCCTTACCCACTGAGCCCGTCTCCACCCTTACCCACTGAGCCCGTCTCCATCCTTACCCACAGAGCCCGTCTCCACCCTTACCCACTGAGCCCACCTCCACCCTTACCCACAGAGCCCACCTCCACCCTTACCCACTGAGCCCGCCTCCACCCTTACCCACTGAGCCCGTCCTCCACCCTTACCCACAGAGCCCGCCTCCACCCTTACCCACTGAGCCCGCCTCCATCCTTACCCACAGAGCCCGTCTCCACCCTTACCCACTGAGCCCGTCTCCACCCTTACCCACTGAGCCCACCTCCACCCTTACCCACAGAGCCCACCTCCACCCTTACCCACTGAGCCCGCCTCCACCCTTACCCACTGAGCCCGTCCTCCATCCTTACCCACAGAGCCCGTCTCCACCCTTACCCACGGAGCCCACCTCCACCCTTACCCACAGAGCCCGTCTCCACCCTTACCCACTGAGCCCGTCCTCCATCCTTACCCACAGAGCCCGTCTCCACCCTTACCCACGGAGCCCACCTCCACCCTTACCCACTGAGCCCGTCCTCCATCCTTACCCACAGAGCCCGTCTCCACCCTTACCCACGGAGCCCGTCTCCACCCTTACCCACTGAGCCCGCCTCCATTCTTACCCACAGAGCCCGCCTCCACCCTTACCCACTGAGCCCACCTCCACCCTTCCCCACCGATCCCGCCCCCATCCTTACCCACTGAGCCCGTCTCCTTCCTTACCCACAGAGCCCGTCTCCATCCTTACCCACTGAGCCCGTCTCCATCCTTACCCACCGAGCCCACCTCCACCCTTACCCACTGAGCCCGTCTCCATCCTTACCCACTGAGCCCGTCTCCATCCTTACCCACAGAGCCCGCCTCCACCCTTACCCACTGAGCCCACCTCCACCCTTACCCACAGAGCCCGTCTCCACCCTTACCCACTGAGCCCGTCTCCACCCTTACCCACTGAGCCCGCCTCCATCCTTACCCACTGAGCCCACCTCCACCCTTACCCACAGAGCCCGTCTTCACCCTTACCCACAGAGCCCGTCTCCACCTTTACCCACTGAGCCCGTCTCCACCCTTACCCACTGAGCCCGTCTCCATCCTTACCCACAGAGCCCGTCTCCACCTTTACCCACAGAGCCCGTCTCCATCCTTACCCACAGAGCCCGTCTCCATCCTTACCCACTGAGCCCGTCTCAACCTTTACCCACAGAGCCCGTCTCCATCCTTACCCACTGAGCCCGTCTCAACCTTTACCCACAGAGCCCGTCTCCACCCTTACCCACTGAGCCCACCCCCACCCTTACCCACAGAGCCCGCCTCCATCCTTACCCACTGAGCCCACCCCCACCCTTACCCACAGAGCCCGCCTCCACCCTTACCCACTGAGCCCGTCTCCACCTTTACCCACAGAGCCCGCCTCCACCTTACCCACAGAGCCCACCTCCACCCTTACCCACAGAGCCCGCCTCCACCCTTACCCACTGAGCCCGTCTCCACCTTTACCCACAGAGCCCGCCTCCATCCTTACCCACTGAGCCCGTCTCCACCTTTACCCACAGAGCCCGTCTCCATCCTTACCCACTGAGCCCGCCTCCATCCTTACCCACTGAGCCCGCCTCCACCCTTACCCACTGAGCCCGTCTCCACCTTTACCCACTGAGCCCGCCTCCACCCTTACCCACAGAGCCCACCTCCACCCTTACCCACAGAGCCCGTCTCCACCCTTACCCACTGAGCCCACCCCCACCCTTACCCACAGAGCCCACCTCCACCCTTACCCACTGAGCCCGCCTCCACCCTTACCCACAGAGCCCACCCTTACCCACAGAGCCCACCCTTACCCACAGAGCCCACCCTTACCCACAGAGCCCACCCTTACCCACTGAGCCCGCCTCCACCCTTACCCACAGAGCCCGTCTCCACCCTTACCCACTGAGCCCGCCTCCACCCTTACCCACAGAGCCCGTCTCCACCCTTACCCACTGAGCCCGCCTCCACCCTTACCCACAGAGCCCGCCTCCACCCTTACCCACAGAACCCGCCTCCACCCTTACCCACAGAACCCGCCTCCACCCTTACCCACAGAGCCCGCCTCCACCTTTACCCACTGAGCCCGTCTCCACCTTTACCCACTGAGCCCATCTCCACCCTTACCCACAGAGCCCGTCTCCATCCTTACCCACTGAGCCCCTCTCCTCCCTTACCCACAGCGCCCGCCTCCACCCTTACCCACTGAGCCCGCCTCCACCCTTACCCACTGAGCCCGTCTCCTCCCTTACCCACAGCGCCCGCCTCCACCCTTACCCACTGAGCCCGCCTCCACCCTTACCCACTGAGCCCGCCTCCACCCTTACTCACTGAGCCCGCCTCCACCCTTACCCACAGCGCCCGCCTCCACCCTTACCCACTGAGCCCGCCTCCACCCTTACCCACTGAGCCCGCCTCCACCCTTACCCACTGAGCCCGCCTCCACCCTTACCCGCAGAGCCCGCCTCCACCCTTACCCACAGAGCCCGCCTCCACCCTTACCCACTGAGCCCGCCTCCACCCTTACCCACTGAGCCCGCCTCCACCCTTACCCACAGAGCCCGCCTCCACCCTTACCCACAGAGCCTGCCTCCACCCTTACCCACAGAGCCCGCCTCCACCTTTACCCACTGATCCCGTCTCCACCTTTACCCACTGAGCCCGCCTCCACCCTTACCCACAGAACCCGCCTCCACCCTTACCCACAGAGCCCGCCTCCACCTTTACCCACTGAGCCCGCCTCCACCCTTACCCACAAAGCCCGCCTCCACCCTTACCCACTGAGCCCGCCTCCACCCTTAACCACAGAGCCCGCCTCCACCTTTACCCACTGAGCCCGTCTCCACCTTTACCCACTGAGCCCGCCTCCACCCTTACCCACAGAACCCGCCTCCACCCTTACCCACAGAGCCCGCCTCCACCTTTACCCACTGAGCCCGCCTCCACCCTTACCCACAGAGCCCGCCTCCACCCTTACCCACTGAGCCCGCCTCCACCCTTACCCACAGAGCCCGCCTCCACCCTTACCCACAGAACCCGCCTCCACCCTTACCCACAGAGCCCGCCTCCACCTTTACCCACTGAGCCCGTCTCCACCTTTACCCACTGAGCCCGCCTCCACCCTTACCCACTGAGCCCGCCTCCACCCTTACCCAGAGAGCCCGTCTCCATCCTTACCCACTGAGCCCCCCTCCACCCTTACCCACTGAGCCCGCCTCCACCCTTACCCAGAGAGCCCGTCTCCACCCTTACCCACTGAGCCCGCCTCCACCCTTACCCACTGAGCCCGCCTCCACCCTTACCCACTGAGCCCGTCTCCACCCTTACCCACAGAGCCCGTCTCCACCCTTACCCACAGAGCCCACCTCCACCCTTACCCACAGAGCCCGCCTCCACCCTTACCCACAGAGCCCGCCTCCATCCTTACCCACTGAGCCCCCCTCCACCCTTACCCACTGAGCCCGCCTCCACCCTTACCCAGAGAGCCCGTCTCCATCCTTACCCACTGAGCCCGCCTCCACCCTTACCCACAGAGCCCACCTCCACCCTTACCCACAGAGCCCGTCTCCACCCTTACCCACTGAGCCCATCTCCACCTTTACCCACTGAGCCCGCCTCCACCCTTACCCACTGAGCCCGCCTCCACCCTTACCCACTGAGCCCGCCTCCACCCTTACCCACTGAGCCCGCCTTCACCCTTACCCACTGAGCCCACCTCCACCCTTACCCACAGAGCCCGTCTCCATCCTTACCCACAGAGCCCGTCTCCATCCTTACCCACTGAGCCCGCCTCCACCCTTACCCACTGAGCCCGCCTCCACCCTTACCCACTGAGCCCGCCTCCACCCTTACCCACTGAGCCCGCCTCCACCCTTACCCACAGAGCCCGCCTCCACCCTTACCCACAGAGCCCATCTCCACCTTTACCCACTGAGCCCGCCTCCACCCTTACCCACTGAGCCCGCCTCCACCCTTACCCACTGAGCCCGCCTCCATCCTTACCCACTGAGCCCGTCTCCACCCTTACCCACAGAGCCCGCCTTCACCCTTACCCACTGAGCCCACCTCCACCCTTACCCACAGAGCCCGTCTCCATCCTTACCCACAGAGCCCGTCTCCATCCTTACCCACAGAGCCCGCCTTCACCCTTACCCACTGAGCCCACCTCCACCCTTACCCACAGAGCCCGTCTCCATCCTTACCCACAGAGCCCGCGTCCACCTTACCCACAGCGCCCGCCTCCACCCTTACCCACAGAGCCCGCCTCCACCCTTACCCACAGCGCCCGCCTCCACCCTTACCCACAGAGCCCGCCTCCGCCCTTACCCACTGAGCCCGCCTCCACCCTTACCCACAGCGCCCGCCTCCACCCTTACCCACAGAGCCCGTCTCCACCTTTACCCACAGAGCCCGCCTCCACCCTTACCCACTGAGCCCGTCTCCACCCTTACCCACTGAGCCCACCCTTACCCACTGAGCCCTTCTCCACCCTTACCCACAGAGCCCTCCTCCACCCTTACCCACAGAGCCCGTCTCCACCCTTACCCACAGAGCACGTCTCCATCCTTACCCACTGAGCCCCTCTCCATCCTTACCCACAGAGCCCTTCTCCACTCTTACCCACAGAGCCCTCCTCCACCCTTACCCACAGAGCCCTCCTCCACCCTTACCCACAGAGCCCGTCTCCACCCTTACCCACAGAGCACGTCTCCACCCTTACCCACTGAGCCCCTCTCCATCCTTACCCACTGAGCCCACCCTTACCCACAGAGCACGTCTCCATCCTTACCCACTGAGCCCCTCTCCATCCTTACCCACAGAGCCCGTCTCCATCCTTACCCACAGAGCCCGTCTCCATCCTTACCCACAGAGCCCGTCTCCATCCTTACCCACTGAGCCCGCGTCCACCCTTACCCACTGAGCCCGCCTCCACCCTTACCCAGTGAGCCCACCTCCACCCTTACCCACAGAGCCCGTCTCCATCCTTACCCACTGAGCCCGTCTCCATCCTTACCCACTGAGCCCCTCTCCATTCTTACCCACAGAGCCCGTCTCCATCCTTACCCACAGAGCCCGTCTCCATCCTTACCCACAGAGCCCGTCTCCATCCTTACCCACTGAGCCCGTCTCCATCCTTACCCACTGAGCCCGCTTCCATCCTTACCCACAGAGCCCGTCTCCATCCTTACCCACAGAGCCCGCCTCCACCCTTACCCACTGAGCCTGTCTCCACCCTTACCCACTGAGCCCACCCCCACCCTTACCCACTGAGCCCGCCTCCACCCTTACCCACAGAGCCCGCCTCCACCCTTACCCACAGAGCCCGTCTCCACCCTTACCCACTGAGCCCGTCTCCATCCTTACCCACCGAGCCCGCCTCCACCCTTACCCACAGAGCCCGCCTCCACCCTTACCCACAGAGCCCGTCTCCATCCTTACCCACAGAGCCCGCCTCCAATCTTACCCACCGATCCCGCCTCCACCCTTACCCACAGAGCCCGCCCCCACCCTTACCCACAGAGCCCGCCTCCACCCTTACCCACTAGGCCCACCCCCACCCTTACCCACTGAGTCCGCCTCCACCCTTACCCACAGAGCCCGCCTCCATCCTTACCCACTGAGCCCGTCTCCACCCTTATCCACAGAGCCCGCCTCCATCCTTACCCACTGAGCCCGCCTCCATCCTTACCCACTGAGCCCGTCTCCACACTTACCCACAGAGCCCGCCTCCACCCTTACCCACCGAGCCCGCCTCCACCCTTACCCACTGAGCCCGTCTCCACCCTTACCCACTGATCCCGTCTCCATCCTTACCCACTGAGCCCGCTTCCATCCTTACCCACAGAGCCCGCATCCACCCTTGCCCACTGAGCCCGCCTCCACCCTTACCCACTGAGCCCGTCTCCACCCTTATCCACTGAGCCCGTCTCCATCCTTACCCACTGAGCCCGTCTCCATCCTTACCCACTGAGCCCGCCTCCATCCTTACCCACTGAGCCCGCCTCCACCCTTACCCACAGAGCCCGTCTCCACCCTTACCCACAGAGCCCGTCTCCACCTTTACCCACTGAGCCCGCCTCCACCCTTACCCACTGAGCCCGCCTCCACCCTTACCCACTGAGCCCGCCTCCATCCTTACCCACTGAGCCCGCCTCCATCCTTACCCACTGAGCCCGTCTCCACCCTTACCCACAGAGCCCGCCTTCACCCTTACCCACTGAGCCCACCTCCACCCTTACCCACAGAGCCCGTCTCCACCCTTACCCACAGAGCCCGTCTCCATCCTTACCCACAGAGCCCGCCTTCACCCTTACCCACTGAGCCCACCTCCACCCTTACCCACAGAGCCCATCTCCATCCTTACCCACAGAGCCCGCGTCCACCCTTACCCACAGCGCCCGCCTCCACCCTTACCCACAGAGCCCGCCTCCACCCTTACCCACAGCGCCCGCCTCCACCCTTACCCACAGAGCCCGCCTCTGCCCTTACCCACTGAGCCCGCCTCCACCCTTACCCACAGCGCCCGCCTCCACCCTTACCCACAGAGCCCGTCTCCACCTTTACCCACAGAGCCCGCCTCCACCCTTACCCACTGAGCCCGTCTCCACCCTTACCCACAGAGCCCTCCTCCACCCTTACCCACAGAGCCCGTCTCCACCCTTACCCAAAGAGCACGTCTCCATCCTTACCCACTGAGCCCCTCTCCATCCTTACCCACAGAGCCCTTCTCCACCCTTACCCACAGAGCCCTCCTCCACCCTTACCCACAGAGCCCTCCTCCACCCTTACCCACAGAGCCCGTCTCCACCCTTACCCACAGAGCACGTCTCCACCCTTACCCACTGAGCCCCTCTCCATCCTTACCCACTGAGCCCACCCTTACCCACAGAGCACGTCTCCATCCTTACCCACTGAGCCCCTCTCCATCCTTACCCACAGAGCCCGTCTCCATCCTTACCCACAGAGCCCGTCTCCATCCTTACCCACAGAGCCCGTCTCCATCCTTACCCACTGAGCCCGCGTCCACCCTTACCCACTGAGCCCGCCTCCACCCTTACCCAGTGAGCCCACCTCCACCCTTACCCACAGAGCCCGTCTCCATCCTTACCCACTGAGCCCGTCTCCATCCTTACCCACTGAGCCCCTCTCCATCCTTACCCACAGAGCCCGTCTCCATCCTTACCCACAGAGCCCGTCTCCATCCTTACCCACAGAGCCCGTCTCCATCCTTACCCACTGAGCCCGTCTCCATCCTTACCCACTGAGACCGCTTCCATCCTTACCCACAGAGCCCGTCTCCATCCTTACCCACAGAGCCCGCCTCCACCCTTACCCACTGAGCCCGTCTCCACCCTTACCCACTGAGCCCACCCCCACCCTTACCCACTGAGCCCGCCTCCACCCTTACCCACAGAGCCCGCCTCCACCCTTACCCACAGAGCCCGTCTCCACCCTTACCCACTGAGCCCGTCTCCATCCTTACCCACCGAGCCCGCCTCCACCCTTACCCACAGAGCCCGCCTCCACCCTTACCCACAGAGCCCGTCTCCATCCTTACCCACAGAGCCCGCCTCCAATCTTACCCACCGATCCCGCCTCCACCCTTACCCACAGAGCCCGCCTCCACCCTTACCCACTAGGCCCACCCCCACCCTTACCCACTGAGTCCGCCTCCATCCTTACCCACTGAGCCCGTCTCCACCCTTATCCACAGAGCCCGCCTCCATCCTTACCCACTGAGCCCGCCTCCATCCTTACCCACTGAGCCCGCCTCCATCCTTACCCACAGAGCCCGTCTCCATCCTTACCCACAGAGCCCGCCTCCAATCTTACCCACCGATCCCGCCTCCACCCTTACCCACAGAGCCCGCCTCCACCCTTACCCACTGAGTCCGCCCCCACCCTTACCCACTGAGTCCGCCTCCACCCTTACCCACAGAGCCCGCCTCCATCCTTACCCACTGAGCCCGCCTCCATCCTTACCCACTGAGCCCGTCTCCACACTTACCCACAGAGCCCGCCTCCACCCTTACCCACCGAGCCCGCCTCCACCCTTACCCACAGCGCCCGCCTCCACCCTTACCCACAGAGCCCGCCTCCACCCTTACCCACTGAGTCCGCCCCCACCCTTACCCACTGAGTCCGCCTCCACCCTTACCCACAGAGCCCGCCTCCATCCTTACCCACTGAGCCCGCCTCCATCCTTACCCACTGAGCCCGTCTCCACACTTACCCACAGAGCCCGCCTCCACCCTTACCCACCGAGCCCGCCTCCACCCTTACCCACAGCGCCCGCCTCCACCCTTACCCAGTGAGCCCGCCTCAACCCTTACCCACTGAGCCCGCCTCCACCCTTACCCACCGAGCCCGCCTCCACCCTTACCCACAGCGCCCGCCTCCACCCTTACCCAGTGAGCCCGCCTCCACCCTTACCCACTGAGCCCGCTTCCATCCTTACCCACAGAGCCCACCTCCACCCTTACCCACTGAGCCAGTCTCCACCCTTACCCACTGAGCCCACCTCCATCCTTACCCACTGAGCCCGCTTCCATCCTTACCCACAGCGCCCGCCTCCACCCTTACCCAGTGAGCCCGCCTCCACCCTTACCCACTGAGCCCGTCTCCACCCTTACCCACTGATCCCGTCTCCATCCTTACCCACTGAGCCCGCTTCCATCCTTACCCACAGAGCCCGCATCCACCCTTGCCCACTGAGCCCGCCTCCACCCTTACCCACTGAGCCCGTCTCCACCCTTATCCACTGAGCCCGTCTCCATCCTTACCCACTAGCCCGCCTCCATCCTTACCCACTGAGCCCACCTCCATCCTTACCCACTGAGCCCACCTCCACCCTTACCCACAGAGCCCGTCTCCACCCTTACCCACTGAGCCCACCCCCACCCTTACCCACTGAGCCCGTCTCCATCCTTACCCACTGAGCCCGCCACCACCCTTACCCACAGAGCCCACCTCCATCCTTACCCACTGAGCCCGCCCCCACCCTTACCCACAGAGCCCGCCTCAACCCTTACCCACAGAGCCCGCCTCCACCCTTATCCACTGAGCCCGTCTCCATCCTCACCCACTGAGCCCACCTCCATCCTTACCCACTGAGCCCACCTCCATCCTTACCCACTGAGCCCACCTCCATCCTTACCCACAGAGCCCGTCTCCATCCTTACCCACTGATGCCGTCTCCACCCTTACCCACTGAGCCCACCCCCACCCTTACCCACTGAGCCCGTCTCCACCCTTACCCACTGAGCCCGTCTCCACCCTTACCCACAGAGCCCGCCTCCATCCTTACCCACAGAGCCCGTCTCCACCCTTACCCACAGAGCCCGTCTCCACCCTTACCCACAGAGCCCGCCTCCATCCTTACCCACAGAGCCCGCCTTCACCCTTACCCACTGAGCCCGCCTCTACCCTTACCCACTGAGCCTGCTTCCATCCTTACCCACTGAGCCCGTCTCCACCCTTACCCACAGAGCCCACCTCCATCCTTACCCACAGAGCCCACCTCCACCCTTACCCACTGAGCCCACCTCCATCCTTACCCACAGAGCCCGTCTCCACCCTAACCCACAGAGCCCGCCTCCATCCTTACCCACAGAGCCCGTCTCCACCCTTACCCACAGAGCCCGCCTCCATCCTTACCCACAGAGCCCGTCTCCACCCTTACCCACAGAGCCCGCCTCCATCCTTACCCACTGAGCCCACCTCCATCCTTACCCACAGAGCCCACCTCCATCCTTACCCACAGAGCCCACCTCCACCCTTACCCACAGAGCCCGTCTCCACCCTTACCCACAGAGCCCACCTCCACCCTTACCCACAGAGCCCGTCTCCATCCTTACCCACAGAGCCCGTCTCCACCCTTACCCACTGAGCCCGCCTCCACCCTTACCCACAGAGCCCGCCTCCATCCTTACCCACTGAGCCCGTCTCCACCCTTACCCACAGAGCCCGCCTCCACCTTTACCCACTGAGCCCGTCTCCATCCTTACCCACAGAGCCTGCCTCCATCCTTACCCACAGCGCCCGCCTCCACCCTTACCCACTGAGCCCGCCTCCATCCTTACCCACTGAGCCCGTCTCCACCCTTACCCACAGAGCCCGCCTCCATCCTTACCCACAGAGCCCGTCTCCACCCTTACCCACAGAGCCCGCCTCCACCCTTACCCACTGAGCCCGTCTCCACCCTTACCCACAGAGCCCGTCTCCACCTTTACCCACTGAGCCCGCCTTCACTCTTACCCACTGAGCCCGTCTCCACCCTTACCCACTGAGCCCGCCTCCACCCTTACCCACTGAGCCCACCTCCATCCTTACCCACAGAGCCCATCTCCACCCTTACCCACTGAGCCCGCCTCCACCCTTACCCACAGAGCCCGTCTCCATCCTTACCCACTGAGCCCGCCTCCATCCTTACCCACTGAGCCCGCCTCCATCCTTACCCACTGAGCCCGCCTCCACCCTTACCCACAGAGCCCGCCTCCACCCTTACCCACTGAGCCCGCCCCCATCCTTACCCACTGAGCCCGCCTACATCCTTACCCACAGAGCCCGTCTCCATCCTTACCCACAGAGCCCGTCTCCATCCTTACCCACTGAGCCCGCCTCCATCCTTACCCACTGAGCCCGCCTCCATCCTTACCCACTGAGCCCGCCTCCACCCTTACCCACTGAGCCCGCCTCCACCCTTACCCACAGAGCCCGCCTCCACCCTTACCCACTGAGCCCGCCCCCGTCCTTACCCACTGAGCCCACCTCCATCCTTACCCACAGAGCCCGTCTCCATCCTTACCCACAGAGCCCACCTCCATCCTTACCCACAGAGCCCATCTCCACCCTTACCCACTGAGCCCGCCTCCACCCTTACCCACAGAGCCCGTCTCCATCCTTACCCACTGAGCCCGCCTCCACCCTTACCCACTGAGCCCGCCTCCACCCTTACCCACTGAGCCCATCTCCACCCTTACCCACAGAGCCCGCCTCCATCCTTACCCACAGAGCCCGTCTCCATCCTTACCCACAGAGCACGTCTCCACCCTTACCCACAGAGCCCGTCTCCATCCTTACCCACTGAGCCCGCCTCCACTCTTACCCACTGAGCCCGACTCCACCCTTACCCACTGAGCCCGCCTCCACCCTTACCGACAGAGCCCGCCCCATCCTTACCCACTGAGCCCGCCTCCATCCTTACCCACTGAGCCCGACTCCACCCTTACCCACTGAGCCCGCCTCCACCCTTACCCACTGAGCCCGCCTCCACCCTTACCCACTGAGCCCGCCTCCATCCTTACCCACTGAGCCCGACTCCACCCTTACCCACTGAGCCCGCCTCCATCCTTACCCACTGAGCCCGACTCCAACCTTACCCACTGAGCCCGCCTCCATCCTTACCCACTGAGCCCGCCTCCACTCTTACCCACTGAGCCCGACTCCACCCTTACCCACTGAGCCCGCCTCCACCCTTACCGACAGAGCCCGCCCCATCCTTACCCACTGAGCCCGCTTCCATCCTTACCCACTGAGCCCGTCTCCACCCTTACCCACTGAGCCTGTCTCCATCCTTACCCACAGAGCCCGTCTCCACCCTTACCCACAGAGCCCGCCTCCACCCTTACCCAGAGAGGCCGCCTCCATCCTTACCCACAGAGCCCGCCCCATCCTTACCCACTGAGCCCGCTTCCATCCTTACCCACTGAGCCTGTCTCCATCCTTACCCACTGAGCCTGTCTCCATCCTTACCCACAGAGCCCGCCTCCACCCTTACCCACTGAGCCTGTCTCCACCCTTACCCACTGAGCCTGTCTCCATCCTTACCCACAGAGCCCGTCTCCACCCTTACCCACTGAGCCCGACTCCACCCTTACCCACTGAGCCCGCCTCCACCCTTACCCACTGAGCCCGTCTCCACCCTTACCCACTGAGCCCGACTCCACCCTTACCCACTGAGCCCGCCTCCATCCTTACCCACTGAGCCCGCCTCCACCCTTACCCACAGAGCCCGTCTCCTCCCTTACCCACAGAGCCCACCTCCATCCTTACCCACAGAGCCCATCTCCACCCTTACCCACTGAGCCCGCCTCCACCCTTACCCACAGAGCCCGCCTCCACCCTTACCCACTGAGCCCGCCTCCACCCTTACCCACAGAGCCCGTCTCCATCCTTACCCACTGAGCCCGCCTCCACCCTTACCCACTGAGCCCGCCTCCACCCTTACCCACTGAGCCCATCTCCACCCTTACCCACAGAGCCCGTCTCCATCCTTACCCACAGAGCCCGTCTCCACCCTTACCCACAGAGTCCGCCTCCACTCTTACCCACTGAGCCCGACTCCACCCTTACCCACTGAGCCCGCCTCCACCCTTACCGACAGAGCCCGCCCCATCCTTACCCACTGAGCCCACCTCCATCCTTACCCACAGAGCCCTCCTCCACCCTTACCCACAGAGCCCGTCTCCTCCCTTACCCACAGAGCCCGCCTTCATCCTTACCCACTGAGCCCGTCTCCACCCTTACCCACTGAGCCCGTCTCCAGCCTTACCCACTGAGCCCGTCTCCACCCTTACCCACTGAGCCCGCCTCCACCCTTACCCACAGAGCCTGTCTCCATCCTTACCCACTGAGCCCACCTCCATCCTTACCCACTGAGCCCGCCTCCACCCTTACCCACTGAGCCCGCCTCCACCCTTACCCACTGAGCCCACCTCCATCCTTACCCACTGAGCCCACCTCCATCCTTACCCACTGAGCCCACCTCCATCCTTACCCACTGAGCCCGCCTCCATCCTTACCCACAGAGCCCGTCTCCTCCCTTACCCACAGAGCCCGCCTTCATCCTTACCCACTGAGCCCGTCTCCACCCTTACCCACTGAGCCCGCCTCCACCCTTACCCACTGAACCCGTCTCCACCCTTACCCACGGAGCCCGTCTCCATCCTTACCCACAGAGCCCGTCTCCACCCTTACCCACTGCGCCCACCCCCACCCTTACCCACAGAGCCCGTCTCCACCCTTACCCACTGAGCCCGCCACCACCCTTACCCACAGAGCCCGTCTCCATCCTTACCCACTGAGCCCACCCCCACCCTTACCCACTGAGCCCACCTCCATCCTTACCCACTGAGCACGTCTCCACCCTTACCCACAGAGCCCGCCTCCATCCTTACCCACAGAGCACGTCTCCACCCTTACCCACTGAGCCCGCCACCACCCTTACCCACAGAGCCCGTCTCCACCCTTACCCACAGAGCCCGTCTCCACCCTTACCCACTGAGCCCGCCTCCATCCTTACCCACTGAGCCCGCCACCACCCTTACCCACAGAGCCCGCATCCACCCTTACCCACAGAGCCCGCCTCCATCCTTACCCACAGAGCCGGTCTCCATCCTTACCCACTGAGCCCGCCTCCACCCTTACCCACTGAGCCCACCTCCACCCTTACCCACAGAGCCCGCCTCCATCCTTACCCACAGAGCCGGTCTCCATCCTTACCCACTGAGCCCGCCTCCACCCTTACCCACTGAGCCCACCTCCACCCTTACCCACAGAGCCCGCCTCCATCCTTACCCACAGAGCCGGTCTCCATCCTTACCCACTGAGCCCGCCTCCACCCTTACCCACAGAGCCCGCCTCCATCCTTACCCACAGAGCCCGTCTCCACCTTTACCCTCTGAGCCCGACTCCACCCTTACCCACAGAGCCCGTCTCCACCCTTACCGACAGAGCCCACCTCCATCCTTACCCACTGAGCCCGTCTCAACCTTTACCCTCTGAGCCCGACTCCATCCTTACCCACTGAGCCCACCCCCACCCTTACCCACTGAGCCCACCTCCACCCTTACCCACTGAGCCCACCTCCATCCTTACCCACAGAGCCCGTCTCCATCCTTACCCACTGAGCCCACCCCCACCCTTACCCACAGAGCCCACCTCCACCCTTACCCACTGAGCCCGCTTCCATCCTTACCCACTGAGCCCGTCTCCATCCTTCCCCACTGAGCCCACCTCCACCCTTACCCACTGAGCCCGCCTCCATCCTTACCCACTGAGCCCGCCCCCATCCTTACCCACTGAGCCCGCCCCCATCCTTACCCACTGAGCCCGTCTCCATCCTTACCCACTGAGCCCGCTTCCATCCTTACCCACTGAGCCCACCTCCATCCTTACCCACTGAGCCCGCCTCAACCCTTACCCACAGAGCCCGTCTCCACCCTTACCCACTGAGCCCACCTCCACCCTTACCCACAGAGCCCGTCTCCATCCTTACCCACTGAGCCCGCCTCCACCCTTACCCACTGAGCCCGCCTCCATCCTTACCCACTGAGCCCACCTCCATCCTTACCCACTGAGCCCGCCTCAACCCTTACCCACAGAGCCCGTCTCCACCCTTACCCACAGAGCCCGTCTCCACCCTTACCCACTGAGCCCACCTCCACCCTTACCCACAGAGCCCGCCTCCATCCTTACCCACTGAGCCCGCCTCCACCCTTACCCACAGAGCCCGCCTCCACCCTTACCCACAGAGCCCGTCTCCATCCTTACCCACAGAGCCCGTCTCCATCCTTACCCACTGAGCCCACCTCCACCCTTACCCACTGAGCCCGTCTCCACACTTACCCACTGACCCCGCCTCCATCCTTACCCACTGAGCCCGTCTCCACCCTTACCCACTGAGCCCCTCTCCACCCTTACCCACAGAGCCCGTCTCCACACTTACCCACAGAGCCCGTCTCCATCCTTACCCACTGAGCCCACCTCCATCCTTACCCACTGAGCCCACCCCCACCCTTACCCACAGAGCCCGCCTTCACCCTTATCCACTGAGCCCGCCTCCATCCTTACCCACTGAGCCCGCCTCCACCCTTACCCAGAGAGCCCGTCTCCATCCTTACCCACAGAGCCCGTCTCCATCCTTACCCACTGAGCCCACCTCCACCCTTACCCACTGAGCCCGTCTCCACACTTACCCACTGACCCCGCCTCCATCCTTACCCACTGAGCCCGTCTCCACCCTTACCCACTGAGCCCCTCTCCACCCTTACCCACAGAGCCCGTCTCCACACTTACCCACAGAGCCCGTCTCCATCCTTACCCACTGAGCCCACCTCCATCCTTACCCACTGAGCCCACCCCCACCCTTACCCACAGAGCCCGCCTTCACCCTTATCCACTGAGCCCGCCTCCACCCTTACCCACAGAGCCCGCCTCCACCCTTACCCACAGAGCCCGCCTCCACCCTTACCCACAGAGCCCGCCTCCACCCTTACCCACAGAGCCCGTCTCCACCCTTACCCACAGAGCCCGCCTCCACCCTTACCCACAGAGCCCGCCTCCATCCTTAGACACAGAGCCCGCTCCACCCTTACCCACAGAGCCCGCCTCCACCCTTACCCACAGAGCCCGCCTCCATCCTTACCCACAGAGCCCGCCTCCACCCTTACCCACAGAGCCCGCCTCCACCCTTACCCACAGAGCCCGCCTCCATCCTTACCCACTGAGCCCACCCCCACCCTTACCCACAGAGCCCGCCTCCACCCTTACCCACTGAGCCCGCCTCCATCCTTACCCACTGAGCCCGCCTCCACCCTTACCCACAGAGCCCGCCTCCACCCTTACCCACAGAGCCCGCCTCCATCCTTAGACACAGAGCCCGCTCCACCCTTACCCACAGAGCCCGCCTCCACCCTTACCCACAGAGCCCGCCTCCACCCTTACCCACAGAGCCCGCCTCCATCCTTAGACACAGAGCCCGCCTCCACCCTTACCCACAGAGCCCGCCTCCACCCTTCCCCACCGATCCCGTCTCCACCCTTACCCACTGAGCCCGTCTCCACCCTTACCCACTGAGCCCGCCTACATCCTTACCCACTGAGCCCGTCTCCACCCTTACCCACTGAGCCCACCCCCACCCTTACCCACTGAGCCCGTTTCCATCCTTACCCACTGATCCCGTCTCCATCCTTACCCACAGAGCCCGTCTCCACCCTTACCCACTGAGCCCGCCCCCATCCTTACCCACTGAGCCCGCCCCCATCCTTACCCACTGAGCCCGCCCCCATCCTTACCCACTGAGCCCGCTTCCATCCTTACCCACTGAGCCCGCCCCCATCCTTACCCACTGAGCCCGCCCCCATCCTTACCCACTGAGCCCGTCTCCATCCTTACCCACAGAGCCCTCCTCCACACTTACCCACCGATCCAGCCTCCACCCTTACGCTCTGAGCCCGCCTCCACCCTTACCCACAGAGCCCACCCCCACCCTTACCCACTGAGCCCGCCTCCATCCTTACCCACAGAGCCCTCCTCCACACTTACCCACCGATCCAGCCTCCACCCTTACGCTCTGAGCCTGCCTCCACCCTTACCCACGGAGCCCGCCTCCATCCTTACCCACTGAGCCCGTCTCCACCATTACCCTCAGAGCCCGCCTTCACCCTTACCCACTGACCCCGCCTCCATCCTTACCCACTGAGCCCGTCTCCACCCTTACCCACAGAGCCCGCCCCCACCCTTACCCACTGAGCCCACCTTTACCCTTACCCACTGAGCCCGTCTCCATCCTTACCCACAGAGCCCACCTCCACCCTTACCCACAGAGCCCACCTCCACCCTTACCCACTGAGCCCGCTTCCACCCTTACCCACTGAGCCCGCCTTTACCCTTACCCACAGAGCCCGCCTCCATCCTTACCCACAGAGCCCGCCCCATCCTTACCCACATTGCCCGCCTCCATCCTTACCCACTGAGCCCGCCTCCATCCTTACCCACTGATCCCGCCTCCACCCTTCCCCACCGATCCCGCCTCCACCCTTACCCACTGAGCCCACCTCCACCCTTACCCACTGAGCCCACCTCCACCCTTAGCCACCGATCCCGCCTCCACCCTTACCCACGAAGCCCGTCACCATCCTTACCCACTGAGCCCGCCTCCACCCTTACCCACTGAGCCCACCTCCACCCTTACCCACTGAGCCCACCTCCACCCTTACCCACTGAGCCCACCTCCACCCTTACCCACTGAGCCCACCTCCACCCTTACCCACAGAGTCCGCCTCCACCCTTACCCACTGAGCCCACCTCCACCCTTACCCACTGAGCCCACCTCCACCCTTACCCACTGAGCCCACCCCCACCCTTACCCACTGAGCCCGCAACCACCCTTACCCACAGAGCCCACCTCCATCCTTACCCACTGAGCCCACCCCCACCCTTACCCACAGAGCCCGTCTCCATCCTTACCCACTGAGCCCGTCTCCACCCTTACCCACTGAGCCCACCCCCACCCTTACCCACAGAGCCCGTCTCCATTCTTACCCACTGAGCCCGCCTCCACCCTTACCCACAGAGCCCGCCTCCACCCTTACCCACTGAGCCCACCCCCACCCTTACCCACAGAGCCCGTCTCCATCCTTACCCACTGAGCCCGCCTCCATCCTTACCCACAGAGCCCGCCTCCATCCTTACCCACAGAGCCCGCCTCCACCCTTACCCACTGAGCCCGTCTCCACCCTTACCCACTGAGCCCGTCTCCACCCTTACCCACTGAGCCCGTCTCCATCCTTACCCACTGAGCCCGCCTCCATCCTTACCCACAGAGCCCGTCTCCATCCTTACCCACTGAGCCCGCCTCCATCCTTACCCACAGAGCCCGCCTCCACCCTTACCCACTGAGCCCGTCTCCACCCTTACCCACAGAGCCCGTCTCCACCCTTACCCACTGAGCCCACCTCCATCCTTACCCACAGAGCCCGTCTCCACCTTTAACCACTGAGCCCGCCTCCATCCTTACCCACAGAGCCCGTCTCCACCCTTTCCCACTCAGCCCGCCTCCATCCTTACCCACAGAGCCCGCCTCCACCCTTACCCACTGAGCCCGCCTCCATCCTTACCCACAGAGCCCGCCTCCACCCTTACCCACTGAGCCCACCTCCACCCTTACCCACTGAGCCCGCCCCCATCCTTACCCACTGAGCCCGTCTCCATCCTTACCCACTGAGCCCGCTTCCATCCTTACCCACTGAGCCCACCTCCATCCTTACCCACTGAGTCCACCTCAACCCTTACCCACAGAGCCCGTCTCCATCCTTACCCACAGAGCCCGTCTCCATCCTTACCCACAGAGCCCGTCTCCATCCTTACCCACTGAGCCCACCTCCATCCTTACCCACTGAGTCCACCTCCATCCTTACCCACAGAGCCCGTCTCCATCCTTACCCACAGAGCCCGTCTCCACACTTACCCACCGATCCAGCCTCCATCCTTACCCACTGAGCCCACCTCCATCCTTACCCACTGAGCCCACCCCCACCCTTACCCACTGAGCCCACCTCCACCCTTACCCACTGACCCCGCCTCCATCCTTACCCACGGAGCCCGCCTCCATCCTTACCCACTGAGCCCGCCTCCACCCTTACCCACAGAGCCCGCCTCCATCCTTAGACACAGAGCCCGCTCCACCCTTACCCACAGATCCCGTCTCCACCCTTACCCACTGAGCCCGTCTCCACCCTTACCCACTGAGCCCGCCTACATCCTTACCCACTGAGCCCGTCTCCACCCTGACCCACTGAGCCCGTCTCCACCCTTACCCACTCAGCCCACCCCCACCCTTACCCACTGAGCCCGTCTCCATCCTTACCCACAGAGCCCACCTCCACCCTTACCCACTGAGCCCGCCCCCATCCTTACCCACTGAGCCCGCCTCCACCCTGACCCACAGAGCCCGCCCTCATCCTTACCCACTGAGCCCGCTTCCATCCTTACCCACTGATCCCGTCTCCATCCTTACCCACAGAGCCCACCTCCACCCTTACCCACTGAGCCCGCCCCCATCCTTACCCACTGAGCCCGCCCCCATCCTTACCCACAGAGCCCGCCCCCATCCTTACCCACTGAGCCCGTCTCCACCCTTACCCACTGAGCCCGCTTCCATCCTTACCCACTGAGCCCGCCCCCATCCTTACCCACTGAGCCCGCCCCCATCCTTACCCACTGAGCCCGCTTCCATCCTTACCCACTGAGCCCGCCCCCATCCTTACCCACTGAGCCCGCCCCCACCCTTACCCACTGAGCCCGCCTCCATCCTTACCCACAGAGCCCTCCTCCACACTTACCCACCGATCCAGCCTCCACCCTTACGCTCTGAGCCCGCCTCCACCCTTACCCACAGAGCCCACCCCCACCCTTACCCACGGAGCCCGCCTCCATCCTTACCCACTGAGCCCGTCTCCACCCTTACCCTCAGAGCCCGCCTTCACCCTTACCCACTGACCCCGCCTCCATCCTTACCCACTGAGCCCGTCTCCACCCTTACCCACAGAGCCCACCTCCACCCTTACCCACTGAGCCCGCTTCCACCCTTACCCACTGAGCCCGCCTTTACCCTTACCCACTGAGCCCGTCTCCATCCTTACCCACAGAGCCCACCTCCACCCTTACCCACTGAGCCCGCTTCCACCCTTACCCACTGAGCCCGCCTTTACCCTTACCCACAGAGCCCGCCTCCATCCTTACCCACAGAGCCCGCCCCATCCTTACCCACATTGCCCGCCTCCATCCTTACCCACTGAGCCCGCCTCCATCCTTACCCACTGAGCCCGCCTCCATCCTTACCCACTGAGCCCGCCTCCACCCTTACCCACTGAGCCCACCTCCACCCTTACCCACTGAGCCCACCTCCACCCTTAGCCACCGATCCCGCCTCCACCCTTACCCACGCAGCCCGACACCATCCTTACCCACTGAGCCCGCCTCCACCCTTACCCACTGAGCCCACCTCCACCCTTACCCACTGAGCCCACCTCCACCCTTACCCACTGAGCCCACCTCCACCCTTACCCACTGAGCCCACCTCCACCCTTACCCACTGAGCCCACCTCCACCCTTACGCACTGAGCCCACCTCCACCCTTACCCACTGAGCCCACCTCCACCCTTACCCACTGAGCCCGCAACCACCCTTACCCACAGAGCCCACCTCCATCCTTACCCACTGAGCCCACCCCCACCCTTACCCACAGAGCCCGTCGCCATCCTTACCCACTGAGCCCGCTTCCATCCTTACCCACAGAGCCCGCCTCCACCCTTACCCACAGAGCCCGTCTCCTCCCTTACCCACAGAGCCCGCCTCCATCCTTACCCACAGAGCCCGCCTCCATCCTTACCCACTGAGCCCGCCTCCACCCTTACCCACTGAGCCCGTCTCCATCCTTACCCACTGAGCCCGTCTCCATCCTTACCCACTGAGCCCGTCTCCATCCTTACCCACAGAGCCCGCCTTCATCCTTACCCACTGAGCCCGTCTCCTCCCTTACCCACTGAGCCCGCCTCCACCCTTACCCACTGAGCCCGTCTCCATCCTTACCCACAGAGCCCGCCTCCACCCTTACCCACTGAGCCCGTCTCCATCCTTACCCACTGAGCCCACCCCCACCCTTACCCACAGAGCCCGTCTCCACCCTTACCCACTGAGCCCACTTCCATCCTTACCCACAGAGCCCGCCTCCTCCCTTACCCACTGAGCCCGCCTCCTCCCTTACCCACAGAGCCCATCTCCACCCTGACCCACAGAGCCCGCCTCCACCCTTACCCACAGAGCCCGCCTCCATCCTTACCCACAGGGCCCGTCTCCACCCTTACCCACTGAGCCCGCCTCCACCCTTACCCACTGAGCCCGTCTCCATCCTTACCCACTGAGCCCGCCTCCATCCTTACCCACAGAGCCCGCCTCCACCCTTACCCACAGGGCCCGTCTCCACCCTTACCCACTGAGCCCACCTCCATCCTTACCCACAGAGCCCGTCTCCACCTTTACCCACAGAGCCCGCCTCCATCCTTACCCACTGAGCCCGTCTCCACCCTTACCCACAGAGCCCGTCTCCACCCTTACCCACTGAGCCCGTCTCCACCCTTACCCACTGAGCCCGTCTCCACCCTTACCCACTGAGCCCGCCTCAACCCTTACCCACAGAGCCCGTCTCCACCCTTACCCACTGAGCCCGCCCCCACCCTTACCCACAGAGCCCGTCTCCATCCTTACCCACAGAGCCCGTCTCCATCCTTACCCACAGAGCCCATCTCCATCCTTACCCACAGAGCCCGTCTCCATCCTTACCCACAGATCCCGTCTCCACCCTTACCCACAGAGCCCGCCTCAACCCTTACCCACAGAGCCCGCCCCCACCCTTACCCACAGAGCCCGTCTCCACCCTTACCCACTGAGCCCGTCTCCATCCTTACCCACAGAGCCCGTCTCCATCCTGACCCACAGAGCCCGTCTCCACCCTTACCCACTGAGCCCGTCTCCACCCTTACCCACTGAGCCCACCCCCACCCTTACCCACAGAGCCCGTCTCCACCCTTACCCACTGAGCCCGTCTCCATCCTTACCCACAGAACCCGTCTCCACCCTTACCCACTGAGCCCACCCCCACCCTTACCCACAGAGCCCGTCTCCACCCTTACCCACTGAGCCCACCCCCACCCTTACCCACAGAGCCCGTCTCCATCCTTACCCACAGAGCCCACCTCTATCCTTACCCACAGAGCTCGTCTCCTCCCTTACCCACTGAGCCCGCCTCCATCCTTACCCACAGAGCCCGCCTCCATCCTTACCCACTGAGCCCGCCTCCACCCTTACCCACTGAGCCCGTCTCCATCCTTACCCACAGAGCCCGCCTCCACCCTTACCCACTGAGCCCGTCTCCATCCTTACCCACTGAGCCCGCCTCCACCCTTACCCACAGAGCCCGCCTCCACCCTTACCCACTGAGCCCACCCCCACCCTTACCCACAGAGCCCGTCTCCACCCTTACCCACTGAGCCCACTTCCATCCTTACCCACAGAGCCCGCCTCCACCCTTACCCACTGAGCCCACCCCCACCCTTACCCACTGAGCCCGCCTCCTCCCTTACCCACAGAGCCCGCCTCCACCCTTACCCACAGAGCCCGCCTCCACCCTTACCCACAGAGCCCGCCTCCATCCTTACCCACAGGGCCCGTCTCCACCCTTACCCACTGAGCCCGCCTCCACCCTTACCCACTGAGCCCGTCTCCATCCTTACCCACTGAGCCCGCCTCCATCCTTACCCACAGAGCCCGCCTCCACCCTTACCCACAGAGCCCGCCTCCACCCTTACCCACAGGGCCCGTCTCCACCCTTACCCACAGAGCCCGCCTCCACCCTTACCCACTGAGCCCGCCTCCACCCTTACCCACTGAGCCCGCCTCCATCCTTACCCACAGAGCCCGCCTCCACCCTTACCCACAGGGCCCGTCTCCACCCTTACCCACTGAGCCCACCTCCATCCTTACCCACAGAGCCCGTCTCCACCTTTACCCACAGAGCCCGCCTCCATCCTTACCCACTGAGCCCGTCTCCACCCTTACCCACAGAGCACGTCTCCACCCTTACCCACTGAGCCCGTCTCCACCCTTACCCACTGAGCCCGTCTCCACCCTTACCCACTGAGCCCGTCTCCATCCTTACCCACAGAGCCCGTCTCCATCCTTACCCACAGAGCCCGTCTCCACCCTTACCCACTGAGCCCACCCCCACCCTTACCCACAGAGCCCGTCTCCACCCTTACCCACTGAGCCCACCCCCACCCTTACCCACAGAGCCCGTCTCCATCCTTACCCACAGAGCCCACCTCTATCCTTACCCACTGAGCCCGTCTCCACCCTTACCCACTGAGCCCGCCTCCACCCTTACCCACAGAGCCCGCCTCCACCCTTACCCACAGAGCCCGCCTCCACCCTTACCCACAGAGCCCGTCTCCACCCTTACCCACTGAGCCCACCCCCACCCTTACCCACAGAGCCCGTCTCCATCCTTACCCACAGAGCCCACCTCTATCCTTACCCACTGAGCCCGTCTCCACCCTTACCCACAGAGCCCGCCTCCACCCTTACCCAAAGAGCCCGACCCACCCTTACCCACAGAGCCCGCCTCCACCCTTACCCACTGAGCCCATCTCCACCCTTACCCACTGAGCCCGCCTCCACCCTTACCCACAGAGCCCGTCTCCACGCTTACCCACAGAGCCCGTCTCCACCCTTACCCACTGAGCCCATCTCCACCTTTACCCACAGAGCCCGCCTCCATCCTTACCCACAGAGCCCGCCTCCACCCTTACCCACAGAGCCCGCCTCCACCCTTACCCACTGAGCCCGCCTCCACCCTTACCCACAGAGCCCGCCTCCACCCTTACCCACAGAGCCCGCCTCCACCCTTACCCACAGAGCCCGCCTCCACCCTTACCCACTGAGCCCGTCTCCACCCTTACCCACTGAGCCCATCTCCACCTTTACCCACTGAGCCCGTCTCCACCCTTACCCACAGAGCCCGTCTCCATCCTTACCCACTGAGCCCGCCTCCACCCTTACCCACAGAGCCCGCCTCCACCCTTACCCACTGAGCCCACCTCCACCCTTACCCACTGAGCCCGCCTCCATCCTTACCCACAGAGCCCATCTCCATCCTTACCCACAGAGCCCGTCATCATCCTTACCCACAGAGCCCGCCTTCACCCTTACCCACTGAGCCCACCTCCACCCTTACCCACAGAGCCCGTCTCCATCCTTACCCACAGAGCCCGCCCCCACCCTTACCCACTGAGCCCGCCTCCTCCCTTACCCACAGAGCCCGCCCCCACCCTTACCCACTGAGCCCACCTCCACCCTTACCCACAGAGCCCGTCTCCATCCTTACCCACAGAGCCCGCCCCCACCCTTACCCACTGAGCCCACCTCCACCCTTACCCACAGAGCCCGCCTCCACCCTTACCCACTGAGCCCGCCTCCACCCTTACCCACAGAGCCCGCCTCCACCCTTACCCACAGGGCCCGTCTCCACCCTTACCCACTGAGCCCGCCTCCACCCTTACCCACTGAGCCCGTCTCCATCCTTACCCACTGAGCCCGCCTCCATCCTTATCCACAGAGCCCGCCTCCACCCTTACCCACAGGGCCCGTCTCCACCCTTACCCACTGAGCCCGCCTCCATCCTTACCCACAGAGCCCGTCTCCACCTTTACCCACAGAGCCCGCCTCCATCCTTACCCACTGAGCCCGTCTCCACCCTTACCCACAGAGCCCGTCTCCACCCTTACCCACTGAGCCCGTCTCCACCCTTACCCACTGAGCCCGTCTCCACCCTTACCCACTGAGCCCGCCTCAACCCTTACCCACAGAGCCCGCCCCCACCCTTACCCACAGAGCCCGTCTCCATCCTTACCCACAGAGCCCGTCTCCATCCTTACCCACAGAGCCCGTCTCCACCCTTACCCACTGAGCCCACCCCCACCCTTACCCACAGAGCCCGTCTCCACCCTTACCCACTGAGCCCACCCCCACCCTTACCCACAGAGCCCGTCTCCATCCTTACCCACAGAGCCCACCTCTATCCTTACCCACTGAGCCCGTCTCCACCCTTACCCACTGAGCCCGCCTCCACCCTTACCCAAAGAGCCCGACCCACCCTTACCCACAGAGCCCGCCTCCACCCTTACCCACAGAGCCCGCCTCCACCCTTACCCACAGAGCCCGCCTCCACCCTTACCCAAAGAGCCCGACCCACCCTTACCCACAGAGCCCGCCTCCACCCTTACCCACAGAGCCCGCCTCCACCCTTACCCACAGAGCCCGCCTCCACCCTTACCCACTGAGCCCATCTCCACCCTTACCCACTGAGCCCGTCTCCACCCTTACCCACTGAGCCCATCTCCACCTTTACCCACTGAGCCCGTCTCCACCCTTACCCACAGAGCCCGTCTCCATCCTTACCCACAGAGCCCGCCTTCACCCTTACCCACTGAGCCCACCTCCACCCTTACCCACAGAGCCCGTCTCCATCCTTACCCACAGAGCCCGTCTCCACCCTTACCCACAGAGCCCGTCTCCATCCTTACCCACAGAGCCCGTCTCCATCCTTACCCACAGAGCCCGCCTTCACCCTTACCCACTGAGCCCATCTCCACCTTTACCCACTGAGCCCGCCTCCATCCTTACCCACTGAGCCCGCCTCCACCCTTACCCACAGAGCCCGCCTTCACCCTTACCCACTGAGCCCACCTCCACCCTTACCCACAGAGCCCGTCTCCATCCTTACCCACAGAGCCCGTCTCCATCCTTACCCACAGAGCCCGCCTTCACCCTTACCCACTGAGCCCACCTCCACCCTTACCCACAGAGCCCGTCTCCATCCTTACCCACAGAGCCCGCGTCCAACCTTACCCACTGAGCCCGCCTCCACCCTTACCCACAGAGCCCGCCTCCACCCTTACCCACAGCGCCCGCCTCCACCCTTACCCACTGAGCCCGCCTCTACCCTTACCCACAGCGCCCGCCTCCACCCTTACCCACAGCGCCCGCCTCCACCCTTACCCACAGCGCCCGCCTCCACCCTTACCCACAGAGCCCGCCTCCACCCTTACCCACAGAGCCCGCCTCCACCCTTACCCACAGAGCCCGTCTCCACCTTTACCCACAGAGCCCGCCTCCACCCTTACCCACTGAGCCCGTCTCCACCCTTACCCACTGAGCCCACCCTTACCCACTGAGCCCTTCTCCACCCTTACCCACAGAGCCCTCCTCCACCCTTACCCACAGAGCCCGTCTCCACCCTTACCCACAGAGCACGTCTCCACCCTTACCCACTGAGCCCCTCTCCATCCTTACCCACTGAGCCGACCCTTACCCACAGAGCACGTCTCCATCCTTACCCACTGAGCCCCTCTCCATCCTTACCCACAGAGCCCTTCTCCACCCTTACCCACTGAGCCCGTCTCCACCCTTACCCACAGAGCCCGCCTCCACCCTTACCCACAGCGCCCGCCTCCACCCTTACCCACAGAGCCCGCCTCTACCCTTACCCACTGAGCCCGCCTCCACCCTTCCCCACAGCGCCCGCCTCCACCCTTACCCACTGAGCCCGCCTCCACCCTTACCCAGAGAGCCCGTCTCCACCTTTACCCACAGAGCCCGCCTCCACCCTTACCCACAGAGCCCGTCTCCACCTTTACCCACAGAGCCCGCCTCCACCCTTACCCACTGAGCCCGTCTCCACCCTTACCCACTGAGCCCACCCTTACCCACTGAGCCCTTCTCCACCCTTACCCACAGAGCCCTCCTCCACCTTTACCCACAGAGCCCGTCTCCACCCTTACCCACAGAGCACGTCTCCACCCTTACCCACTGAGCCCCTCTCCACCCTTACCCACAGAGCCCTCCTCCACTCTTACCCACAGAGCCCTCCTCCACCCTTACCCACAGAGCCCGTCTCCACCCTTACCCACAGAGCACGTCTCCACTCTTACCCACTGAGCCCCTCTCCATCCTTACCCACTGAGCCCACCCTTACCCACAGAGCACGTCTCCATCCTTACCCACTGAGCCCCTCTCCATCCTTACCCACAGAGCCCGTCTCCATCCTTACCCACAGAGCCCGCATCCACCCTTGCCCACTGAGCCCGCCTCCACCCTTACCCACAGAGCCCGTCTCCACCCTTACCCACAGAGCACGTCTCCACCCTTACCCACAGAGCCCGTCTCCACCCTTACCCACAGAGCACGTCTCCACCCTTACCCACAGAGCCCACCCTTACCCACAGAGCCCGCCTCCACCCTTACCCACTGAGCCCGCCTCCACCCTTACCCACAGAGCCCGCCTCCACCCTTACCCACTGAGCCCGCCTCCACCCTTACCCACAGAGCCCGTCTCCACCCTTACCGACAGAGCCCGCCTCCACCCTTACCCACTGAGCCCGCCTCCACCCTTACCCACAGAGCCCGTCTCCACCCTTACCCACAGAGCCCGCCTCCACCCTTACCCACTGAGCCCGCCTCCACCCTTACCCACAGAGCCCGTCTCCACCCTTACCCACAGAGCCCGCCTCCACCCTTACCCACTGAGCCCGCCTCCACCCTTACCCACAGAGCCCGCCTCCATCCTTACCCACTGAGCCCGCTTCCATCCTTACCCACTGAGCCCGTCTCCACCCTTACCCACTGAGCCCACCTCCATCCTTACCCACTGAGCCCGCCTCCATCCTTACCCACTGAGCCCGCTTCCATCCTTACCCACTGAGCCCGCCTCCATCCTTACCCACTGAGCCCGTCTCCACCCTTACCCACTGAGCCCGCCTCCATCCTTTCCCACTGAGCCCGCCCCCATCCTTACCCACAGAGCCCGCCTCCACCCTTACCCACTGAGCCCACCTCCATCCTTACCCACTGAGCCCGCCTCCATCCTTACCCACTGAGCCCGCTTCCATCCTTACCCACTGAGCCCGCCTCCATCCTTACCCACTGAGCCCGCCTCCACCCTTACCCACAGCGCCCGCCTCCACCCTTACCCACTGAGCCCGCCTCCACCCTTACCCAGAGAGCCCGTCTCCACCTTTACCCACAGAGCCCGCCTCCACCCTTACCCACAGAGCACGTCTCCACCCTTACCCACTGAGCCCACCCTTACCCACTGAGCCCTTCTCCACCCTTACCCACAGAGCCCTCCTCCACCCTTACCCACAGAGCCCGTCTCCACCCTTACCCACAGAGCACGTCTCCACCCTTACCCACTGAGCCCCTCTCCACCCTTACCCACAGAGCCCTCCTCCACTCTTACCCACAGAGCCCTCCTCCACCCTTACCCACAGAGCCCGTCTCCACCCTTACCCACAGAGCACGTCTCCACTCTTACCCACTGAGCCCCTCTCCATCCTTACCCACTGAGCCCACCCTTACCCACAGAGCACGTCTCCATCCTTACCCACTGAGCCCCTCTCCATCCTTACCCACAGAGCCCGTCTCCATCCTTACCCACAGAGCCCGCATCCACCCTTGCCCACTGAGCCCGCCTCCACCCTTACCCACAGAGCCCGTCTCCACCCTTACCCACAGAGCACGTCTCCACCCTTACCCACAGAGCCCGTCTCCATCCTTACCCACAGAGCACGTCTCCACCCTTACCCACAGAGCCCGTCTCCATCCTTACCCACAGAGCCCGTCTCCACCCTTACCCACAGAGCCCACCCTTACCCACAGAGCCCGTCTCCACCCTTACCCACAGAGCCCGTCTCCACCCTTACCCACTGAGCCCGCTTCCATCCTTTCCCACTGAGCCCGCCCCCATCCTTACCCACAGAGCCCGCCTCCACCCTTACCCACTGAGCCCACCTCCATCCTTACCCACTGAGCCCGCCTCCATCCTTACCCACTGAGCCCGCTTCCATCCTTACCCACTGAGCCCGCCTCCATCCTTACCCACTGAGCCCGCCTCCACCCTTACCCACAGCGCCCGCCTCCACCCTTACCCACTGAGCCCGCCTCCACCCTTACCCAGAGAGCCCGTCTCCACCTTTACCCACAGAGCCCGCCTCCACCCTTACCCACAGAGCACGTCTCCACCCTTACCCACTGAGCCCACCCTTACCCACTGAGCCCTTCTCCACCCTTACCCACAGAGCCCTCCTCCACCCTTACCCACAGAGCCCGTCTCCACCCTTACCCACAGAGCACGTCTCCACCCTTACCCACTGAGCCCCTCTCCACCCTTACCCACAGAGCCCTCCTCCACTCTTACCCACAGAGCCCTCCTCCACCCTTACCCACAGAGCCCGTCTCCACCCTTACCCACAGAGCACGTCTCCACTCTTACCCACTGAGCCCCTCTCCATCCTTACCCACTGAGCCCACCCTTACCCACAGAGCACGTCTCCATCCTTACCCACTGAGCCCCTCTCCATCCTTACCCACAGAGCCCGTCTCCATCCTTACCCACAGAGCCCGCATCCACCCTTGCCCACTGAGCCCGCCTCCACCCTTACCCACAGAGCCCGTCTCCACCCTTACCCACAGAGCACGTCTCCACCCTTACCCACAGAGCCCGTCTCCATCCTTACCCACAGAGCACGTCTCCACCCTTACCCACAGAGCCCGTCTCCATCCTTACCCACAGAGCCCGTCTCCACCCTTACCCACAGAGCCCACCCTTACCCACAGAGCCCGTCTCCACCCTTACCCACAGAGCCCGTCTCCATCCTTACCCACAGAGCCCGCCCCCACCCTTACCCACTGAGCCCACCTCCACCCTTACCCACAGAGCACGTCTCCACCCTTACCCACTGAGCCCGCCTCCATCCTTACCCACAGAGCCCGCCTCCACCCTTACCCACAGAGCCCGTCTCCACCCTTACCCACAGAGCACGTCTCCACCCTTACCCACAGAGCCCGTCTCCATCCTTACCCACAGAGTCCGTCTCCACCCTTACCCACTGAGCCCGCCTCCACCCTTACCCACAGAGCCCGCCTCCACCCTTACCCACAGAGCCCGCCTCCACCCTTACCCACTGAGCCCGTCTCCACCCTTACCCACAGAGCCCGCCTCCACCCTTACCCACAGAGCCCGCCTCCACCCTTACCCACTGAGCCCGCCTCCACCCTTACCCACAGAGCCCGTCTCCACCCTTACCCACAGAGCCCGCCTCCACCCTTACCCACTGAGCCCGCCTCCACCCTTACCCACAGAGCCCGTCTCCACCCTTACCCACAGAGCCCGCCTCCACCCTTACCCACTGAGCCCGCCTCCACCCTTACCCACAGAGCCCGTCTCCACCCTTACCCACTGAGCCCGCCTCCACCCTTACCCACTGAGCCCGCCTCCACCCTTACCCACTGAACCCGCCTCCATCCTTACCCACAGAGCCCGTCTCCATCCTTACCCACAGAGCCCGTCTCCATCCTTACCCACAGAGTCCATCTCCACCCTTACCCACTGAGCCCGCCTCCACCCTTACCCACAGAGCCCGCCTCCACCCTTACCCACTGAGCCCGCCTCCACCCTTACCCACAGAGCCCGCCTCCACCCTTACCCACAGAGCCCGCCTCCATCCTTACCCACAGAGCCCGCCTCCATCCTTACCCACCGAGCCCGCCTCCACCCTTACCCACAGAGCCCGCCTCCACCCTTACCCACAGAGCCCGCCTCCACCCTTACCCACAGAGCCCGCCTCCACCCTTACCCACAGTGCCCGCCTCCACCCTTACCCACTGAGCCCGCCTCCACCCTTACCCACAGAGCCCGTCTCCACCCTTACCCACAGAGCCCGCCTCCACCCTTACCCACAGAGCCCGTCTCCACCCTTACCCACAGAGCCCGCCTCCACCCTTACCCACTGAGCCCGCCTCCACCCTTACCCACAGAGCCCGTCTCCACCCTTACCCACTGAGCCCGCCTCCACCCTTACCCACTGAGCCCGCCTCCACCCTTACCCACTGAACCCGCCTCCATCCTTACCCACAGAGCCCGTCTCCATCCTTACCCACTGAGCCCGCCTCCATCCTTACCCACTGAGCCCGCCTCCATCCTTACCCACTGAGCCCGCCTCCATCCTTACCCACTGAGCCCGTCTCCACCCTTACCCACTGAGCCCGCTTCCATCCTTACCCACTGAGCCCGCCCCCATCCTTACCCACAGAGCCCGCCTCCACCCTTACCCACTGAGCCCACCTCCATCCTTACCCACTGAGCCCGCCTCCATCCTTACCCACTAAGCCCGCTTCCATCCTTACCCACTGAGCCCGCCTCCATCCTTACCCACTGAGCCCGCCCCCATCCTTACCCACAGAGCCCGCCTCCATCCTTACCCACAGAGCCCGTCTCCACCCTTACCCACAGAGCCCGTCTCCACCCTTACCCACAGAGCCCGTCTCCACCCTTACCCACAGAGCCCGTCTCCACCCTTACCCACTGAGCCCGTCTCCATTCTTACCCACTGAGCCCGTCTCCACCCTTACCCACAGAGCCCACCTCCATCCTTACCCACCGAGCCCACCTCCACCCTTACCCAGTGAGCCCGCCTCCACCCTTACCCACTGAGCCCGTCTCCACCCTTACCCACAGAGCCCACCTCCCTCCTTACCCACAGAGCCCGTCTCCACCCTTACCCACTGAGCCCGTCTCCACCCTTACCCACTGAGCCCGTCTCCACCCTTACCCACCGAGCCCACCTCCACCCTTACCCAGTGAGCCCGTCTCCATCCTTACCCACCGAGCCCGTCTCCATTCTTACCCACAGAGCCCGTCTCCATCCTTACCCACTGAGCCCACCTCCACCCTTACCCACTGAGCCCGCCTCCATCCTTACCCACAGAGCCCGTCTACACCCTGACCCACAGAGCCCGCCTCCACCCTTACCCACAGAGCCCGCCTCCCTCCTTACCCACTGAGCCCGCCTCCACCCTTACCCACTGAGCCCACCTCCACCCTTACCCACTGAGCCCGCCTCCACCCTTACCCACAGAGCCCGCCTCCACCCTTACCCACAGAGCCCGCCTCCACCCTTACCCACTGAGCCCGCCTCCATCCTTACCCACTGAACCCGCCTCCACCCTTACCCACTGAGCCCGCCTCCACCCTTACCCACTGAGCCCGTCTCCACCCTTACCCACTGAGCCCACCTCCACCCTTACCCACTGAACCCGCCTCCATCCTTACCCACAGAGCCCGCCTCCATCCTTACCCACTGAGCCCGCCTCCATCCTTACCCACAGAGCCCGCCTCCATCCTTACCCACTGAACCCGCCTCCACCCTTACCCACTGAACCCGCCTCCACCCTTACCCACCGATCCCGCCTCCACCCTTACCCACCGAGCCCGCCCCCACCCTTACCCACAGATCCCGCCTCCATCCTTACCCACAGAGCCCGCCTCCATCCTTACCCACTGAGCCCGCCTCCATCCTTACCCACTGAGCCCGCCCCCATCATTACCCACTGAGCCCACCTCCATCCTTACCCACAGAGCCCGCCTGCACCCTTACCCACAGAGCCCATCTCCACCCTTACCCACAGAGCCCCTCTCCACCCTTACCCACTGAGCCCGTCTCCATCCTTACCCACTGAGCCCGTCTCCATCCTTACCCACTGAGCCCGTCTCCACCCTTACCCACTGAGCCCGTCTCCACCCTTACCCACTGAGCCCGTCTCCACCCTTACCCAGTGAGCCCTCCTCCATCCTTACCCACTGAGCCCGTCTCCATCCTTCCCCACAGAGCCCGTCTCCATCCTTCCCCACAGAGCCCGTCTCCACCCTTACCCACTGAGCCCGTCTCCACCCTTACCCACTGAGCCCGTCTCCTCCCTTACCCACAGAGCCCGTCTCCTCCCTTACCCACTGAGCCCGTCTACACCCTTACCCACTGAGCCCGTCTCCACCCTTACCCACTGAGCCCGTCTCCACCCTTACCCACTGAGTCCGTCTCCACCCTTACCCACTGAGCCCGTCTCCACCCTGACCCACTGAGCCCGTCTCCACCCTTACCCACTGAGCCCGTCTCCATCCTTACCCACTGAGCCCGCCTCCACCCTTACCCACAGAGCCCGCCTCCACCCTTACCCACTGAGCCCGCCTCCACCCTTACCCACTGAGCCCGTCTCCACCCTGACCCACTGAGCCCGTCTCCACCCTGACCCACTGAGCCCGTCTCCACCCTGACCCACTGAGCCCGTCTCCACCCTTACCCACAGAGCCCGTCTCCACCCTTACCCACAGAGCCCGTCTCCATCCTTACCCACTGAGCCCGTCTCCACCCTTACCCACTGAGCCCGTCTCCACCCTTACCCACTGAGCCCGTCTCCACCCTTACCCACTGAGCCCGTCTCCACCCTGACCCACTGAGTCCGTCTCCACCCTTACCCACTGAGCCCGTCTCCTCCCTTACCCACTGAGCCCGTCTCCACCCTGACCCACTGAGCCCGTCTCCTCCCTTACCCACTGAGTCCGTCTCCACCCTTACCCACTGAGCCCGTCTCCACCCTTACCCACTGAGCCCGTCTCCACCCTTACCCACAGAGCCCGTCTCCATCCTCACACCATCCTCTCAGCTTCTCAGCCGAATAATAGTATAGCAAGTTGGTGAGGCCTAGTCCCCCCTTTTGCCTTTCCCTCTGTTATATTGCCTTTCTAACCCTGGGAACCTCTCTCTCTTCCCACCCCCCCCCCCCCCCCAAGCGCTCCAAATAAACGTTCAACCCCTCCACTCCTTTGAAGAACGATTTGGGTGGAAAGACCAGCAGGCACTGGGACAGGAATCGTGGCAACACATTATTTTGACAGCTTGTAGCCGGCCTCCCAATGGCAAAGGGTGATTGTCCCACCTTGCCAAATCAGCCTTCACCCTCCCCACCAAACTGGTCAAATTAGAAACGTCCCGAGCCCTGCCCAGTCCCGAGCCATCTGCACCACCAGATACTTAAAGTGAGATGTCGCCAAGCGGAAAGCCAACCCCCCCCATCATGTTCCCACTCCCAGTGGCGATATCGTAAAATCCTCACTTTTCCTGAGGTATAACCTGTATCCGGAGAACTTCCCAAACCTCTGGATCAGCTCCATTATCCCCCACCCCCACATCGATACCTTCGGCTCCGAGACGTAACGGAGCAGATCATCAGCATAAAGGGAAACCCTGTCCGGGGTTCTCCGTTTTGCCGCCGCCCGGGGGGTTTCCCAACAGCGAGGGGCTGCCCCGCGATGGAAAACCCCATTGACCGGCCAGCGTAACGGAGAATCCTGGCGGCCAGTCGGGGCAGAAATGTGGCGGGGCGGAGAATCCCGCCCCCTATTGTTATGGGCCAGGGTTTAGAGAACCCCAAAGTGTATCATGGAGTTCACCTGACCCATGAACTTTAATAGACTGTGGTATGGGGAGCACACGGCCCACTCTACAGGTGTGGGAGCAGAAATCGAAAAGTAATTTTTAAATCAAAACAATGTTTATTCTATGAACTCAAGTTAACCTTTTTAAAACATACAGTGAACATCTTAGCAACCATCAATTCAAATACAACCCCCAAAGAATACAACACTAAGTAATCCTTAAGTTGTCCTTTTAACATCCATAAGACATCAAAATAAAACCTTTTAACAGAAACACATCAGGTTTAAATTCACAACTGAGAACAGTTAGCACTCTGAATTCACCAAATGATCAAGAGATAGTCTTTACATGGCAGAGAGATCAACATTACACCTTCTGTGGCTGACTGCAGCTCCAACACTGAAACAAAACCCAAAAAACAGACACACCCAAGCTTTACTCAAAGTGAAACTAAAAAGCAGAGCCGGAGCTCAGCTCCACTCACACTCTGACATCACTGTCGTAACATGAGCAGACAATTATTTCTTAGTGACATTCTCATGACCCCCCCCCAAGAAAAATAAATAAACCATCAACTTCAAGATGGTTTCATTTTTCACTATCCTTTAAGTAATGCACACAGTAAATATTCTTTTTCGTTTCAAAAAACAACACACACAAACAGGTGTAATAATATCGTCCATTTTTGTTCTTCCTCCAACTGGAATCCCTCTCAATTGACGGTCTCTTTGAACAAGAATGTCTCTGCACGATCTATCCATTTCCCCACGCCTCGGCCTGTCTTTTTAAGGTCAGATACTTTAGTTCAATCTAATCAGAGTCCCTTGTAATTCTCCAACACAGCAACATTGGTTATCACAGCTTTCAGGCAGTCAAATGCCTGTTGAAACTCCGCTGTCCACTGAAATTTTTGACGTTTCATCAGCAAGTCCATCAGTGGAGCAATCATGCAACAAATATTTGGCACAAATGTTCGATCAAATCCACTCCTGCCAAGAAACCGCATTATTTCCCTTTGTGTCGAGGGTATTGGAAACCCCCAATAACTTGTTTTCACATCCCGTGGGACCATTCGACACTGCCCGATTGTATGGCCAAGGAAAGTGACTTGGGCTTTTCCAAATTCACTTTTGGCTAGATTTACCACCAAACCCGCCTCCTGAAGTCAATCGAATAACTCCATCAAATGCTTCAAATGTTCTGTCCATGTCTGGCTAAAAATGACCAGACCGTCGATGTATACCGCACAATTGGGTAATCCTGAAACTACTTTGTTAGTTAACCGTTGAAATGTGGCTGGGGCGTTTTTCATGCCAAATGGCATAACTTTGAATTGGTATATACCATCTGTGGTGATGTGCATCACTGTGGGTACACGGGGGGTTAATGTAAATACATGTAGGCTAGCTAGACACTAAAGGGTGCACCAGAGACATCACACACACAACCAATAGATCAGTTAGATAGGACACGACCAATGGACATTCACGATACACACAGAGGTGACACTACCACAGGGGGGCATTACACCAACCCATATATAAAGGACACCACACACATGATTTGCCTCTTTCCAGTGGAGACAGTCAGTGAGTACAGACACAGTTGATTCAATATCACTCCCACCACGTGGATTGCAGCAACTGGTTAGTCAGTCTGGGTAGTTCTGGTAGGATTAGCAGTAGTGTCGAACCCGAGTAATAGAAGTGTAAATAGTTTAATAAATGTGTTGAAGTTATCTCCACGTCTGAACCTTCCTTTGTCAAGTGCACCACAAGGAAGCCGCTTATGTTACACCTACAACATAACAAATCATGGTACCAGGAGTGAACTGTTTCAATCCATATAGCCATACCTCAGCGTACAGTGACAACCAGCAACGATACCCAGGCAAGGTGTTCAAGATCCGGGTTCCGCAGCAGCTCCAGTGCCACGGCGATCTCCGCCAAAACTGGCGGCCATTCCGGCAAAAGTTTGAAATCTTCCTGGTAACAGCCGATCTACAAGACGTGGCCGATGCTGAAAAGACAGAGCTTCTGCTCACCATCGCCGGTGCCAGAGCAGAAGAAATCTTTTAAAAATTCAAGTTCTCCAAAGGGCAAAACAGGAGCGACTTCCAGGCAGTCCTGGGCAAATTCGGCAAATCCTGTGAGGAAAACACACTCCAACCAGCAAGAAAAGGTAAGAGAAGCGCCAGTACTCCTCACGAGGCCGAGATCCCAGAGCAGAGAACAATTTTGGTCGGCGGCCATCTTTCTAAAGGGACTGCACTTGCGCGGTGGCGAGACGCCGCGCTGGCGCACTCACGAAAACGGCCTCCATTACAGGAACAGCGATTTGCGCATGTGCAAACGCTTCCTACGTATGATGTCACGTGCATCATGACGTCAGATGTCCCGGACCACGTCCATTTAAAGGGGAAACGTCCCAAATTAAAGAGAAAATCTTTTGAAGCCGTAAAACAACCTTCCTCCACCTGGAATGACTGCACAATACCTCAAATTGAACCAGGAAATGAAACTAACCTCCGAAGAACCCTGCAACAAGCAGTTACCTACGCCCAAACTGATGATTCTGACCTTGAATACTTCAAAACCGACCTTTACCTTTTCTCTGGACCTCGCGAGCCCAATGCCAGCTCCGACGCAAACAGTGATGATGTGGTCCTGGAAGACTACGACTCGGACGAACCTTTCACCTTACATACCACCACACCCAGTACCAAATCCGAACCGCGACTGGACGTGTTGCACGTTGACGATCCCGACGACGGATTCTTCGGATTTGAGGATCTTCAGCCCAGCAGATATGACTTCCCAAATCGTGGGTGCAGGATGATGCTGCAGCCTGAAATTAAGAGACAGAGAGCGGTACAAGCCCACAGAGAGCGGCCTGCTGCCACACAGAGCCTGGTCCACGCACCGCTCAGGGTTCCCGACTCTACGAAAATAGACATGCAAGACTCCATCCCGCAGTCCTTGCACGAACAAGAAGTGACTCCGGTGTCACAGGCCTCCACAGCGAGCTCATGGACAGACTCCGCAATTGCAGAAATGCAAGACTCCAGAGCGCAGTCCTTGCACGAACAAGAAGTGACTCCAGTGTCACAAGCCTCCACAGCGAGCTCATGGACAGACTCCACAATTGCAGAAACGCAAGACCCCAGAGTGCAGTCCTTGCACGAACAAGAAGTGATACTTCCACCCTCATTCGCTCGAACCTCTCCACAAGTCAATGCATTCCTGCATGTTCCGACTCCAGACGTGCAGCTTCAAGAAATCTCAGCTGACTCCAGTGAACCTGCTAAGACTCCGGACGGGGAGCATCAACAAACCAACACTGACTCCGTTAAAACAGACCAGACTCCAGATGAGGAGCAACCAAACGCCGACTTTGATTCATGTAAGCCGGACTTTACTCCAGACAGGGAGTGCCGCAACCTCCGTGATGGCACGCTCAGGGTGACAGCAGATGCCACAATGACAGATGGCTCACTTAACAATTACACTGGGGCAGTAATAACAAGCAGCGGCTACAGTCCAAGAGGAATACACCAATTTTCACCACAGCGATATCCACACATTTGTTCCACACCGACAGTGCGGCCAATGACAGCTCATGCTGGACGAACCCAGTATTCAGGCATGCAGCAGCCAGCAGTCTATGCAGCATATTCTCAAACAGGCCAGCACTACGGATTCCCCACTAATGGAATCAAGACCGAAGGAGGACTACTGCAAGCGCATTCTGCACTAGAAACTGGATGCCTTAGTTACAGCCCAGGATTTGCTGCACCCCAGCCTGGCCAGAAAGCATATTCCTATCAGATGCAAGGATCTAGTTTCACACCATCACCAGGTATTTATGCGAGCAGCAATTCTGTTTCCAATTCGACAAGCTTCAACGGTTCTCAGCAGGATCACCCTTCCTGCACAGCATGTGGCCAGAACCAGTATGTACAGTCTTATCCAACTTCAACATATGGCACATCCATGACCTCGAATGATACTGTTGATGGTACCTCTTCAACGTCAACACCTTATCAGCTACAAGATGCCATCCGACAGCACCATCACAAACATCGAAAAAGGGACTCCAAATCAGACAGCGAAGTAATTTGACCACTTCTTGGTTCCTGTGGCACAGGGACGTTGATGGCGTTCATAACCAAGAGAGACATTTGACCATGATGATTGATGGTTTTTGGACTCACACAAATGATTTGGACTTATTGTTTAATCACTTCCCATGACTTGTATGTACCTTAACTTACCTACCTGTTTTTGTTCAATTTTCTTAAATTGTACAGAAAATATGTAACATATAAAAAAGGGGGGATGTGGTGATGTGCATCACTGTGGGTACACGGGGGGGGGGGGTTTAATGTAAATACATGTAGGCTAGCTAGACACTAGAGGGAGCACCAGAGACATCACACACACACTCAACCAATAGATCAGTTAGATAGGACACGACCAATGGACATTCACAATACACACAGAGGTGACACAACCACAGGAGGGCATTACACCAACCCATATATAAAGGACACCACACACATGATCTGCCTCTTTCCAGTGGAGACAGTCAGTGAGTACAGACACAGTTGATTCAATATCACTCCCACCACATGGATTGCAGCAACTGGTTAGTCAGTCTGGGTAGCTATGGTAGGATTAGCAGTAGTGTCGAACCTGAGTAATGGAAGCGTAAATAGTTTAATAAATGTGTTGAAGTTATCTCCACATCTGAACCTTCCTTTGTCAAGTGCACCACAAGGAAGCAGCTTATGCTACACCTCGAGCATAACAAATCACCATCTGGAGTCACAAAAGCTGAAATCTACTTTGATCTGTAGGATAAAAGCGGATTGTCCCACTTTCTCAATGCAATACTGTAAACGTGGGATAGGATAAGAGTCCGTTCTTGTAACTGCATTAACCTTTCTATAGTCCACACACAACCATTGGGTACCATCCGGTTTTGGTACCATCACTATGGGTGAGCTCCATTGGCTGCAACCCACTTCGATTATGCCACTTTTAAGCATACTTTCAATCTCTTTGTTAACCTGTGCCAATTTTAAAGGATTAAGTCTATATGGATGTTGTTTGATAGGAACAGCATTTCCCACATCTACATCATGTATAGCCATTTTAGTGCTTCCCAACGTATCTCCACAAACTTGCCCATGTGATATCAATAACTCTTTCAGGTCAGTCCGTTTTTCCTCTGGAAGGTAACACAACAATTTATTCCAATTTTTAAGAACATCCTCGTTTTCCAATTTAATTTGACGCAAGTCAAATTCACAGTCATCTGGATTTGGTTCGTCACTTTGAGTTAGAATCATTAAAACCTCCTTTTTTCGCTCCTTCCCTTTCGTAGTACCTTTTAAGCATATTCACATGACACACTCGTGAGTCTTCCTTCTATCTGCCGTTCTTACCATAATTCACCTCACTTAATTTTCTTTCAATCTGATAAGGTCCACAAAACCTTGCTTTTAAAGGTTCACCTACCACTGGTAACAATACTAAAACTTTATCTCCACTGGCAAAACTACGAACTTTGGATTTCTTGTCCGCTACCCGTTTCATCACATTTTGTGCAACTTTTAAATGCTGTCCAGCCAATTCACCTGCTCTATTTAATTGTTCCCTAAAATTTGACACGTAATCCAATAATGTAAGTTGTGATTTCTCACTCACCAATTTTTCCTTAATCAATTTAAGTGGTCCTCTTACCTCATGACCAAAAATTAGTTAAAAAGGACTAAATTTGGTTGACTCATTAGGTGCATCCCGAATTGCAAATGTTATGAGCCAGGGTTTAGAGAACCCCAAAGTGTATCATGGAGTTCACCTGACCCACAACTTTTACTAGATTGTGGTATGGGGAGCACACGGCCCACTCTACAGGTCTGGTACAGCAGAAATGGAAAAGTATTTTTTAAAGCAAAACAATGTTTATTCTATGAACTCAAGTTAACCTTTTTTATACATACAGTGAACATCTTAGCAACCATCAATTCAAATACAACCCCCAAAGAATACAACACTAAGTAATCCTTAAGTTGTCCTTTTAACATCCATAAGTCTTTTTAAAAAACCTTTAAAACACAAAGATCAAGTTTAAATTCACTATTGAGAGCAGTTATTAGTTTTAAATCACCAAAGGATCGATTTGCAGTCTTTAGATTACAGAGAGAGAGACTAATACACCTTCTGGCTGTGATCCACTGGAATTTGTTACGCTTCTTGAGCAAGTCCGTCAGTCGAGTGACCACAGTGCTAAAATTCAATACAGATTTCCAGTAAAATCCACCCATACCAAGAAATCGCATTATTTCCCTTCGTGTCGAGGGTATCGGAAAGTCCCCAATAACTTTTGTTTTCACATCCCGTGGGAGCATTCGACCCTGTCTGATTGTATGGCCAAGGAAAGTGACTTGGGCTTTTCCAAATTCACTTATGGCCAGGTTTATCACCAAACCCGCCTCCTGAAGTTGATCGAATCACTCCATCAGATGTTTTAAATGTTCTGTCCATGTCTTGCTGAAAATTACCAGATCGTCGATGTGTACCGCACAATTGGGTAATCCTGAAATGATTTAGTTAACGGTTGAAATGTGGCTGGGGTGTTTTTCATGCCAAATGACATAACTTTGAATTGGTATATACCATCTGGAGTCACAACAGCTGAAATTCCTTTTGCCCTTTCGGATAAAGGTACCTGCCAGTAACCTTTAAGTAAATCCAATTTGGAAATAGAAGCTGATTGTCCCACTTTCTCAAAGCAATCCTCCAAACGTGGGATAGGATAAGAGACCGTTCTTGTAACTGCATTAACCTTTCTATAGTCCACACACAACCATTGGATACTGTCTGGTTTAGGTACCATCACTATAGGTGAGCTCCATTGGCTGCAACCCTTTTCAATTATGCCATTTTTAAGCATACTCTCAACCTCTTTGTTAACCTGTGCCAATTTTAAAGGGTTAAGTCTATATGGATGTTGTTTGATTGGAACAACATTTCCCACATCTACATCATGTACAGCCATTTTAGTACTTACCAATTTATCTCCACAAACTTGCCCATGTGATATCAATAGCTCTTTCAGGCCAGTCCGTTTTTCCTCTGGAAGGTAACTCAACAATTTATCCCAATTTTTAAGAACATCCTCATTTTCCAATTTAATTTGAGGCAAGTCAAATTCACAGTCATCTGGATTTGGTTCGTCACTTTGAGTTAGCATCTTTAAAACCTCCTTTTTCTTTCCTCCCCTTTCAAAGTACCTTTTAAGCATATTCACATGACACATTCGGTGAGTCCTCCTTCTATCTGGTGTTTTTACCACATAATTCACCTCACTTAATTTCCTTTCAATCTCATATGGTCCACAAAACCTAGCTTTTAAAGATTCACCTACCACTGGTATCAACACTAAAACTGTATCTCCACTGGCAAAGCTACAAACTTAGGATTTCTTGTCCGCTACCCATTTCATCACATTTTGTGCAACTTTTAAATGTTGTCTAGCCAATTCACCTGCTATATTTAATCGCTCCCTAAAATTTGACACGTAACCCAAGAATGTAAGTTCCGATTTCTCACTCACCAATTTTTCCTTAATCAATTTAAGTGGTCCTATCGCCTCATGATCAAAAATTAGTTCAAAAGAACTGAATTTGGTTGACTCATTAGGTGCATCCCTAATTGCAAACAGTACGAATGGAATTCCTTTATCCCAATCCTCTGGATAATTGTGACAATACGCCCTCAACATTGTCTTTAATGTCTGATGCCACCTTTCTAGCGCTCCCTGCGATTCTGGGTGGTACGCAGTGTTGCTCGTTTTAGCCTTAGTTTACTTTATTCTTATTCTGTCACCTTTGCTCACGAGTCGCCAGGTATCTTTCTGATACCGCCACGTGGTTCAAGTCCGAGTAATGATTAATAATGCAGCACACCGCTTAGTAAGAGTTAAATCAACGCTCATTTATTATATACAGCAATTAATACTTATACAATAATCCTACTTCTAGACTACTACCTACCACTAACGGCCAATACTTAACTTTGGAAATGGCCCACCAGGTCAGGGAAACAAATGGTCTTTTGAATTGGTTCTGAGCCTGCGGGATTCAAAAGCTGGTACAAGTCGATAGTCAGGAGCGCCTATCTGGTAGCGATCATTTATTTATTCTGAAAAAAAAGGGGCAGCACGGTAGCGTTGTGGCTAGCACAATTGCTTCACAGCTCCGGGGTCCCAGGTTCGATTCCGGCTTGGGTCACTGTCTGTGCGGAGTCTGCACATCCTCCCCGTGTGTGCGTGGGTTTCCTCCGGGTGCTCCGGTTTCCTCCCACAGTCCAAAGATGTGCAGGTTAGGTGGATTGGCCATGATCAATTGCCCTTAGTGTTCAAAATTGCCCTTGGTGTTGGGTGGGGTTACTGGGTTATGGGGATAGGGTGGAAGTGTGGGCTTGGGTAGGGTGCTCTTTCCAAGAGCCGGTGTAGACTCGATGGGCCGAATGGCCTCCTGCACTGTAAATTCTATGATTCTATGATCGCTGGAGTAAGACTTAACAGTTTTCTTGTAGAAGGGTCTCAAAGGTTGCGAGCAGGAAGAGAAGGGCCGAGTTGAACTTGGCCCCTATTCTTATAGTCCCCAGGGGCTTCCCGCCTCTTGGGGCGGACCTCGTACCTGGTTCCAAGTGATTGGACTTGGTCCCAATCACTTGGTTTGATATTCTCCAATACTGGAGCGATTCCTTGATCGGGGGGTGGTCGTCTACCTTTCTTTGTGTCAGCCCCTGCCGGCGCCGAAAGGTCTGGATCGGCTTTGAGTTGCTAATTTGTAGCAATTGTTCCCGGCGATGGCTGATTAAAATGCAGATGGCTGGGTTGTTGTGATGTTAATGGCTGCAGGTATCGGTCTGGGCCGATTTCCCCAGGGCCGAATACACTGTTTTACCTGCAGCTGTCTGTTTGAGTCCTGTTGGCTGATTTTCCCATCAGCCTCTTCCGTTCGCCATTTTTAGATCGGGGTTTGACCATTCTAATCGGGAATCAGCCATTTTAGGTGGCTACAGCAGTTGATTTAAATTGTTTTATTCCTAAGCTTTCCATAACTTCTTTGAATAACGTTGAGGTAAAATTTGATCCTTGATCCGATTGAATTTCTGTGGGTAGTCCATATCTAGTAAAGAATTTAAGTAACTCCTCCACAATCTTTTTAGCTGTAACATTACGTACTGGAATGGCCTCTGGAAACCGAGTAGACTCATCCATTGTAGTCAAAAGAGATTGATTCCCACTTTTTGTTTTAGGAAGTGGTCCTACACAATCGATTAGGACCCTTGTAAAAGGTTCCTCAAATGCTGGAATGGGTATTAAAGGCGCTGGTTTTATCACTGCTTGAGGTTTCCCTATCAATTGACGTGTGTGACATGATTGACAATATTTACCTACATCTTTATGTTGTCCAGGCCAATAAAAATGTTTCTGGATCACCACTATTTCGAAACGGCAGACGAGGCGTGGACATTTATTGTCGAGGAGAAGCTGGAGTGAGCGGGCCAGAAAAAGAACGTTTGGGACAAAAGTGGGGGGGTGAATGTGTGGGATGAAGAGGGGGAAAAGGGGGAAGAGAGGACTTCCCAAGTTGTTAAACCTGCGACCCTGTAACTTCTCTCTCTTCCCCATGTCGTGGGGGAGGGGGTGAGGGAGGATGAGGAGCTGGGGGTGCCGGCCATTGGGGGCGGGGCCAAAAGGGAAGCGCGGGCTTGGTTCCCGCGCTATGATAATCATGGTGGGAACAGGGAAGCAGGAAGGAGGGGGCCTCGCACAGTGTGGGCCGAGGTCACGGGGGGAAGCCGAGGTCGGCCAGAGTTTGCTGACTTCTGGGAGCCACATGGGGGGTGCAATTACGCTACCTTGGGGGGGGGGGGTTAACTGGGTTGCTGCTGCTGGGGAGAAGGGGGAGCTGGTATGGGGGGGGGGGGAGTGGTCGGGGCGGGGGGCGCCGCTTGGGGGAGATACGGCTACGTGGGAACCGGGTGAGGAGCTGGATTAAAAAAGGGGATGGCTAGTTGTCAAGGGGGGGGGGGTAAAGAGCCCCCCCAACCCGGCTGATCACGTGGAATGTGAGAGGGCTGAACGGGCCGATTAAGAGGGCACGGGTACTCTCACACCTAAAGAAACTTAAGGCAGATGTGGTTATGCTTCAGGAGACGCATCTGAAGCTGATAGACCAGGTTAGACTACGCAAAGGATGGGTGGGGCAGGTGTTTCATTCGGGGCTAGACGCAAAAAACAGGGGGGTGGCTATATTAGTGGGGAAGTGGGTAATGTTTGAGGCAAAGACCATAGTGGCGGATAGTGGGGGCAGATACATGATGGTGAGTGGCAAATTACAAGGGGAGGCGGTGGTATTAGTGAACCTGTATGCCCCGAACTGGGATGATGCCAATTTTATGAGGCGTATGTTAGGACGTATCCCGGACCTAGAAGTGGGGAAGTTGGTAATGGGTGGAGACTTTAATATGGTGCTGGACCCAGGGCTGGACAGATCGAGGTCCAGGACCGGAAGGAGGCCGGCTGCAGCTAGGGTGCTTAAGGATTTTATGGAGCAGATGGGAGGAGTAGATCCCTGGAGATTTAGTAGACCTAGGAGTAAGGAGTTTTCGTTTTTCTCCTATGTACACAAAGTATTTTCACGAATAGATTTTTTTGTTTTGGGAAGGGCACTGATCCCAAAGGTGACGGGTGTCATGATATTCAAACACACACATCATGATAGACACACCAACAGACAAATCAGAACACACAACACCACAACCAATGACAGAAAGATATAAAAGCACAGACACGACCCCCGGTGGTCAGTATTAGCTGCAGAGGAGGACCAGGACAGATCTGTTACCAAACACACTCAGGGAGACAGCACGTGCAGAGTATCCAGAACGAACTGTATTATAAGAGTTAAAATAAAATAGAGTTGTACCACATACAACTGTGTTGGCTCATCTGTGCACCAGAGCACCCAACACCACATGGTACAGGAGTGGATCGATACCTGCCGGCATACCTCAGTGTACACAGACAACCAGCAGTGCCCAGGCATAATGCAAGAGCTCCCGGTTCCGCAGCCGCTCCAGTGCTACGGCGATCTCCGCGAAAACTGGCGTCGATTCCGGCAAATGTTCGAATTGTTCCTGGTGGCAGCTGAACTCAAAGACCTGGATGATAGCGAAAAAATTGAATTTCTCCTCACCATCGCCGGTGCAAGGGCAAGAGAAATATTCACAAGGTTCAGGTTCTTCAGGAGGCAGCAAAGGTACGATTACCAGGCAGTCCTGGGCAAATTCTCCAAGTACTGTGAAGAAAACATAATCCAATCGGCAAGTAAAGGTAAGAAAAGCTGCAGTACTCACCTCGTGGCCGGGATCCCGGAGCCCGAATTCCCAGAGGCCGAAATCCCGAGCCTGAGAGAGGGCTGGGTCGAGGTTGGCGGCCATCTTGCTAAAGGTATCACGCTAGCACAGTTGCGCGAGCAGTGCGCAGAACCGGAAGTTTCGTTTGCGCATGCGCGAGATGCTGCGCATGCGCAGTCAAGAAAACGGCCATCGGTAAAGGAACAGCGATCTGAGCATGCGCAGTCGCTTCCTACGTGCTACATACCGAGCGTCAGGATGTCAGAGGCCCCAGACTGCACCAATTTAAAGGGGAAATGTCCCAAATCCAATTTAAAAGGGAAACGTCCCAAATCAAAAAAACAAAAATCTGTTAAAGCTGTAAAACAACCTTCCCTCACCTGGGATGACAGCACATTGCCGCAAATTGACCCAGGAGATGAATTTGACCTCCGAAGAACCCTCCGACAAGCAGTTACCTACGCACAAGCCGATGATTCCGACCTCGAATACTTCGATGACGATCTTTACAGTGTTTCCGGACCTCGCGAGCCCAATGATAGCTCCATGGTCCTATATGACTATGACTCGGACGAACCTTTCGTGTTGCACACTGGCGGCCCCCACATTGAATCCGACGCAGATGCGGATTCATTTTTCGGATTTGAGGATCTTCAATCCAGCAGATATGACGTTCCAACTTATCAGTACCGGATGATGCTGCAGCCTGACATTAACAGACAGGGAGCGGTGCAAGCACACGGAGAGCGCCCTGCTGCCACACAGAGCGTGGTCCACGTCCCGCTCAACGTTACCGACTCTATGAAAGAAGACATGCAAGACTCCAGAGCGCAGTCCTTGCACGGACAAGAAGTGACTCCATTGTCACAAGCCTCCACAGAGAGCTCGTGGACAGCCTCCACGATAGAAGCAACGCAAGACTCCAGAGCGCAGTCCTTGCACGAACAAGAAGTGACTCCAGTGTCACAAGCCTCCACAGAGAGCTCGTGGACAGCCTCCACGATAGAAGCAACGCAAGACTCCAGAGCGCAGTCCTTGCACGAACAAGAAGTGACTCCAGTGTCACAAGCCTCCACAGAGAGCTCGTGGACAGCCTCCATGATAGAAGCAACGCAAGACTCCAGAGCGCAGTCCTTGCACGAACAAGAAGTGACTCCAGTGTCACAAGCCTCCACAGAGAGCTCGTGGACGGACTCCACGATGGAAGGAACGCAAGACTCCAATGTGCAGTCCTTGCAGGAACAAGACCATGAGGGTCTAGCAACCTCTCCTGACCAACCAGCGGCAGACGATGCAAGTCTGCCATGCTCACGTGAACAGCAAGAAGGCTATAACAGCCTACCATGCTCCACTACACAGCAGCATGACCATGACGGTCTCTCATGCTACAATGAAGGGCACAGCGCTGAAGACTGTTCAAGCCCAACTGAAGACAAGCCAAAGGAATCGCCTCGTCCAAGCCCGAAAAAAAAAGGTTTATGCGCTGACCTTCAGGATCATTATAGCCGAACAGAGATTAATAATGCTGCACGGCCACAGAAGGATGCTGAGGATTTGCTAACGAAATTAATTGAATGTTTAACTTGCAAGGAGCAGACTGAGAATTGCCAGTGTTTTAGTACGGATCGAAAAAATGGACAAGACATTGATCCTCAGGTAATGGAAATAACACAACCTGAATCATATCTACAGCAGGGACAAATGTCTCCCTTCAACACAACACCGCAAAATCCCAACTTCGGAGACCAGCAGTTAGTCAGTAATGACTCTTCAAACCTTGAGGGGAACATTAATTGCATTGAACCTATACACACTCCACTGATTATTGAGCAGAACATTGGAGCAAGAATCCTGAGGACACCGACATCGAGTAGCCAGATAACGAATTTAAAACCCACAGCAGTTTCAAGTGAACCAAGTGTGCTTTCCACTAATGGTGAAGATGCAGATAAGGTCGACCCGATTATCCATTGTACCACACTAACCCCAGTGATTAAGCAGTTATGTATGGGGAGTATAATGTGGGCAATTGAGAACAGTAAAAGAGAGACTGTGACCATGCCAGTCCCAGCAAAATCAGACCCAGAGACCATGAAGGCATGTACATTAGACAAAGATACATATGAGGTACCTGAGAAGAAAAGTGAAACGGAATGTTCTTTGGAAAATAGTACAATGTCGATAGAAACATTGGATCCTATATTCGAGACCATACATATGGGAGAATTTGGGGGTAATAAACAAGGTTCTGCAATGTCTGGGGGAAGATTTAAAATTCCAAAGAAGAAAAGCCCAAATGAAGGACAACGGCAAGACAATGACAGTCCACCGACATGGTGTGCACCACCAGATGAAAACTCTGACAATTTACCCAACCCTAGTGAACAGCAAGCTGCTAATGAGGATCTATCCACGGGATGTGAGACGAGTGACGACAGCATCCCACTTCCCATGCAAAAGGTGCAAGGTGACAGACCTCGCCTAGTGCGTACCGAGGCACTCGACGATCACGGTGGGACCACTGACGACTGCGGTGGCAGCGCACCGCTTCCACCCTCGATGGCTCGACCCTCTCCACTGGTTGGTGCATTCCTGCATGTTCCGACTCCAGAAGTGCAGCTTCAGGGAATCTCGGCTGCCTCCAGTGAACCTGTTGGGACTCCGGACGGGGGGCATCGACGGAAGGCAGACCGGACTCCAGATGGGGAGCAGCCAAGCGCCGACTCTGATTTGCGCACGCCAGACCTTGCTCCGGATGGGCGGTGTCGCGGCCTCGGTGATGGCACGCTCAGGGTGACGGCGGATGCCACGGCGACAGGGAATGGATCGCGTGGCAGTCCCACTGGGTCGGCAGTGGCAACCAGCACCGGCGGTCCAAGATGGACACACCAATTCGCGCCATCGCCAGACGTTGATGCGAGCAACAATTCTCTCTCCAAGGCGACATGCTTCGACGTTTCTCTGCGGAGTCACCCTTCCGGCACAGCAGGTGGCCGGAACCAGCGTGCACGGTCTCGGCCAACTTCCACATCTGGCACAGCCATCGCCTTGCATGATATTAGTGATGGTGCTACTTCGATGGCAACGACCCATCGGCTACAAGATGCCGTCCACCACAAACATAAAAAGAAAAAGACTCCACCTTGTTCCTGGCATGCAGGGCGGATGGATTGGTGCGTAGGCGCAATCAGCGAGCTTTGCGCCGCCTTCCACGCTCGCAACTGAACCGTACGCACACGCCGGATCCTCCACTGGTTCCCAAGGATGACTTCGTGGAGATGCCACGGATCATGCCCCTTCCATCGCCACCAGAACCAAACCACAGCCAAGGCACCACTAACAAAGATGTTGAATGTTATATTTGCACGAATGAAAAAACCAAGCACTGCACGAAGTACAACAAATGGTAAAGTAGAGACTTCGGCAACAGCATCATCTCCAACAGTCCAAGGTGAACCAGTGTGACCCCAAATCTCCACAGCTGAACCGGCTTGAGGACCAGCCCATTCTTGAGGCGGTCACCCATTAGACTGGACTTATAACGCTGTTCATACGTTCAAAAAGTCAAACACTTCTGTATTATAACCTGTTGTTGTTTATTGTTCCAGATATCGTCTGACCAGACCAATGTTCAAGTTTTTTTTTCTCTCGCATCCAAGTTTTGTTATGGTACAACCTTGTTAGTGTGACGCACCCGACATCGCCCCATGTAAATAGTTACGTCATATACACACGCTGTACACAACACACACACACACTCTTAGATGCACTCACGACACAATTATATTTATAACCACGTAGGCACATATCTTTGTAAAAAGGGGGGATGTCATGATATTCAAACACACACATCATGATAGACACACCAACAGACAAATCAGAACACACAACACCACAACCAATGACAGAAAGATATAAAAGCACAGACACGACCCCCGGTGGTCAGTATTAGCTGCAGAGGAGGACCAGGACAGATCTGTTACCAAACACACTCAGGGAGACAGCACGTGCAGAGTATCCAGAACGAACTGTATTATAAGAGTTAAAATAAAATAGAGTTGTACCACATACAACTGTGTTGGCTCATCTGTGCACCAGAGCACCCAACACCACAACGGGGACGGAGTACTCGGCTATAGCCATCTCGGATCATGCTCCACACTGGGTGGACCTGTAGATAGGGGAAGAAAAACAACAGCTTCCACCCTGGAGAATGGACATGGGATTATTGGCAGATGAGGGGGTGTGTTGAAAGGTACTTGGAAATTAATGATAATGGGGAGGTACAGGTGGGAGTGGTCTGGGAGGCACTGAAGGCAGTCGTTAGAGGGGAGCTGATATCTATTAGGGCACATAAAGGAAAGCAGGAGGGTAGGGAAAGGGAGCGGTTGTTGAAAGAACTTCTGAGGGTGGACAGACAATATGCGGAGGCACCGGAGGAGGGACTGTACAGGGAAAGGAAAGGGTTCATGTAGAATTTGACTTGTTGACTACGGGGAAGGCAGAGGCACAATGGAGGAAGGCACAGGGTGTACAGTACGAATATGGGGAGAAGGCGAGCAGGTTGCTGGCCCACCAACTGAGGAAAAGGGGAGCAGTGAGGGAGATAGGGGGGGTGAGAGATGAGGAGGGAGAGATGGAGCGGGGAGCGGAGAGAGTGAATGGAGTGTTCAAGGCATTTTATGAAAGATTATATGAAGCTCAGCCCCCGGATGGGAAGGAGAGAATGATGTGCTTTCTGGATCAGCTGGAATTTCTTAAGGTGGAGGAGCAGGAGAGAGTGGGGCTGGGAGCACAGATTGAGACGGAGGAAGTAGTGAAAGGGATTGGGAGCATGCAGGCGGCGAAGGCCCCGGGACCAGATTGATTCCCAGTTGAATTCTATGACTATTTCCGGCTCCATAGAGGGACGAGGCAGGGGATGTCCTCTGTCCCCGTTATTGTTTGCATTGGCGATTGAACCCCTGGCCATGGCACTGAGGGGTTCCAGGAAGTGGAGGGGAGTACTTAGGGGGGGAGAAGAACACCGGGTATCTCTGTATACGGATGATTTGTTGCTATATGTGGTGGACCCGGCGGAGGGGATGCCAGAGATAATGCGGATACTTGGGGAGTTTGGGGATTTTTCAGGGTATAAACTGAACATGGGGAAAAGTGAGTTATTTGTGGTGCATCCGGGGGAGCAGAGCAGAGAGATAGAGGATTTACCGTTGAGGAAGGTAACAAGGGACTTCCGGTACCTGGGGATCCAGATAGCCAAGAATTGGGGTACATTACATATGCTCAATTTAACACGGTTGGTGGAACAGATGGAGGAGGATTTCAAGAGATGGGACATGGTGTCCCTGTCATTGGCAGGTAGGGTGCAGGCGGTTAAAATGGTGGTCCTCCCGAGATTCCTCTTTGTGTTTCAGTGCCTCCCGGTGGTGATCACGAAGGCTTTTTTCAAAAGAATTGAGACGAGCATTATGAGTTTTGTGTGGGCCGGGAAGACCCCGAGAGTGAGGAGGGGATTCTTGCAGCGTAGTAGGGACAGGGGGGGGCTGGCACTACCGAGCCTAAGTGAGTACTACTGGGCCGCCAATGTTTCAATGGTGTGTAAGTGGATGGGAGAAGGGGAGGGAGCGGCGTGGAAGAGATTGGAGAGGGCGTCCTGCAGGGGGACTAGCCTACAAGCAATGGTGACGGCGCCGTTGCCGTTCTCACCAAAGAAATACACCACAAGCCCGGTGGTGGTGGCTACATTGAAAATTTGGGGGCAGTGGAGACGGCATAGGGGAAGGACGGGAGCTTCGGTGCGGTCCCCGATAAGAAACAATCATAGGTTCATTCCGGGGAGAATGGATGGGGGATTTGGAGCATGGCAAAGAGCTGGGGTAGTACAACTAAGAGATCTATTTGTAGATGGGACGTTTGCGAGTCTGGGAGTGCTGACGGAGAAATATGGGTTGCCCCAAGGGAATGCATTTCGGTATATGCAATTGAGGGCTTTTGCGAGGCAACAGGTGAGGGAATTCCCACGGCTCCCGACGCAGGAAGTGCAGGATAGAGTGATCTCAGAGACATGGGTGGGGGATGGTAAGGTGGCGGACATATACAGGGAGATGAGGGACGAGGGGGAGATCATGTTAGATGAGCTGAAAGGGAAATGGGAAGAAGAACTGGGGGAGAAGATTGAGGAGGGGCTGTGGGCTGATGCCCTACGTAGGGTAAACTCATCGTCCTCGTGTGCCAGGCTAAGCCTGATTCAATTTAAGGTGCTACACAGGGCGCATATGACTGGAGCACAGCTTAGTAAATTTTTGGGGGTAGAGGATAGGTGTCCGAGATGCTCGAGAGGCCCAGCGAATCACACCCACATGTTTTGGTCATGCCCGGCACTACAGGGGTTCTGGGTGGGGGTGGCAAGGGTGCTTTCGAAGGTGGTGGGGGTCCGGGTCGAACCAAGCTGGGGGTTGGCTATATTTGGGGTTGCAGAAGAGCCGGGAGTGCAGGAGGCGAGAGAGGCTGACGTGTTGGCCTTTGTGTCCCTTGTAGCCCGGCGCAGGATATTGTTAATGTGGAAGGAAGCCAAACCCTCGGGTGTGGAGACCTGGATAAAACGACACGGCAGGGTTTATAAAGTTAGAACGGATTAAGTTCGTGTTAAGGGGTTCGGCTCAGGGGTTCACCAGGCGGTGGCAACCGTTCGTCGACTACCTCACAGAAAGATAGAGGGAATGGAAAAGAAGTAGACAACAGCAGCAACCCAGGGGGAGGGGGGGAGGGCGGGGGGGGGGGGGGGGGGGGAGGGCGGGGGGGGGGAGGAATCGGAAGGACTCTCAGGGATGTTATTGTATATGTATAGGTATTTGGTATATGTAATTGTAACTTTCTCTTTCTTTTTGTTCTGCTAGGGCTATTCTTTTCTCCTTTCTTCTCTCTCCTTTTCTTTTTCCTTTCTCTCGCTTTCTTTTTCCTCTCTCTCTCTTTTGTATTCAAGCTGCTTTAATTCTTTCTCATGTTCCATTTGTTTAATTTGCAACTGAATATTTGCCATTTCCAATGAGTCAAACTGTATCTCAGGTAACTTTAAATGCTTAGCCACCACCGTAATTACCTCGCATTTTGTCAGGTAATGTTAACTGCAATGTTTATGCCAAATCTAACAGACTGCTTTTAGTTTCTGTCCGTAAGGTACTGCGTGTGACCGTCTCCACCCCCAAAAACTTCAGAGCCTCTGAAAGAGCCATTGTCCACAACACACTCCCCACTTAAACTGGAATACCACACCTGAAAAGCAACCACAATATGCTCATCCCTCACTGTCTTTACGTTCACTAAGCCAATCCAATAGATAGACTTTTATCCCCCTCGAGCCCCCAATTGTTATGGGCCAGGGTTTAGAGAATCCCAAAGTGTATCATGGAGTTCACCTGACCCACCACTTTTACTAGATTGTGGTATGGGGAGCACACGGCCCACTCTACAGGTGTGGTACGGCAGAAATGGAAAAGTAATTTTTTTAAAGCAAAACAATGTTTATTCCATGAACTCAAGTTAACCTTTTTAAAACATACAGTGAATATCTTAGCAACCATTAATTCAAATACAACCCCCAAAGACTTCAGCACTAAGTAATCCTTTAAGCTTTCCTTTTAACATCCATAGAAAAGAAACACATTTTAACAGAAGCACATTAGGTTTACATTCACTACTGAGAACATTTATAATTCTGAATTCACCAAATGATCAAGAGATATTCTTTTCATGGCAGAGAGATCAACAGTACACCTGCTCTGTCTGGCTTCAGCTCCAACACTGAAAATGAAACTAAAACACACCCTGCAGCAAACAGCCTAAAACAAAAGTAAAAAGCTGACAGACAGCCCAGCTTCACCCACTCTCTGACATCACTGCAGTAGTAAACACACATTTCTTAAGGGTACTCTCACTACAGATATTTATATACACACCCATTTATAAACACCCATTTCTTAAAGGTACTCTAACATGACAGCAGCTAAACAAATGAAATAGCCACAGGACGTGGGTATTACTGATTCAAACAAGGCTGATAGGTGTTTGCATCACTACTCCGGTATCTGGGATGTATGAGGAGGTGAAAAAATCCATCTTGGGTGCATACGAACTAGTACCTGAAGCTTACAGACAAAGGTTTAGAAATTTAAGGAAAGAATTTGGTCAAACATACATGGAGTTTGAAAGGATCAAACAGAGTAATTTTGGTAGGCGGATAAGGGCTTTGAAAACAGACCAAACGTATGAAGCTTTCAGAGAAATTATACTTTTGGAGGAGTTTAAAAATTCAATTCCTGATGTAGTGAGAACTCATGTGGAAGAGCAGAGGGTTAAAACTGCAAGATTAGCAGCAGAAATGGCAGAAGATTATGAATTAGTTCATAAATCAAAGCTTGGTTTCCAACATCAGTTTCAGCCAGTGAGGGATAGACACTGGGGACATGAGAAATACTTAAGTGGTAAAGGTAAAGGTGATCTGATGGGAGATAATAAGGAGAGTGTACCTCAGATTAAAAAAGAGATCCAGGAGGGTGGAAAAGAAATGAAAAGGTTCAAATGTTTTCACTGTAATAAACTAGGCCATGTAAAGTCCGAGTGTTGGTGGTTGAAGAAAAGCACTGGGAAGGCTGATGCGGTAAAATAGGATAAGACAGTGGGGTTTGTTAAAGTGGCAAAGGAAAGCCCAAGTGAAGCGAAGGAGGTGCAAAAGATTGTACAGCCTGATCAACAGGTGATTGATAAGAAGGTGCCAGATCTCTTTAAAGAATTTACTTGTGTGGGTAAAGTTTACTCGTGTATCAGGAGGAGCTGTTAAGGCAGTCACCATTTCAAGAGATACGGGAGCTAGTCAATCTTTAATGGTAAGAGATGAGGAGTTATGTATTTTGAGAAGAATGTTGCCAGAAAAGGTGGTAATATGTGGAATTCAGGGTGAGAGGAGTAGTGTTCCTTTATATAAGGTAAGGTTGGAAAGTCCAGTGAAGAGTGGTGAGTGGTAGTAGGAGTAATAGAGAAACTATCTTGTCCAGGAATACAGTTTATCTTGGGTAATGATATAACTGGATCGCAGGTGGGAGTGATGCTTACTGTAGTTGATAAGCCAGTGGAAATTCAGACAACTGAAGTGTTGAAGGACGAGTATCCTGGGATTTTTCCGGATTGTGTAGCAACAAGGTCGCAAAGTCACAGGATAAGAAAAGAGGTGAAATCAAAGAGTGAAGATGAAGTTGAAGTGCAATTATCAGAAACGATTTTTGATCAGATGGCTGAACAAGAACAGGTGGAGGATGAGGTGGATATTTTTAGTTCTGGAAAATTAGCGGAGTTACAACAGAAAGATCTAGAAATAAAATGGATATATCAGAAAGCATATACGGAAGAGGAACCTGCATGTATCCAGAGTATTATTACCATAAAAGTTATGTCTTGATGAGAAAATGGAGACCTGTACATATGCAGGCGGATGAAAAGTGGGCAGAAGTTCATCAAGTAGTATTGCCGGTAGGTTATAGAAAGGAGGTGTTGCGAGTTGCACATGAGGTACCAGTGGGAGGTCATTTGGGAAAAAGGAAAACTCAAGCTAAAATCCAGAAACATTTTTATTGGCCTGGACTACATAAATATGTTGTTAAATTTTGTCAGTCATGTCACACATGTCAAGTGATAGGGAAACCTCAAGCAGTGATAATCAGTGCCCTTAATACCCATTCCAATGACTTCCTGTTGCGGCTAAGCGGAGCTAAGTCGCACATTCGGCGGCTCCCGCAAAAACTGACTTTTGGGCTCTTTTCAGGGCCCCCAACGGCACTTATTCGGCGTTTCCCGCTGTGGGAAGGAGAGTACAATAGTTCCCCGACAGTATATGGCTTTTACCAGGAGCGGGACGACTAAAACGGTGGTGGTGGACCCGGAGAAGGTGCGAGGGAAGAAGAACAAAATGGCGGCGGGCGGAGACCAGGCAGCGTGGATGCAGTGGGCTCAGGAGCAACAGGGGGATATCCAGCGCTGCTTCAGAGAGATTAAAGCAGACTTGCTTGAGCCGATGAAGGCTTCTATTGATAAGCTGCTGGAGACACAGACGGCCCAGGGGGTGGCGATCCCCGAGGCTCGACAAAAGATCTACGAGGACGAGATCTTAGGCCTGGCGGTAAAGGTGGAGGCGCTCCACAAGAAATGGCAGGAGCGGTTCGAGGAGAATCGGTCAAGGCGGAAGAATCTGCTGATTCTGGGCCTCCTGGAGGGGCCGGACGTGGAGGCCTATGTGGTCACCATGTTGAACTCGCTGATGGGAGCGGGGTCCTTCCAGGGGCCCCTGGAGCTGGAAGGGGCCCATAGAGTGCTGCCGAGGAGGCCCAAGGCTAACGAGCCTCCGTGGACGGTGCTGGTGCGGTTTAATCGGTTCGCTGATCGGGAGTGTGTGCTCAGGTGGGCCAAGAAGGAGAGGAGCAGCAGGTGGGAGAACGCGGAGGTTCGAATATACCAGGACTGGAGTGCGGAGGTGGCGAAGAGGGGGGCCGGGTACAATCGAGCGAAGGCGGTGCTGCACAGGAAGGGGGTGAAGTTTGGCATGTTGCAGTCGGCGCAACTGTGGGTCACCTACAAGGACCGGCACCATTAGGGGCCTTTGTTCAGGCCGAGACGTTGGACACAGATTGAGGGTCGGGATGGGCGTTTGGGGACTGCGGTTGATATGTTACTTTTTGAGGGGGCTCTCTTGCTCTTGGTTTCTTTTTCTTTGTGTTTTTCTCTTTCTGGTCAGTGAGGGTGGTTAGAGCGGGTTGGGCACTGTTTTGGTTGGGTTGGTCGGGGGGGGGGGGCTCATGGAGTGGGGTAAGCAAATGGAACAGGTGTGGTTGTTTCCCGCGCTTAGGATGGAAGGGGGAGGGGGAGAGCCTGTGGATGGGGAGCGGGAGAGGAGGGTGTGTCACACAATGGGAGGAGTCGAAGGAGAGGCGGGAGTGGCCGGGGTCAGCAGGAGTCCGCTGACTTGCGGAAGTGCAATGGAGGGAGTAAAACAGCTAGGATGGGTCCTAGCCGGGGGTTGGGGGGGGGGGGGTATTGAGTTGCTGCTGCTATGGTCAAGGGGGAGCTGGAGCGAGTGGGGGGGGGTCGAGACGGGGGGTCCTGCCGCCGTGGGGAACGGGCCGGGCGTGGGGTGCGGGCGCGTGGCTGGCCGAGGAGGGGTCATGGCTAGTCGGCGGGGGAGGGGGGGCGGGTAACCCCCTGATCCAGCTGATAACCCCCTGATCCGGCTGATAACCTGGAATGTAAGGGGACTGAATGGGCCGGTTAAGCGGGCCAGCGTGTTCGCGCACCTGAAGGGGCTTAAGGCGGATGTGGTTATGCTCCAGGAGACACACCTGAAGGTGGCAGACCAGGTAAGATTGAGGAAAGGGTGGGTAGGTCAGGTGTTTCACTCGGGGCAGGATGGCAAAAATCGAGGGGTGGCGATCTTGGTGGGAAAGAAGGTGTAATTCGAGGCGTCGAGCATTGTGGCAGATAATGGCGGCAGGTACATAATGGTAAGTGGTAAGTTGCAGGGAGAGAGGGTGGTACTGGTCAATGTGTATGCTCCAAACTGGGACGATGCGGGTTTTATGCAGCGTATGTTGGGTCGGATCCCAGACTTGGAAGTGGGGGGGGCCTGATAATGGGGGGAGACTTTAACACGTGTTGGATCCGGCACTGGATCGCTCCAGGTCTAGGACGGGTAGGAAGCCGGCGGCGGCTAGAGTGCTGAGGGGGTTTATGGACCAGATGGGAGGGGTGGACCCTTGGAGATTTGCAAGGCCGGGGGCTCGGGAATTTTCATTCTTCTCACATGTCCATAAGGCTTATTCCCGAATCGACTTTTTTATTTTGAGCAGGGCGCTGATAGCGAGAGTAGAGGATACTGAGTATTCGGCAATAGCCATTTCGGACCACGCCCCGCATTGGGTGGACTTGGAGCTGGGGGAGGAGAGGGACCAGCGCCCGTTGTGGCGCTTGGAGGTGGGGCTGTTGACGGACAAGGAGGTGAGTGAGCGGGTCCGAGGAAGTATAGAGAGGTACTTGGAGACCAACGACAACGGGGAGGTCCGAGTGGGGATGGTATGGGAGGCACTGAAGGGGGTGGTGAGGGGAGAGCTGATCTCCATTAGGGCCCACAAGGAGTGGAGGGAGAGGGAGAGGCTGGTGGGGGAGATGGTGAGGGTAGACAGGAGGTATGCGGAACAGCCTGAGGAAGGATTGTTGAGGAAAAGGCGCAGCCTCCAGGCCGAATTCGACCTGGTGACCACCAGGAAGGCGGAGGTGCAGTGGAGGAAGGCACAGGGGGCGGTCTACGAGTATGGGGAAAAGGCAAGCCGGATGCTGGCGCATCAGCTTCGGAAGCGGGACGCAGCTAGGGAGATCAGGGGAGTTAAGGACAGGGGAGGGAGCGTGGTGCAGAGTGGGGTTGGCATCAATGGGGTCTTCAGGGACTTTTATGAGGAATTGTATCGGTCCGAGCCCCCACGGGCGGAGGGAGGGACGGGCCGCTTCCTGGACCAATTGAGGTTTCCGGAGGTGGAGGAGGGACTGGTGGCGGGACTGGGGGCCCCGATTGGGCTGGAGGAGCTGATCAAAGGGAAAGGAAGCATGCAGGTGGGGAAGGCACCGGGGACGGACGGTTTCCCGGTCGAGTTCTTTCAAAAATATATGGACCGGTTGGGCCCGTTGCTAGTTAGGACCTTCAATGAGGCAAGGAAGGGGGGGCCTTGCCCCCGACGATGTCCCGGGCACTGATCTCCTTGATCCTGAAGCGGGACAAGAATCCCCTGCAATGTGGATCTTACAGACCGATTTCCTTGCTAAATGTAGATGCCAAGGTGCTGGCGAAGGTCTTAGCCACGAGGATTGTGTGCCACAGATCATCCACGAAGACGAGACAGGGTTCGTGAAGGGGAGGCAGTTGAACGTGAATGTGCGGAGGCTTTTGAACGTTATCATGATGCCGGCGAGGGAGGGGGAGGCGGAGATAGTGGTGGCGATGGATGCTGAGAAAGCCTTTGATAGGGTAGAGTGGGTGAGGAGCTGGATTAAAAAAGGGGATGGCTAGTCGACAAGGGGGGGGGGGTAAAGAGCCCCCCAACCCGGCTGATCACGTGGAATGTGAGAGGGCTGAACGGGCCGATAAAGAGGGCACGGGTACTCGCACACCTAAAGAAACTTAAGGCAGATGTGGTTATGCTGCAGGAGACGCATCTGAAACTGATAGACCAGGTCAGACTACGCAAAGGATGGGTGGGGCAGGTGTTTCATTCGGGGCTAGATGCAAAAAACAGGGGGGTGGCTATACTAGTGGGGAAGCGGGTAATGTTTGAGGCAAAGATCATAGTGGCGGATAGTGGGGGCAGATACGTGATGGTGAGTGGCAAATTACAAGGGGAGGCGGTGGTCTTAGTGAACGTATATGCCCCGAACTGGGATGATGCCAACTTTGTGAGGCGCACGCTAGGACATATCCCGGACCTAGAGGTGGGGAAGCTGGTAATGGGTTGGAGATTTTAATACGGTGCTGGACCCAGGGCTGGACAGATCGAGGTCCAGGACCGGAAGGAGGCCGGCAGCAGCTAGGGTGCTTAAGGACTTTATGGAGCAGATGGGAGGAGTAGACCCCTGGAGATTTAGTAGACCTAGGAGCAAGGAGTTTTCGTTTTTCTCCTATGTCCACAAAGTTTATTCACGGATAGACTTTTTTGTTTTGGGAAGGGCACTGATCCCGAAGGTGACGGGGACGGAATATACGGCTATAGCTATTTCGGATCACGCTCCACATTGGGTGGACTTGGAGATAGGGGAGGAAAAAGAACAGCGTCCACCCTGGAGAATGGACATGGGACTATTGGCGGACGAAGGGGTGTGTTTAAGGGTGAGGGGGTGTATTGAAAGGTACTTGGAACTCAATGATAATGGGGAGGTCCAGGTGGGAGTGGTCTGGGAGGCGCTGAAGGCAGTGGTTAGAGGGGAGCTGATATCAATCAGGGCACATAAAGGAAAGCAGGAGGGTAGGGAACGGGAGCGGTTGCTGAAAGAACTTTTGAGGGTGGACAGGCAATATGCGGAGGCACCGGAGGAGGGACTGTACAGGGAAAGGCAAAGGCTACACGTAGAATTTGACTTGCTGACAACGGGTACTGCAGAGGCACAGTGGAGGAAGGCACAGGGTGTACAGTACGAATATGGGGAGAAGGCGAGCAGGTTGCTGGCCCACCAACTGAGGAAAAGGGGAGCAGCGAGGGAGATAGGTGGAGTGAGAGATGAGGAGGGAGAGATGGAGCGGAGAGGGTGAATGGAGTGTTCAAGGCATTCTATGAAAGATCATATGAAGCTCAGCCCCCGGATGGTAAGGAGAGAATTATGTGTTTTCTGGACCAGCTGGAATTTCCTCAGGTGGAGGAGCAGGAGAGGGTGGGACTGGGAGCACAGATTGAGACGGAGGAAGTAGTGAAAGGAATTCGGAGCATGCAGGTGGGGAAGGCCCCGGGACCAGACGGATTCCCAGTTGAATTTTATAGGAAATATGTGGACTTGCTCGCCCCGCTACTGATGAGAACCTTTAATGAGGCGAGGGAAAGGGGGCAGCTGCCCCCGACTATGTCAGAGGCAACGATATCGCTCCTCCTAAAGAAGGAAAAAGACCCGCTGCAATGCGGGTCCTATAGGCCCATTTCCCTCCTGAACGTGGACGCTAAGATTCTGGCCAAAGTAATGGCAATGAGGATAGAGGATTGTGTCCCGGGGGTGGTCCATGAGGACCAAACTGGGTTTGTGAAGGGGAGACAGCTGAATACGAATATACGGAGGCTGCTAAGGGTAATGATGATGCCCCCACCAGAGGGGGAAGTGGAGATAGTGGTGGCGATGGATGCCGAGAAAGCATTTGATAGAGTGGAGTGGGATTATTTGTGGGAGGTGCTGAGGAGATTTGGCTTTGGAGATGGGTATATAAGATGGGTACAGCTGCTGTATAGGGCCCCGATGGCGAGCGTGGTCACGAATGGACGGGGGTCTGAATATTTTCGGCTCCATAGAGGGACGAGGCAGGGATGTCCTCTGTCCCCATTATTGTTTGCACTGGCGATTGAGCCCCTGGCAATAGCATTGAGGGGTTCCAGGAAGTGGAGGGGAGTACTCAGGGGAGGAGAAGAACACCGGGTATCTCTGTATGCGGATGATTTGTTATATGTGGCGGACCCGGCGGAGGGGATGCCAGAGATAATGCGGATACTTGGGGAGTTTGGAGATTTCTCAGGGTATAAATTGAACATGGGGAAAAGTGAGTTGTTTGTGGTGCATCCAGGGGAGCAGAGCAGAGAAATAGAGGACTTACCGCTGAGGAAGGTAACAAGGGACTTACGGTACTTGGGGATCCAGATAGCCAAGAATTGGGGTACATTACATAGGCTTAATTTAACGCGGTTGGTGGAACAGATGGAGGAGGACTTTAAGAGATGGGACATGGTGTCCCTGTCACTGGCAGGGAGGGTGCAGGCGGTTAAAATGGTGGTCCTCCCGAGATTCCTTTTTGTGTTTCAGTGCCTCCCGGTGGTGGTCACGAAGGCTTTTTTCAAAAGAATTGAGAAGTGTATTATGAGTTTTGTGTGGGCCGGGAAGACCCCAGGAGTGAGGAGGGGATTTTTGCAGCGTAGTAGGGACAGGGGGGGGCTGGCACTACCGAGCCTAAGTGAGTACTACTGGGCCGCCAATATCTCAATGGTGTGTAAGTGGATGGGAGAAGAGGAGGGAGCGGCGTGGAAGAGATTGGAGAGGGCGTCCTGCAGGGGGACTAGCCTACAAGCTATGGTGACGGCGCCGTTGCCGTTCTCACCGAAGAAATACACCACAAGCCTGGTGGTGGTGGCTTCACTGAAAATCTGGGGGCAGTGGAGACGGCACAGGGGAAAGACGGGAGCCTCGTTGCGGTCCCCGATAAGAAATAACCATAGGTTTGTTCCGGGGAGAATGGATGGGGGATTTGGAGCATGGCAAAGAGCAAGGGTAACACAATTGAGAGATCTGTTCGTAGATGGGACGTTTGCGAGTCTGGGAGCGCTGACGGAAAAATATGGGTTGCCCCAAGGGAATGCATTTCGGTATATGCAACTGAGGGCTTTTGCGGGGCGGCAGGTGAGGGAATTCCCGCAGCTCCCGACGCAGGAGGTGCAGGACAGAGTGATCTCAGAGACATGGGTGGGGGACGGTAAGGTGTCAGACATATATAGGGAAATGAGGGACGAGGGGGAGATCATGGTAGATGAGCTGAAAGGGAAATGGGAAGAAGAGCTGGGGGAGGAGATTGAGGAGGGCTGTGGGCTGATGCCCTAAGTAGGGTAAACTCATCGTCCTCGTGTGCCAGGCTAAGCCTGATACAATTCAAGGTTCTACACAGGGCGCATATGACTGGAGCACGGCCAGTGGGGTAGAGGATAGGTGTGCGAGATGCTCGAGAAGCCCAGTGAATCATACCCACATGTTCTGGTCATGCCCGGCACTACAGGGGTTTTGGGCGGGGGTGGCAAAGGTGCTTTCGAAGGTGGTGGGGGTCCAGGTCGAACCAAGCTGGGGGTTGGCTATATTTGGGGTTGCAGAAGAGCCGGGAGTGCAGGAGGCGAGAGAGGCTGACGTGTTGGCCTTTGCGTCCCTAGTAGCCCGGCGCAGGATATTGTTAATGTGGAAGGAAGCCAAGCCCCCGGGTGTGGAGACCTGGATAAACGACATGGCAGGGTTTATAAAGTTGGAACGGATTAAGTTCGTTCTAAGGGGGTCGGCTCAAGGGTTCACCAGGCGGTGGCAACCGTTCGTCGATTACCTCACAGAAAGATAGAGGGAATGGAAAAGAAGAAGACAGCAGCAGCAACCCGGCGGGGGGGGGGGGGGGAGGGGGGAATCAGAAGGACTCTCAGGGATGTTATTGTATATGTATAGGTAGTTGGTATATGTAATTGTATATTGGATTGTTGGATTGTATTTTTGGAGAGTATTTATCTTGGACAAGGCAGTTGCCATTTAGTTTTATTTTTGATATTGTTCATATATTATTTATTTACTTGTTTAAAACTGGCCACTGTTATTTATATTGTTTTATTGCTGTGTAAAGGAAACGCTATGTGCTGTTATGTTTGGCCAAAAAATCGTGATTAAAATATATTTTTAAAAAAAAGAAGAGGTTCGGGTTTGGGGAGGGGTTTGTCAGGTGGGTTAGGCTGTTGTATGAGGTCCCGATGGCGAGTATGGCCACGAACAGGAGGAGGTCTGAGTACTTTTGGTTGCACTGAGGGACGAGACAGGGGTCCTCCCTGTCCCCCCTGCTCTTCGCACTGGCGATTGAACCCCTGGCTATGGCACTGAGAAAGTCGAGGAACTGGAGGGGGTTGGTGCGGGGTGGGGAGGAGCATAGAGTGTTGCTTTATGTGGATGACTTGCTGCTATATATGGCGGACCAGGTGGGGGAATGCCGGAGGTAATGAGGATCCTTAGGGAATTCGGGGATTTTTCGGGGTACAAGCTCAACATGGGGAAGAGCGAGCTGTTCGTGGTTCACCCAGGGGACCAGGAGAGGGGGATTGGCGAGCTCCCACTAAAAAGGGCGGAGAGGAGTTTCAGCTATTTGGGGGTCCAGGTGGCCAGGAGCTGGGGGGCGTTGCATAGGCTTAACTTTACAAGGCTGGTGGAGCAAATGGAGGAGGATTTCAAGAGGTGGGACGCGTTGCCGCTGTCCCTGGCGGGTAGGGTGCAGTCAATCAAAATGACGGTGCTCCCAAGGTTTTTGTTCCTGTTCCAGTGCCTCCCCGTGTTTATCCCGAAGACCTTCTTTAGGCGGGTCAATAGGAATATAATGGGGTTTGTGTGGGCGCGAGGGACTCCGAGGGTGAGAAGGGTGGTCCTGGAGCGGAGTAGAGATAGGGGGAGGCTGGCGTTGCCAACCTCTGTGGGTCCTACTGGGCCGCCAATGCGACAATGGTGCGCAAGTGGGTGATGGAGGGGGAGGGGGCTGCATGGAAGAGGCTGGAGACGGCGTCTTGTGTGGGTACAAGTCTGGGGGCGCTGGCAACGGCACCGCTGCCGTTCCCTCCAAGGAGGTATACCACGAGCCCGGTGGTAGCGGCTGCCCTCAAAATCTGGGGGCATTGGAGGCGGTTTAGGGGGGAAGTTGGGGCCTCGGTGTGGACCCCAATACGGGGGAACCACCGGTTCGTCCCAGGGAGAACAGATGGAGGGTTTTCGAGGTGGCACAGGGCAGGGATACGAAGGTTGGGGGACCTGTTTGTGGACGGGAAGTTCGCGAGCTTGGGTGAGCTGGAGGAGAAGTACGGGCTCCCCCCGGGGAACACCTTCAGGTACTTACAGGTAAGGGCGTTTGCCAGGTGGCAGGTGGCGGAATTCCCGCGGCTGCTGCCACGCACACTATAGGACAGGGTGCTCTCGGTGGGGGGGGGGGGGGGGGGGGGGGGGAAGATCTCGTAAACTTACCAGGTGATGTAGGAGGAGACCTCGGTGGAGGAGCTGAAAGGTAAGTGGGAGGAGGAGTTGGGAGAGGAGATCGAGGAGGGGACATGGGCAGATGCCCTAGGGAGGGTGAACTCTTCCTCATCGTGTGCGAGGCAGTTTAAGATACTGCACAGGGCACACATGGCCGGGACAAGGATGAGCCGTTTTTTGGGGGGTGAGGACAGGTGTGTTAGGTGCTCAGGGAGCCCAGCAAATCACATCCATATGTTCTGGCGTGCCCAGCGCTGGAGGAATTTTAGAAGGGCGTAGCGAGGACGGTGTCGAGGGTGGTAGGATCCAGGGTCAAACCGGGCTGGGGGCTCACAATATTTGGGGTGGCAGAGGAGCCGGGAGAGCAGGAGGCGAAAGAGGCCGGAATTCTGGCCTTTATGTCCCTGGTAGCCCGGCGAAGGATTCTCCTTCAGTGGAAAGATACGAGGCCCCCAAGCGTGGAATCCTGGATCAACGATATGGCGGGGTTTATTAAATTGGAGAGGGTGAAATTCGCCTTGAGAGGGTCAGTACAAGGGTTATTTAGGCGGTGGCAACCGTTCTTAGACTTCCTGGCAGAACGGTAGACATTGGTCAATGGCAGCAGTAGCTTGGGGGGGGGGGTTTACTTTATTTTTGTTTATGTTATTTACACTGGAGGGTCTGAGGGGGTGTATACACCTGTTGTCTTAAGTTGGGGTGTTAATGTTAATTTATTATTTATGTACAGGGGGGGAGGGGGGTATGGAGGGTTGCTTTTCTAGACTATGTTTTGTACTTAACCCTGTTGGGTTCCTTTTTCATTTTGTTATTGATATTTTATGAAAACCTTAATAAAAATGTTTTTTTTTTTTAAACCCATTCCAACATTTGAGGAACCTTTTACAAGGGTCCTAATTGATTGCGTAGGACCGCTTCCTAAAACAAAAGGTGGGAATCAATATCTTTTGACTATAATGGATGTGTCTACTCGGTTTCCAGAGGCCATTCCAGTATGTAATATTACAGCTAAAAAGATTGTGGAGGAGTTACTTAAATTCTTTACGAGATATGGACTACCCACAGAAATACAATCAGATCAATGATCAAATTTTACCTCAACGTTATTCAAGGAAGTTATGGATAGCTTAGGAGTAAAACAATTTAAATCGAGGGCAACAAGTGGTGCAGTGGTTAGCACTAGGACTGCGGCGCTGAGGACTGGTTCAAATCCCAGCTCTGGGTCACTGTCCATGTGGAGTTTGCACATTCTCCCCATGTCTGCGTGTGTCAGCCCCACAAGCCAAAAATGTGCAGGTTAGGTAGGTTGGCCATGCTAAATTGCCCCTTAATTGGAAAAAATAATAATAATTGGGTATTCTAAATTAATTTTAAAAAACAATTTAAATCAACTGCGTATCATCCCGAATCGCAGGGAACGTTAGAACGTTGGCATCAGACTTTGAAGACAATGTTGAGGGCTTATTGTCACGAATATCCAGAGGATTGGGATCAAGAAATTCCATTCGTACTGTTTGCAATTAGGGATGCACCTAATGAGTCAACCAAATTCAGTCCTTTTGAACTAATTTTTGGTCATGAGGTAAGAGGACCACTTAAATTGATTAAGGAGAAATTGGTGAGTGAGCAGTCTGAAATTACAGTATTGGATTACATGTCAAATTTTAGGGAATGATTAAGTAGAGCAGGTGAATTGGCTGGACAACATTTAAAAGTTGCACAGCATGTGATGAAACAGGTGGTGGACAAGAAAGAAAAAGTTCGTAGTTTTGCCAGTGGAGATAAAGTTTTAGTGTTGTTACCAGTGGTAGGTAAACCTTTAAAAGCAAGGTTTTGTGGACCTTATCAGGTTCAAAGGAAATCAAGTGAGGTGAATTATGTGGTAAGAATGCCAGATTGAAGGAAAACTCACCGTGTGTGATGTGAATATGCTTAAAAGGTAGTTTGCAAGGGAAGGAGAGAAAAAGGAGGAGGTTTTAATGATTCTAACTCAATGAAGAACCAAATCTAGATGACTCTGAATTTGACATCCCTCAAATTAAATTGGAAAATGAGGATGTTCTTAAAAATTGGGATAAATTGTTGAGTTCCCTTCCAGAGGAAAAATGAACTTAGAGTTATTAATATCGCATGGGCACGTTTGTGGAGATAAATTGGGAAGTACTAAAATGGCTATACATGATGTAGATGTGGGAAATGCTGTTCCAATTAAACAACAGCCATATAGACTTAACCCTCTAAAATTGGCACAGTTTCAAGAATAAATTGAAAGTATGCTTAAAAATGGCATAATTGAAGTGGGCTGCAGCCAATGGAGCTCACCCATAGTGATGGTACCGAAACCAAAATGTTGTGTGTGGACTAGAAAGGTTAATGCGGTTACAAGAACAGACTCTTATGCCATGCTTGGAGGACTGCATTGAGAAGGTGGGACAATCAGCTTTTATCTCCAAACTGTATTTACTTAAAGGTTACTGGCAGGTACCTTTATATAAAAGAGCGAAGGCGATTTCAGCGTTGTCACTCCGGATGGTATATACCAATTCAAAGTTCTGCCATTTGACATGAAAAACGCCCCAGCCACATTTCAACGGTTAACGAACAAAGGTGTTTCAGGAATACCCAATTGTGCGGTATACATCGACGATCTGGTAATTTTCAGCAAGACATGGACAGAACATTTAAAACATCTGATGGAGTTATTCGATCGACTTCAGGAGGCGGGTTTAGTGGCAAACCTAGCCAAAAGTGAATTTGGAAAAGCCCAAGTCACTTTCCTTGGCCATACAATCGGACAGGGACAAATGGTCCCACGGGATGTGAAAACAAAAGTTATTGAGGAGTTTCCAATACCCTCGACACAAAGGGAAATAATGAGATTTCTTGGCATGAGTGGATTTTACCGGAAATTTGTGCCGAATTTCAGCAGCGTGGTTGCTCCACTGACGGACTTGCTGAAGAAGCGTAGCAAATTTCGTGAACGGCGGAATGTCAACAGGCATTTTCCGGCCTGAAGGCTGTGTTAACCACTGCTCCTGTGTTGGCCGCCCCAAATTACACACAACCATTCAAAGTGGCTGTCGATGCGAGCGATGTGGGCTTAGGTGTGGTGCTCTTGCAAGAAGATGACAAAGGAATAGAGCGGCCTATTGGGTATTTTCACAAGAAATTGAATGATCTCCAGAGGAAGTAGTCAACAATTGAAAAGGAGACTTTGAGCTTGGTGCTGGCTTTGTAACATTTTAACATTTATGTTACCAGCAATTCGTCTGAAACAATTGTATGTACTGATCATAATCCATTGACGTTTTTGGAGCAATTGATGGGCTGTGATCTGGGTTTTTACTTTTCTGAGTTGGTTTCGCTTTCGCTTTGAGTTTGAACTTGTTTTGTCCTGCACAGGTTGAAAAGAAGTGTCTCTCTATCTGCAGTTTAAAAGCTGTTTCCAGATTACTTGATAACTTAAAAGTGATAACTGTCTTCTGGAAGGAATCCATACCTGCTGTTTTGTAAAGGTAACAGGTGTATCCATCCCAAGTCTTAAAGACAGTAAGAGTGCCGTGTGGGGCCACACCTTTGAAAATGGGTTTCTGGTTTATGGGATCTTGTTATTAAATTGGAACAGTTAAGGGGGGGAATTTGTTAAGGGTGATGCATAGAGTACTGTAGCTATGTGGGGTATTTATGTTTGTAATTGATAAAAATGCTTACTGTGTGTATTTATAAAAATGCTAACTAAATTCGTAGAATAAAGCTTGTTTTTTTTTGTTTAAAACTGCTTAAAGCCTCTGTTGAATAACACCTGAAAGTCAGGCCCTTGTGCTCATCGTAACCAACATCGATAAAGAATTGTAGGTCAGGTGAACTCCAGGATATACTGTGGAATTTTCTGAACTCTGGCCCATAACACTGTCTTCCATAACCAACCCGGTCTGGTTCTCCCAGATCACCTTCAGGAGACACCCCTCCAGGTCACTGTCCATGTGGAGTTTGCACATTCTCCTCTTGTTTGCGTGGGTTTCATCCCAACAACCCAAAGATGTGCAGGGTAGGTGGATTGGCCACGCTAAATTGCCCCTTAATTGGAAAAAATGAATTGGGTCCGCTAAATTTATTTTTAAAAAGAATAATGGTCCGAATTGTTTGTTCCTTCTCGGTGGAGTGCAGCAGTTCAGCAATGCAGCTCACCACCACCACAAGGGGCAGTTCTGGACAGGCAATAAATATGGGCCTAGCCAGCGATGTACACATCCTGTGGTAGAGTTTTAAAATCTACAGCACGCAATGTAGCAGCCTGCCAAAGGCTCCTTTGCCAGGCCCCCTCACCAGGAGCCTGGAGTTCTTGGTTCTGTGCATATTCTGAGCTTTTGTGCATATTATGTAGTACGACAATTCTTCAAGGAGGGAACAAAGGACAGAGAAAAGTACAGCACAGGAACAGGCCCTTCGGCCCTCCAAGCCTGTGCCGATCATGGTGCCCTAACTAAAAAAAAAAAACCTTCTGCCCTTACGTGATCTGTATCCCTTTATTTCCTCCCTATTCATGTACCCATCCAGATGCCACTTAAATGTTGCTAATGTGCCCACTTCCACCACATCCTCTGGCAGCGTGTTCCAGGCACCCACCACTCTGTGTGGAAAAACCTTCCCCGCACATCTCCCTTAAACTTTCCCCCTCTCACCTTGAACCTGCGCCCCCTTGTAATTGACACTTCCACCCTTGGAAAAAGCCTCGGACCGTCCACCCTGTCTGTGCCTCTCATAATTTTGTAGACCTCCATCAGGTCTCACCTCAGCCTCTGTCTTTCCAGTGAAAATAATCCCAGTTTATGCAACTCATAGCCAACACCCTCGAGACCAGGCAACATCCGGGTGAACCTTCTTTGCACTCTCTCCAAAGCTTCCACGTCCTTCTGATAATGTGGTGACCAGAACTGCACACAATACTCCAAATGCGGCCTAACCAAGGTTTTGTATAGCTGCAACATGATTTCCCAACTCCTGTACTCAGCGCCCTGGCTGATGAAAGCAAGCATGCCATAGGCCTTCTTAATCACCATGGCCACCTGTGTTGCCACTTTTGGGGAACTGTGGACCTGCACCTCCAGATCCCTCTGTATGTTAGTGTTCCGAAGGGTTCTGCCACTTACAGTATAATTCATACCTAGATTTGATCCTCCAAAATGCATCACCTCACATTTGCCCGGATTAAACACAACCTGCCATTTCTATGCATAAGTCTCCAATCTATCGATATCCTGTTGTATCCTCGGCACTATCAGCAACTCCACCAATCTTCGTATCATCTGCAAATTTACTAATCAGACCACCCACATTTTCCTCCAGATCATTTATATATACTACAGAGGTCCCAGCACTGATTCCTGCGGAACACCACTAGCTACAGATCTCTATTCGAAAAAAACACCCTTCTACCACAACTCTCTGTCTTCTATAACCAAGCCAGTTCTGTATCCATCTAGCCAGCCCTCCCCGAATCCCATGTGATTTTAGTTTTATGACCAGTCTGCCAGATCAATCGCCTTACTGAAGTCCATATAAACTACATCCACAGCCCTTCCCTCATTAATTTTCTTTGTCATGTCGCCTGTCATTAACTGGTCCATTTTCCTCCAAATGTGCATATATATCCTGTCCTTCAGTATCTTTTGCAAAAGCTTGTTTGACATCTTTGAGAATTCTTCAATGTGAATTCTTCACTGGTGCTAAACATCAGAATGCGCGAAATTCACACCACAGCGCACTAGATCTTTGTGGGCAGCTTTCTGGCAATGAAAGGGAGTGCAATGTACATGTGTTATTAAAGCGTATGTGCAACTTGCACTGTCCATGGGGGCGGCATGTGGCGCAGTGGTTAGCACTGGGACTGCAGCGCTGAGGACCCGGGTTCGAATCCTGGCCCTGGGCCACGATCCGTGTGGAGTTTGCACATTCTCCCCATGTCTGTGTGGGTTTCACCCCCACAACCCAAAGGTGTGCTGGTTAGGTGGATTGGCCACACGAAATTGACCCTTAATTGGGAAAGAAAAATAATTGGATATTTTAAATTTATTTTGAAACAACTTGCACTGTCCCCTGTTTGAAAGGCAGGCAGTTCCTTCATTATCCCTGTGAGAGAAGGTTGAAGACTACATTTCCCAGGATGCACGGATCACAGAACGCATGCGTGGCAAGGCAAGGCGTTCCCGGATGCGTCTCTGCCGCACTGCCGCCTGGGCGATGGAGGCCCCAGGCTCCCCACGCACCCACCCACCACGCATGCGCGCCGCCGCACGATCATCCCAATCGTCGGGCGCGCGCGAATTAGTGTTTTTAAAATCGAGATTTCGAAACGGGTCCCGCTTTGGCCTCGATCGACCCTTTTTGGAAATAGACCATCGCCCCCCCCCCCTCCCCTCAGTGAGAGGGACAGCGCCTCATGGCAATTGTAGTTTGCGGCAGCACTTTGGTTGCGCATTCCATATAGTTGGCGAGGACTACAACCCCCATCGGCCAGTGTGTGAGTGCGCTTGCGCAGTGACTTCTTGTCCCTTGGGAGGAGAAAGGGGATTTCCGCGCTTGCGCAGTGAGTCTCACCTTGTTCTTTGGGAGATCGGCGCAGTGCCTCGTGGGAACTATTCTTCCCTTCTGGTGGGGTTGCTGCGGGAAACGGCTCTCGGCGCGTGCGCATGGGATGATATCGGTGTCGTGGGGCGGGGGGGGGGGGGGGGTGGAGACAGCATCGCGCGGTGCCTGACGGTAACTGCAGTCCAGCCTATCCGGCAGCCTGTTGGCCAGGAGCCCTTTGGAACTACGACTCCCGTCGGCTACGTGGGTTGCGGGCCGGCGGCTGCGCAGTGGGGCCTTCTTCCCCGCCTCTTGCGAAGGAGGAGCCGATGGGCAGCGGCCGCCATGATGGAGACAAAATGGCGGAGCGGGGGAGAGGCGGCGAATGATTAAAAAAAACAGGAAGACTTTAAAAAAAAATCGACCAGCAACTGGACTGAAAAAATAATTTGAAGAGAGATTTAAAAAAAAAAAAACACTTTGGGACATCCCCCCCCCCCCCCCCCCGCTGCACATAGCCTCCGGGGGAGGGTTGTGCTATTATTGTGGCGGCGGCGGCGACTCCCTCACTCGTTTCCCCGCACAGCCCGCAGCCTGGGCCCCAGGATCTGAGGAAAGGATGGCGGCGGGGCTGCTCCTGCCCTCGCTGCTGCCGCCGCCGCCGCTGCTGAGGGCGAGCAGCCGAGCGGCCCGGCCCTGACATGGCGCTCAGCCCAGAGGATGAGGAGCAGGAGAGCGGCGGAGGAGCCCAGGTGAAAGGAGGCCGGGGGGGTGGGGGGAGGTGGGGTGGGGTGCTGGCAGGGTGGGGGTGGGTGGGGTGGGGTGGGGGTGGGTGGGGTGGGGTGCTGGCAGGGGGGGGGGGGGGCAGGGGGAAGGAGGGGTGCTGGCATCTTGGATTTGGGATGATTGTCATGTGTACTGAGGTCCAGTGAAAAGTACTGTTCTGCTTCCAGCCCCGGCAGATAGTTCCAGACGTTAATAGACCACATAACACATTCACAAACACACAATGCGAATACACAGACACCGGGTGAAGCATGCGGGGCGCCGGGCCACTCAGTAGAGAAGACGTGTGGAGCGATCCGTTCCGTCCGTAAGAGGGTCATGCGGGAGTCCGGTCACAGCTCTTTTTGAGTCTGTTCGTGCGCGTTCTCAGACTTCGGTACCTCCTGCCCGACGCAAGAGGTTGGAATAGAGAATAACCCGGGTAAGAGGGGTGTTTGATTATGCTGCCCGCTTTCCCAGGGCGGAGACAGAGTCAATGGATGGGAGGCGGGTTTGTGTGATGGACTGGGCGGTGTTCACGGCCCTCTGGAGTTTCTGAGCGACTTGGGCCAAACGGTTGCCATGCCAGGCTGTGATGCAGCCAGATAGGATGCTTTCTATGATACATCTGTAAAAATCAATGAGTCTTTGTGGACATGCTGAATTTCCTTAGTTTCCTGAGGAAGTATAGGCACGGTTCTGCTTTCTTGCTGGTAGTGTCGACGTGGGTGGACCGGGACAGATTGTTGGCGATGTGTACACCTAGGAATTTGAAGATGTCAACCATCTCCACCTCGGCACCATTGATGCAGACAGGGATGTTTATGATACTTCGCTTCCTGAAGTCAATGACCAGCTCCTTAGTTTTGAGGGAGAGATTGTTGTCGCTGCACCTCCACTAGGTTCTTTATCTCCCTCCTGTACTCTGACTCATCGTTGTTTGAGATCTGACCCACACGGTCGTGTCATCAGCAAACGTGCAGATGGAGTTGGAGCCAAATTTTGCAACACAGTCGTGTGTGTGTATAGGGAGTACGGTAGGGGGCTAATTACGCAGCCTTGTGGTGCCCCGGTATTGAGGACTATCGTAGAGGAGGTGTTGTTTATTTTTGCTGATTGTGATCCATGGGTCAGGAAGTCGAGGAAATGCTAATTGACATCTAAACAGTGAGGGGCGGTCCTGACATCTAAACATTGAGGGGGTGGGGGAGTTCGGACATCTAATCAATGAGGCGGAGGTCTGACATGTAAACAGTGAGGGGGGTCTGACATGTAAACAGCGGGGGGGTCTGACATGTAAAGAGTGAGGGGGAGGTCTGACATGTAAACAGTGAGGGGGGTCCAACATCTAAACAGTGAGGGGGGTCTGACATCTGAACAGTGGGGGGGTCTGACATGTACCAGTGAGGGGGGGAGGTCTGACATCTAAACAGTGAGGGACGGTCTGACATCTGAACAGTGAGGGACGGTCTGACATCTGAACAGTGAGGGACGGTCTGACATCTGAACAGTGAGGGACGGTCTGATCTAAACAGTGAGGGGGGTCTGACATGTAACCAGTGAAGGGGCATCTGACATGTACCAGTGAGGGGGGGAGGTCTGACATCTGAACAGTGAGGGACGGTCTGACATGTGAACAGTGAGGGACGGTCTGACATCTGAACAGTGAGGGACGGTCTGACATCTGAACAGTGAGGGACGGTCTGACACCTGAACAGTGAGGGACGGTCTGACATCTGAACAGTGAGGGACGGTCTGATCTAAACAGTGAGGGACGGTCTGACACCTGAACAGTGAGGGACGGTCTGACATCTGAACAGTGAGGGACGGTCTGACATCTGAACAGTGAGGGACGGTCTGACATCTGAACAGTGAGGGACGGTCTGACATCTGAACAGTGAGGGACGGTCTGACATCTGAACAGTGAGGGGGGTCTGACATCTGAACAGTGAGGGACGGTCTGACATCTGAACAGTGAGGGACGGTCTGACATCTGAACAGTGAGGGACAGTCTGACATCTGAACAGTGAGGGACGGTCTGACATCTGAACAGTGAGGGACGGTCTGACATCTGAACAGTGAGGGACGGTCTGACATCTGAACAGTGAGGGACGGTCTGATCTAAACAGTGAGGGACTGTCTGACATCTGAACAGTGAGGGACGGTCTGACATCTGAACAGTGAGGGACGGTCTGACATGTGAACAGTGAGGGGGTGTCTGACATCTGAACAGTGAGGGACGGTCTGACATCTGAACAGTGAGGGACAGTCTGACATCTAAACAGTGAGGGACGGTCTGACATCTGAACAGTGAGGGACGGTCTGACATCTGAACAGTGAGGGACAGTCTGACATCTGAACAGTGAGGGACGGTCTGACATCTGAACAGCGAGGGACGGTCTGACATCTGAACAGTGAGGGACGGTCTGACATCTGAACAGTGAGGGACGGTCTGACATCTGAACAGTGAGGGACAGTCTGACATCTGAACAGTGAGGGACGGTCTGACATCTGAACAGTGAGGGACGGTCTGACATCTGAACAGTGAGGGACGGTCTGACATCTGAACAGTGAGGGACGGTCTGACATCTGAACAGTGAGGGACGGTCTGACATCTGAACAGTGAGGGACGGTCTGACATCTGAACAGTGAGGGACGGTCTGACATCTGAACAGTGAGGGACGGTCTGACATCTGAACAGTGAGGGACGGTCTGACATCTGAACAGTGAGGGACGGTCTGACATCTGAACAGTGAGGGACGGTCTGACATCTGAACAGTGAGGGACGGTCTGACATCTGAACAGTGAGGGACGGTCTGATCTAAACAGTGAGGGACTGTCTGACATCTGAACAGTGAGGGACGGTCTGACATCTGAACAGTGAGGGACGGTCTGACATGTGAACAGTGAGGGGGTGTCTGACATCTGAACAGTGAGGGGGGTCTGACATGTGAACAGTGAGGGACAGTCTGACATCTGAACAGTGAGGGGGGGGTCTGACATCTGAACAGTGAGGGGGGGTCTGACATCTGAACAGTGAGGGACGGTCTGACATCTGAACAGTGAGGGGGGGTCTGACATCTGAACAGTGAGGGGGGTCTGACATGTGAACAGTGAGGGACAGTCTGACATCTGAACAGTGAGGGGGGGGTCTGACATCTGAACAGTGAGGGGGGGTCTGACATGTGAACAGTGAGGGACGGTCTGACATCTGAACAGTGAGGGACGGTCTGACATCTGAACAGTGAGGGGGGGTCTGACATCTGAACAGTGAGGGACAGTCTGACATCTGAACAGTGAGGGACAGTCTGACATCTGAACAGTGAGGGACGGTCTGACATCTGAACAGTGAGGGACGGTCTGACATCTGAACAGTGAGGGACGGTCTGACATCTGAACAGTGAGGGGGGTCTGACATCTGAACAGTGAGGGACAGTCTGACATCTGAACAGTGAGGGACAGTCTGACATCTAAACAGTGAGGGACGGTCTGACATCTGAACAGTGACGGACAGTCTGACATCTAAACAGTGAGGAACAGTCTGACATCTGAACAGTGAGGGGGGTCTGACATCTGAACAGTGAGGGACGGTCTGACATCTGAACAGTGAGGGACGATCTGACATCTGAACAGTGAGGGACGGTCTGACATCTGAACAGTGAGGGACGGTCTGACATCTGAACAGTGAGGGACGGTCTGACATCTGAACAGTGAGGGACGGTCTGACATCTGAACAGTGAGGGACGATCTGACATCTGAACAGTGAGGGACGGTCTGACATCTGAACAGTGAGGGGGGGTCTGACATCTGAACAGTGAGGGACAGTCTGACATCTGAACAGTGAGGGGGGGTCTGACATCTGAACAGTGAGGGGGGTCTGACATGTGAACAGTGAGGGACAGTCTGACATCTGAACAGTGAGGGGGGGGTCTGACATCTGAACAGTGAGGGGGGGTCTGACATGTGAACAGTGAGGGACGGTCTGACATCTGAACAGTGAGGGACGGTCTGACATCTGAACAGTGAGGGGGGGTCTGACATCTGAACAGTGAGGGACAGTCTGACATCTGAACAGTGAGGGACAGTCTGACATCTGAACAGTGAGGGACGGTCTGACATCTGAACAGTGAGGGACGGTCTGACATCTGAACAGTGAGGGACGGTCTGACATCTGAACAGTGAGGGGGGTCTGACATCTGAACAGTGAGGGACAGTCTGACATCTGAACAGTGAGGGACAGTCTGACATCTAAACAGTGAGGGACGGTCTGACATCTGAACAGTGACGGACAGTCTGACATCTAAACAGTGAGGAACAGTCTGACATCTGAACAGTGAGGGGGGTCTGACATCTGAACAGTGAGGGACGGTCTGACATCTGAACAGTGAGGGACGATCTGACATCTGAACAGTGAGGGACGGTCTGACATCTGAACAGTGAGGGACGGTCTGACATCTGAACAGTGAGGGACGGTCTGACATCTGAACAGTGAGGGACGGTCTGACATCTGAACAGTGAGGGACGATCTGACATCTGAACAGTGAGGAGGTGTCTGACATGGAAACAGTGAGGGGGTGTCTGACATCTAAACAGTGAGGGGGGGGGGTCTGACATGGAAACAGTGAGGGACGGTCTGACATCTGAACAGTGAGGGACAGTCTGACATCTGAACAGTGAGGGGGGGTCTGACATCTGAACAGTGAGGGGGGTCTGACATGTGAACAGTGAGGGACAGTCTGACATCTGAACAGTGAGGGGGGGGTCTGACATCTGAACAGTGAGGGGGGGTCTGACATGTGAACAGTGAGGGACGGTCTGACATCTGAACAGTGAGGGACGGTCTGACATCTGAACAGTGAGGGGGGGTCTGACATCTGAACAGTGAGGGACAGTCTGACATCTGAACAGTGAGGGACAGTCTGACATCTGAACAGTGAGGGACGGTCTGACATCTGAACAGTGAGGGACGGTCTGACATCTGAACAGTGAGGGACGGTCTGACATCTGAACAGTGAGGGGGGTCTGACATCTGAACAGTGAGGGACAGTCTGACATCTGAACAGTGAGGGACAGTCTGACATCTAAACAGTGAGGGACGGTCTGACATCTGAACAGTGACGGACAGTCTGACATCTAAACAGTGAGGAACAGTCTGACATCTGAACAGTGAGGGGGGTCTGACATCTGAACAGTGAGGGACGGTCTGACATCTGAACAGTGAGGGACGATCTGACATCTGAACAGTGAGGGACGGTCTGACATCTGAACAGTGAGGGACGGTCTGACATCTGAACAGTGAGGGACGGTCTGACATCTGAACAGTGAGGGACGGTCTGACATCTGAACAGTGAGGGACGATCTGACATCTGAACAGTGAGGAGGTGTCTGACATGGAAACAGTGAGGGGGTGTCTGACATCTAAACAGTGAGGGGGGGGGGTCTGACATGGAAACAGTGAGGGACGGTCTGACATCTGAACAGTGAGGGACAGTCTGACATCTGAACAGTGAGGGACGGTCTGACATCTGAACAGTGAGGGACGATCTGACATCTGAACAGTGAGGGACAGTCTGACATCTGAACAGTGAGGGACAGTCTGACATCTGAACAGTGAGGGACGGTCTGACATCTGAACAGTGAGGGACAGTCTGACATCTGAACAGTGAGGGACAGTCTGACATCTAAACAGTGAGGGACGGTCTGACATCTGAACAGTGACGGACAGTCTGACATCTAAACAGTGAGGAACAGTCTGACATCTGAACAGTGAGGGGGGTCTGACATCTGAACAGTGAGGGACGGTCTGACATCTGAACAGTGAGGGACGATCTGACATCTGAACAGTGAGGGACGGTCTGACATCTGAACAGTGAGGGACGGTCTGACATCTGAACAGTGAGGGACGGTCTGACATCTGAACAGTGAGGGACGGTCTGACATCTGAACAGTGAGGGACGATCTGACATCTGAACAGTGAGGAGGTGTCTGACATGGAAACAGTGAGGGGGTGTCTGACATCTAAACAGTGAGGGGGGGGGGTCTGACATGGAAACAGTGAGGGACGGTCTGACATCTGAACAGTGAGGGACAGTCTGACATCTGAACAGTGAGGGACGGTCTGACATCTGAACAGTGAGGGACGATCTGACATCTGAACAGTGAGGGACAGTCTGACATCTGAACAGTGAGGGACAGTCTGACATCTGAACAGTGAGGGACGGTCTGACATCTGAACAGTGAAGGACAGTCTGACATCTGAACAGTGAGGGACAGTCTGACATCTAAACACTGAGGGACTGTCTGACATCTGAACAGTGAGGGACGGTCTGACATCTGAACAGTGAGGGACAGTCTGACATCTAAACACTGAGGGACTGTCTGACATCTGAACAGTGAGGGACGGTCTGACATCTGAACAGTGAGGGAAGGTCTGACATCTGAACAGTGAGGGGGCTCTGACATCTGAACAGTGAGGGACGATCTGACATCTGAACAGTGAGGGACGGTCTGACATCTGAACAGTGAGGGACTGTCTGACATCTGAACAGTGAGGGGGGTCTGACATCTGAACAGTGAGGGACGATCTGACATCTGAACAGTGAGGGACGGTCTGACATCTGAACAGTGAGGGACGGTCTGACATCTAAACAGTGAGGGACAGTCTGACATCTAAACACTGAGGGACTGTCTGACATGTGAACAGTGAGGGACGGTCTGACATCTGAACAGTGAGGGACGGTCTGACATCTGAACAGTGAGGGGGGTCTGACATCTGAACAGTGAGGGACGATCTGACATCTGAACAGTGAGGGACGGTCTGACATCTGAACAGTGAGGGACGGTCTGACATCTGAACAGTGAGGGACAGTCTGACATCTGAACAGTGAGGGACGGTCTGACATCTGAACAGTGAGGGACGGTCTGACATCTGAACAGTGAGGGACGGTCTGACATCTAAACAGTGAGGGACAGTCTGACATCTAAACAGTGAGGGACAGTCTGACATCTGAACAGTGAGGGACGGTCTGACATCTGAACAGTGAGGGACGGTCTGACATCTAAACAGTGAGGGACAGTCTGACATCTAAACAGTGAGGGACAGTCTGACATCTGAACAGTGAGGGACGGTCTGATCTACACAGTGAGGGACGGTCTGACATCTGAACAGTGAGGGACGGTCTGACATGTAAACAGTGAGGGACGGTCTGACATCTGAACAGTGAGGGACGGTCTGACGTCTGAACAGTGAGGGACGGTCTGACATCTGAACAGTGAGGGGGGTCTGACATCTAAACACTGAGGGACTGTCTGACATCTGAACAGTGAGGGACGGTCTGACATCTGAACAGTGAGGGACGGTCTGACATCTAAACACTGAGGGACTGTCTGACATCTGAACAGTGAGGGACGGTCTGACATCTGAACAGTGAGAGACGGTCTGACATCTGAACAGTGAGGGACAGTCTGACATCTGAACAGTGAGGGACGGTCTGACATCTGAACAGTGAGGGACGGTCTGACATCTGAACAGTGAGGGACAGTCTGACATCTAAACACTGAGGGACTGTCTGACATCTGAACAGTGAGGGACGGTCTGACATCTGAACAGTGAGGGACGGTCTGACATCTGAACAGTGAGGGACGGTCTGACATCTAAACAGTGAGGGACGGTCTGACATCTGAACAGTGAGGGACGGTCTGACATCTGAACAGTGAGGGACGGTCTGACATCTGAACAGTGAGGGACAGTCTGACATCTGAACAGTGAGGGACGGTCTGACATCTGAACAGTGAGGGACAGTCTGACATCTGAACAGTGAGGGACGGTCTGACATCTAAACACTGAGGGACTGTCTGACATCTGAACAGTGAGGGACGGTCTGACATCTGAACAGTGAGGGACGGTCTGACATCTAAACACTGAGGGACTGTCTGACATCTGAACAGTGAGGGACGGTCTGACATCTGAACAGTGAGGGACGGTCTGACATCTGAACAGTGAGGGACGGTCTGACATCTGAACAGTGAGGGACAGTCTGACATCTGAACAGTGAGGGACGGTCTGACATCTGAACAGTGAGGGACAGTCTGACATCTAAACAGTGAGGGACAGTCTGACATCTGAACAGTGAGGGGGGGGTCTGACATCTGAACAGTGAGGGACGGTCTGACATCTGAACAGTGAGGGACAGTCTGATCTAAACAGTGAGGGACGGTCTGACATCTAAACAGTGAGGGACGGTCTGACATGTGAACAGTGAGGGGCGGTCTGACATCTAAACAGTGAGGGACGGTCTGACATGTGAACAGTGAGGGACGGTCTGACACCTGAACAGTGAGGGACGGTCTGACATCTAAACAGTGAGGGACGGTCTGACATCTGAACAGTGAGGGACAGTCTGATCTAAACAGTGAGGGACGGTCTGACATCTAAACAGTGAGGGACGGTCTGACATGTGAACAGTGAGGGACGGTCTGACATCTAAACAGTGAGGGACGGTCTGACATGTGAACAGTGAGGGACGGTCTGACACCTGAACAGTGAGGGACGGTCTGACATCTAAACAGTGAGGGACGGTCTGACATCTGAACAGTGAGGGACAGTCTGACATCTGAACAGTGAGGGACGGTCTGACATCTGAACAGTGAGGGACAGTCTGACATCTGAACAGTGAGGGACAGTCTGACATCTGAACAGTGAGGGACAGTCTGACATCTGAACAGTGAGGGGGGTCTGACAGCTGAACAGTGAGGGACGGTCTGACATCTGAACAGTGAGGGACGGTCTGACATCTAAACAGTGAGGGGGTTCTGACATCTGAACAGTGAGGGACGGTCTGACATCTGAACAGTGAGGGGGGTCTGACATCTGAACAGTGAGTGACGGTCTGACATCTGAACAGTGAGGGACGGTCTGACATCTGAACAGTGAGGGACGGTCTGACATCTAAACAGTGAGGGGGGGTCTGACACCTGAACAGTGAGGGGGGGGTCTGACATCTGAACAGTGAGGGACGGTCTGACATCTGAACAGTGAGGGGGGTCTGACATCTGAACAGTGAGGGACGGTCTGACATCTAAACAGTGAGGGACGGTCTGACATCTGAACAGTGAGGGACGGTCTGACATCTGAACAGTGAGGGACGGTCTGACATCTGAACAGTGAGGGGGGGTCTGACATGTGAACAGTGAGGGGGGGGTCTGACATCTGAACAGTGAGGGACGGTCTGACATCTGAACAGTGAGGGACGGTCTGACATCTGAACAGTGAGGGGGGGATCTGACATGTGAACAGTGAGGGGGGGGTCTGACATCTGAACAGTGAGGGACGGTCTGACATCTGAACAGTGAGGGACGGTCTGACATCTGAACAGTGAGGGACGGTCTGACATCTGAACAGTGAGGGGGGTCTGACATCTGAACAGTGAGGGACCGTCTGACATCTAAACAGTGAGGGGGGTTTGACATGTAAACTGAGGGGGGTCCAACATCTAAACAGTGAGGGAGGGTCTGACATGTAAACAGTGAGGGGGGGTTCCAACACCTAAGCAGTGAGGGGGGGGTCTGACATGTAAACAGTGAGGGGAGTCTGACATGTAAACAGTGAGGGGGGTCTGACATGTAAACAGTGAGGGGGGTCTGACATGTAAACAGTGAGGGGGGTCTGACATGTAAACAGTGAGGGGGGTCTGACATGTAAACAGTGAGGGGGGTCTGACATGTAAACAGTGAGGGGGGTCTGACATGTAAATAGTGAGGGGGGTCTGACATGTAAATAGTGAGGGGGGTCTGACATGTAAACAGTGAGGGGGGTCTGACATGTAAATAGTGAGGGGGGTCTGACATGTAAACAGTGAGGGGGGTCTGACATGTAAACAGTGAGGGGGGTCTCACATGTAAACAGTGAGGGGGGTCTGACATGTAAACAGTGAGGGGGGGTCTGACATGAAAACAGTGAGGGGGGTCTGACATGTAAACAGTGAGGGGGGTCTGACATGTAAACAGTGAGGGGGGTCTGACATGTAAACAGTGAGGGGGGTCTGACATGTAAACAGTGAGGGGGGTCTGACATGTAAACAGTGAGGGGGGGTCTGACATGAAAACAGTGAGGGGGGTCCGACATGTATACAGTGAGGGGCGTCTGACATGTAAACAGTGAGGGGGGTCTGACATGTAAACAGTGAGGGGGGTCTGACATGTAAACAGTGAGGGGGGTCTGACATGAGTGAGGGGGGTCTGACATGTAAACAGTGAGGGGGGGTCTGACATGAAAACAGTGAGGGGGGTCTGACATGTAAACAGCGAGGGGGGGGTCTGACATGTAAACAGTGAGGGGGGTCTGACATGTAAATAGTGAGGGGGGTCTGACATGTAAATAGTGAGGGGGGTCTGACATGTAAACAGTGAGGGGGGTCTGACATGTAAATAGTGAGGGGGGTCTGACATGTAAACAGTGAGGGGGGTCTGACATGTAAACAGTGAGGGGGGTCTGACATGTAAACAGTGAGGGGGGTCTGACATGTAAACAGTGAGGGGGGGTCTGACATGAAAACAGTGAGGGGGGTCTGACATGTAAACAGTGAGGGGGGTCTGACATGTAAACAGTGAGGGGGGTCTGACATGTAAACAGTGAGGGGGGTCTGACATGTAAACAGTGAGGGGGGTCTGACATGTAAACAGTGAGGGGGGGTCTGACATGAAAACAGTGAGGGGGGTCCGACATGTATACAGTGAGGGGGGTCTGACATGTAAACAGTGAGGGGGATCTGACATGTAAACAGTGAGGGGGGTCTGACATGTAAACAGTGAGGGGGGTCTGACATGAGTGAGGGGGGTCTGACATGTAAACAGTGAGGGGGGTCTGACATGTAAACAGTGAGGGGGGGTCTGACATGAAAACAGTGAGGGGGTCTGACATGTAAACAGCGAGGGGGGGTCTGACATGTAAACAGTGAGGGGGGTCTGACATGTAAACAGTGAGGGGGGTCTGACATGAAAACAGTGAGGGGGGTCTGACATGTAAACAGTGAGGGGCGTCTGACATGTAAACAGTGAGGGGGGGTCTGACATGGAAACAGTGAGGGGCGTCTGACATGTAGACAGTGAGGGGGGTCTAACATGTAAACAGTGAGGGGCGTCTGACATGTAAACAGTGAGGGGGGTCTGACATGTAAACAGTGAGGGGCGTCTGACATGTAGACAGTGAGGGGGGTCTAACATGTAAACAGTGAGGGGCGTCTGACATGTAAACAGTGAGGGGCGTCTGACATGTAAACAGTGAGGGGGGTCTAACATGTAAACAGTGAGGGGCGTCTGACATGTAAACAGTGAGGGGGGTCTAACATGTAAACAGTGAGGGGCGTCTGACATGTAAACAGTGAGGGGGGTCTAACATGTAAACAGTGAGGGGGGTCTGACATGTAAACAGTGAGGGGGGTCTGACATGTAAACAGTGAGGGGGGTCTGACATGAAAACAGTGAGGGGGGTCTGACATGTAAACAGTGAGGGGGGTCTGACATGAAAACAGCGAGGTGGTCTGACATGTAAACAGTGAGGGGGGTCTGACATGTAAATAGTGAGGGGGGTCTGACATGTAAATAGTGAGGGGGGTCTGACATGTAAACAGTGAGGGGGGTCTGACATGTAAATAGTGAGGGGGGTCTGACGTGTAAACAGTGAGGGGGGTCTGACATGTAAACAGTGAGGGGGGTCTGACATGTAAACAGTGAGGGGGTCTGACATGTAAACAGTGAGGGGGGGTCTGACATGAAAACAGTGAGGGGGGTCTGACATGTAAACAGTGAGGGGGGTCTGACATGTAAACAGTGAGGGGGGTCTGACATGTAAACAGTGAGGGGGGTCTGACATGTAAACAGTGAGGGGGGGTCTGACATGAAAACAGTGAGGGGGTCTGACATGTATACAGTGAGGGGGGTCTGACATGTAAACAGTGAGGGGGGTCTGACATGTAAACAGTGAGGGGGGTCTGACATGAGTGAGGGGGGTCTGACATGTAAACAGTGAGGGGGGTCTGACATGTAAACAGTGAGGGGGGGTCTGACATGAAAACAGTGAGGGGGGTCTGACATGTAAACAGTGAGGGGCGTCTGACATGTAAACAGTGAGGGGGGTCTGACATGTAAACAGTGAGGGGCGTCTGACATGTAAACAGTGAGGGGGGTCTAACATGTAAACAGTGAGGGGGGTCTGACATGTAAACAGTGAGGGGGGTCTGACATGTAAACAGTGAGGGGGGTCTGACATGAAAACAGTGAGGGGGGTCTGACATGTAAACAGTGAGAGGGGTCTGACATGAAAACAGCGAGGTGGTCTGACATGTAAACAGTGAGGGGCGTCTGACATGAAAACAGTGAGGGGGGTCTGACATGTAAACAGTGAGGGGGGTCTGACATGTAAACAGTGAGGGGGGCCTGACATGAGTGAGGGGGGTCTGACATGTAAACAGTGAGGGGGGTCTGACATGTAAACAGTGAGAGGGGTCTGACATGTAAACAGTGAGGGGCGTCTGACATGAAAACAGTGAGGGGGGTCTGACATGTAAACAGTGAGGGGGGTCTGACATGTAAACAGTGAGAGGGGTCTGACATGTAAACAGTGAGGGGCGTCTGACATGTAGACAGTGAGGGGGGTCTGACATGTAAACAGTGAGGGGGGCCTGACATGAGTGAGGGGGGTCTGACATGTAAACAGTGAGGGGGGTCTGACATGTAAACAGTTAGCGGGGTCTGACATGGAAACAGTGATGGGGGTCTGACATCTGAACAGTGAGGGGGTGTCTGACATGGAAACAGTGAGGGGGTGTCTGACATCTAAACAGTGAGGGGGGGGGGTCTGACATGGAAACAGTGAGGGACGGTCTGACATCTAAACAGTGAGGGACGGTCTGACATCTGAACAGTGAGGGACGGTCTGACATCTGAACAGTGAAGGACAGTCTGACATCTGAACAGTGAGGGACAGTCTGACATCTAAACACTGAGGGACTGTCTGACATCTGAACAGTGAGGGACGGTCTGACATCTGAACAGTGAGGGACAGTCTGACATCTAAACACTGAGGGACTGTCTGACATCTGAACAGTGAGGGACTGTCTGACATCTGAACAGTGAGGGACGGTCTGACATCTGAACAGTGAGGGACGGTCTGACATCTGAACAGTGAGGGACGGTCTGACATCTGAACAGTGAAGGACAGTCTGACATCTAAACAGTGAGGGACAGTCTGACATCTGAACAGTGAGGGACGGTCTGACATCTGAACAGTGAGGGACAGTCTGACATCTGAACAGTGAGGGACGGTCTGACATCTGAACAGTGAGGGACAGTCTGACATCTAAACAGTGAGGGACAGTCTGACATCTGAACAGTGAGGGACGGTCTGATCTAAACAGTGAGGGACGGCCTGACATCTGAACAGTGAGGGACGGTCTGACATCTGAACAGTGAGGGACGGTCTGACATCTAAACACTGAGGGACTGTCTGACATCTGAACAGTGAGGGACGGTCTGACATCTGAACAGTAAGGGACGGTCTGACATCTGAACAGTGAGGGACGGTCTGACATCTAAACACTGAGGGACTGTCTGACATCTGAACAGTGAGGGACGGTCTGACATCTGAACAGTGAGGGACGGTCTGACATCTGAACAGTGAGGGACGGTCTGACATCTGAACAGTGAGGGTGGTCTGACATCTGAACAGTGAGGGACAGTCTGACATCTGAACAGTGAGGGACAGTCTGACATCTGAACAGTGAGGGACAGTCTGACATCTGAACAGTGAGGGACGGTCTGACATCAGAACAGTGAGGGACAGTCTGACATCTAAACAGTGAGGGACAGTCTGACATCTGAACAGTGAGGGGGGCGTCTGACATCGGAACAGTGAGGGACGGTCTGACATGTGAACAGTGAGGGGGGTCTGACATCTGAACAGTGAGGGACGGTCTGACATGTGAACAGTGAGGGACGGTCTGACATCTGAACAGTGAGGGACGGTCTGACATCTAAACAGTGAGGGGGGGTCTGACATCTGAACAGTGAGGGGGGTCTGACATGTAAACAGTGAGGGGGGTCTGACATGTTAACAGTGAGGGGGGGTCTGACATGAAAACAGTGAGGGGGGTCTGACATGTAAACAGTGAGGGGGGTCTGACATGTAAACAGTGAGGGGGGTCTGACATGTAAACAGTGAGGGGGGTCTGACATGTAAACAGTGAGGGGGGGTCTGACATGAAAACAGTGAGAGGGGTCTGACATGTATACAGTGAGGGGGGTCTGACATGTAAACAGTGAGGGGGGTCTGACATGTAAACAGTGAGGGGGGTCTGACATGTAAACAGTGAGGGGGGTCTGACATGAGTGAGGGGGGTCTGACATGTAAACAGTGAGGGGGGTCTGACATGTAAACAGTGAGGGGGGTCTGACATGTAAACAGTGAGGGGGGGTCTGACATGAAAACAGTGAGGGGGGTCTGACATGTAAACAGTGAGGGGGGTCTGACATGTAAACAGTGAGGGGGGTCTGACATGTAAACAGTGAGGGGGGTCTGACATGTAAACAGTGAGGGGGGTCTGACATGTAAACAGTGAGGGGGGGTCTGACATGAAAACAGTGAGGGGGGTCCGACATGTATACAGTGAGGGGGGTCTGACATGTAAACAGTGAGGGGGATCTGACATGTAAACAGTGAGGGGGGTCTGACATGTAAACAGTGAGGGGGGTCTGACATGAGTGAGGGGGGTCTGACATGTAAACAGTGAGGGGGGTCTGACATGTAAACAGTGAGGGGGGGTCTGACATGAAAACAGTGAGGGGGTCTGACATGTAAACAGCGAGGGGGGGTCTGACATGTAAACAGTGAGGGGGGTCTGACATGTAAACAGTGAGGGGGGTCTGACATGAAAACAGTGAGGGGGGTCTGACATGTAAACAGTGAGGGGCGTCTGACATGTAAACAGTGAGGGGGGGTCTGACATGGAAACAGTGAGGGGCGTCTGACATGTAGACAGTGAGGGGGGTCTAACATGTAAACAGTGAGGGGCGTCTGACATGTAAACAGTGAGGGGGGTCTGACATGTAAACAGTGAGGGGCGTCTGACATGTAGACAGTGAGGGGGGTCTAACATGTAAACAGTGAGGGGCGTCTGACATGTAAACAGTGAGGGGGGTCTAACATGTAAACAGTGAGGGGCGTCTGACATGTAAACAGTGAGGGGGGTCTAACATGTAAACAGTGAGGGGCGTCTGACATGTAAACAGTGAGGGGGGTCTAACATGTAAACAGTGAGGGGGGTCTGACATGTAAACAGTGAGGGGGGTCTGACATGTAAACAGTGAGGGGGGTCTGACATGAAAACAGTGAGGGGGGTCTGACATGTAAACAGTGAGGGGGGTCTGACATGAAAACAGCGAGGTGGTCTGACATGTAAACAGTGAGGGGGGTCTGACATGTAAATAGTGAGGGGGGTCTGACATGTAAATAGTGAGGGGGGTCTGACATGTAAACAGTGAGGGGGGTCTGACATGTAAATAGTGAGGGGGGTCTGACATGTAAACAGTGAGGGGGGTCTGACATGTAAACAGTGAGGGGGGTCTGACATGTAAACAGTGAGGGGGGGTCTGACATGAAAACAGTGAGGGGGGTCTGACATGTAAACAGTGAGGGGGGTCTGACATGTAAACAGTGAGGGGGGTCTGACATGTAAACAGTGAGGGGGGGTCTGACATGAAAACAGTGAGGGGGTCTGACATGTATACAGTGAGGGGGGTCTGACATGTAAACAGTGAGGGGGGTCTGACATGTAAACAGTGAGGGGGGTCTGACATGAGTGAGGGGGGTCTGACATGTAAACAGTGAGGGGGGTCTGACATGTAAACAGTGAGGGGGGGTCTGACATGAAAACAGTGAGGGGGGTCTGACATGTAAACAGTGAGGGGCGTCTGACATGTAAACAGTGAGGGGGGTCTGACATGTAAACAGTGAGGGGCGTCTGACATGTAAACAGTGAGGGGGGTCTAACATGTAAACAGTGAGGGGGGTCTGACATGTAAACAGTGAGGGGGGTCTGACATGTAAACAGTGAGGGGGGTCTGACATGAAAACAGTGAGGGGGGTCTGACATGTAAACAGTGAGAGGGGTCTGACATGAAAACAGCGAGGTGGTCTGACATGTAAACAGTGAGGGGCGTCTGACATGAAAACAGTGAGGGGGGTCTGACATGTAAACAGTGAGGGGGGTCTGACATGTAAACAGTGAGGGGGGCCTGACATGAGTGAGGGGGGTCTGACATGTAAACAGTGAGGGGGGTCTGACATGTAAACAGTGAGAGGGGTCTGACATGTAAACAGTGAGGGGCGTCTGACATGAAAACAGTGAGGGGGGTCTGACATGTAAACAGTGAGGGGGGTCTGACATGTAAACAGTGAGAGGGGTCTGACATGTAAACAGTGAGGGGCGTCTGACATGTAGACAGTGAGGGGGGTCTGACATGTAAACAGTGAGGGGGGCCTGACATGAGTGAGGGGGGTCTGACATGTAAACAGTGAGGGGGGTCTGACATGTAAACAGTTAGCGGGGTCTGACATGGAAACAGTGATGGGGGTCTGACATCTGAACAGTGAGGGGGTGTCTGACATGGAAACAGTGAGGGGGTGTCTGACATCTAAACAGTGAGGGGGGGGGGTCTGACATGGAAACAGTGAGGGACGGTCTGACATCTGAACAGTGAGGGACAGTCTGACATCTGAACAGTGAGGGACGGTCTGACATCTGAACAGTGAGGGACGGTCTGACATCTGAACAGTGAGGGACGATCTGACATCTGAACAGTGAGGGACGGTCTGACATCTGAACAGTGAGGGACGGTCTGACATCTGAACAGTGAGGGGGTGTCTGACATGGAAACAGTGAGGGGGTGTCTGACATCTAAACAGTGAGGGGGGGGGGTCTGACATGGAAACAGTGAGGGACGGTCTGACATCTGAACAGTGAGGGACAGTCTGACATCTGAACAGTGAGGGACGGTCTGACATCTGAACAGTGAGGGACGATCTGACATCTGAACAGTGAGGGACAGTCTGACATCTGAACAGTGAGGGACGGTCTGACATCTGAACAGTGAGGGACGGTCTGACATCTAAACAGTGAGGGACAGTCTGACATCTGAACAGTGAGGGACGGTCTGACATCTGAACAGTGAAGGACAGTCTGACATCTGAACAGTGAGGGACAGTCTGACATCTAAACACTGAGGGACTGTCTGACATCTGAACAGTGAGGGACGGTCTGACATCTGAACAGTGAGGGACAGTCTGACATCTAAACACTGAGGGACTGTCTGACATCTGAACAGTGAGGGACTGTCTGACATCTGAACAGTGAGGGACGGTCTGACATCTGAACAGTGAGGGACGGTCTGACATCTGAACAGTGAGGGACGGTCTGACATCTGAACAGTGAAGGACAGTCTGACATCTAAACAGTGAGGGACAGTCTGACATCTGAACAGTGAGGGACGGTCTGACATCTGAACAGTGAGGGACAGTCTGACATCTGAACAGTGAGGGACGGTCTGACATCTGAACAGTGAGGGACAGTCTGACATCTAAACAGTGAGGGACAGTCTGACATCTGAACAGTGAGGGACGGTCTGATCTAAACAGTGAGGGACGGTCTGACATCTGAACAGTGAGGGACGGTCTGACATCTGAACAGTGAGGGACGGTCTGACATCTAAACACTGAGGGACTGTCTGACATCTGAACAGTGAGGGACGGTGTGACATCTGAACAGTAAGGGACGGTCTGACATCTGAACAGTGAGGGACGGTCTGACATCTAAACACTGAGGGACTGTCTGACATCTGAACAGTGAGGGACGGTCTGACATCTGAACAGTGAGGGACGGTCTGACATCTGAACAGTGAGGGACGGTCTGACATCTGAACAGTGAGGGTGGTCTGACATCTGAACAGTGAGGGACAGTCTGACATCTGAACAGTGAGGGACAGTCTGACATCTGAACAGTGAGGGACAGTCTGACATCTGAACAGTGAGGGACGGTCTGACATCTGAACAGTGAGGGACAGTCTGACATCTAAACAGTGAGGGACAGTCTGACATCTGAACAGTGAGGGGGGCGTCTGACATCGGAACAGTGAGGGACGGTCTGACATGTGAACAGTGAGGGGGGTCTGACATCTGAACAGTGAGGGACGGTCTGACATGTGAACAGTGAGGGACGGTCTGACATCTGAACAGTGAGGGACGGTCTGACATCTAAACAGTGAGGGGGGGTCTGACATCTGAACAGTGAGGGGGGTCTGACATGTAAACAGTGAGGGGGGTCTGACATGTAAACAGTGAGGGGGGGTCTGACATGAAAACAGTGAGGGGGGTCTGACATGTAAACAGTGAGGGGGGTCTGACATGTAAACAGTGAGGGGGGTCTGACATGTAAACAGTGAGGGGGGTCTGACATGTAAACAGTGAGGGGGGGTCTGACATGAAAACAGTGAGAGGGGTCTGACATGTATACAGTGAGGGGGGTCTGACATGTAAACAGTGAGGGGGGTCTGACATGTAAACAGTGAGGGGGGTCTGACATGTAAACAGTGAGGGGGGTCTGACATGAGTGAGGGGGGTCTGACATGTAAACAGTGAGGGGGGTCTGACATGTAAACAGTGAGGGGGGGTCTGACATGAAAACAGTGAGGGGGGTCTGACATGTAAACAGTGAGGGGGGATCTGACATGTAAACAGTGAGGGGGGTCTGACATGTAAACATGAGGGGGGTCTGACATGAAAACAGTGAGGGGGGTCTGACATGTAAACAGTGAGGGGCGTCTGACATGTAAACAGTGAGGGGGGTCTGACATGTAAACAGTGAGGGGCGTCTGACATGTAAACAGTGAGGGGGGTCTAACATGTAAACAGTGAGGGGCGTCTGACATGTAAACATTGAGGGGGGTCTAACATGTAAACAGTGAGGGGGGTCTGACATGTAAACAGTGAGGGGGGTCTGACATGTAAACAGTGAGGGGGGTCTGACATGAAAACAGTGAGGGGGGTCTGACATGTAAACAGTGAGGGGGGTCTGACAGGAAAACAGCGAGGTGGTCTGACATGTAAACAGTGAGGGGCGTCTGACATGAAAACAGTGAGGGGGGTCTGACATGTAAACAGTGAGGGGGGTCTGACATGTAAACAGTGAGGGGGGCCTGACATGAGTGAGGGGGGTCTGACATGTAAACAGTGAGGGGGGTCTGACATGTAAACAGTGAGAGGGGTCTGACATGTAAACAGTGAGGGGCGTCTGACATGAAAACAGTGAGGGGGGTCTGACATGTAAACAGTGAGGGGGGTCTGACATGTAAACAGTGAGAGGGGTCTGACATGTAAACAGTGAGGGGCGTCTGACATGTAGACAGTGAGGGGGGTCTGACATGTAAACAGTGAGGGGGGCCTGACATGAGTGAGGGGGGTCTGACATGTAAACAGTGAGGGGGGTCTGACATGTAAACAGTTAGCGGGGTCTGACATGGAAACAGTGATGGGGGTCTGACATGTAAACAGTGAGCGGGGTCTGACATGGAAACAGTGATGGGGGTCTGACATGTAAACAGTGAGGGGGACTGACATGGAAACAGTGAGGGGGGTCTGACATGGAAACAGTGAGGGGGGTCTGACATGTAAACAGTGAGGGGGGTCTGACATCTGAACAGTGAGGGACGGTCTGACATCTGAACAGTGAGGGACGGTCTGACATCTGAACAGTGAGGGACGGTCTGACATCTGAACAGTGAGGGACGGTCTGACATCTGAACAGTGAGGGACGGTCTGACATCTGAACAGTGAGGGACGGTCTGACATCTGAACAGTGAGGGGGTGTCTGACATGGAAACAGTGAGGGGGTGTCTGACATCTAAACAGTGAGGGGGGGGGGGTCTGACATGGAAACAGTGAGGGACGGTCTGACATCTGAACAGTGAGGGACAGTCTGACATCTGAACAGTGAGGGACGGTCTGACATCTGAACAGTGAGGGACGGTCTGACATCTGAACAGTGAGGGGGTGTCTGACATGGAAACAGTGAGGGGGTGTCTGACATCTAAACAGTGAGGGGGGGGGGTCTGACATGGAAACAGTGAGGGACGGTCTGACATCTGAACAGTGAGGGACAGTCTGACATCTGAACAGTGAGGGACGGTCTGACATCTGAACAGTGAGGGACGATCTGACATCTGAACAGTGAGGGACAGTCTGACATCTAAACAGTGAGGGACAGTCTGACATCTGAACAGTGAGGGACGGTCTGACATCTGAACAGTGAAGGACAGTCTGACATCTGAACAGTGAGGGACAGTCTGACATCTAAACACGGAGGGACTGTCTGACATCTGAACAGTGAGGGACGGTCTGACATCTGAACAGTGAGGGACAGTCTGACATCTAAACACTGAGGGACTGTCTGACATCTGAACAGTGAGGGACTGTCTGACATCTGAACAGTGAGGGACGGTCTGACATCTGAACAGTGAGGGACGGTCTGACATCTGAACAGTGAGGGACGGTCTGACATCTGAACAGTGAAGGACAGTCTGACATCTAAACAGTGAGGGACAGTCTGACATCTGAACAGTGAGGGACGGTCTGACATCTGAACAGTGAGGGACAGTCTGACATCTGAACAGTGAGGGACGGTCTGACATCTGAACAGTGAGGGACGGTCTGACATCTAAACAGTGAGGGACAGTCTGACATCTGAACAGTGAGGGACGGTCTGATCTAAACAGTGAGCGACGGTCTGACATCTGAACAGTGAGGGACGGTCTGATCTAAACAGTGAGCGACGGTCTGACATCTGAACAGTGAGGGACAGTCTGACATGTGAACAGTGAGGGGGGCGTCTGACATCGGAACAGTGAGGGACGGTCTGACATGTGAACAGTGAGGGGGGTCTGACATGTGAACAGTGAGGGACGGTCTGACATGTGAACAGTGAGGGACGGTCTGACATCTGAACAGTGAGGGACGGTCTGACATCTAAACAGTGAGGGGGGGTCTGACATCTGAACAGTGAGGGGGGTCTGACATGTAAACAGTGAGGGGGGTCTGACATGTAAACAGTGAGGGGGGGTCTGACATGAAAACAGTGAGGGGGGTCTGACATGTAAACAGTGAGGGGGGTCTGACATGTAAACAGTGAGGGGGGTCTGACATGTAAACAGTGAGGGGGGTCTGACATGTAAACAGTGAGGGGGGGTCTGACATGAAAACAGTGAGAGGGGTCTGACATGTATACAGTGAGGGGGGTCTGACATGTAAACAGTGAGGGGGGTCTGACATGTAAACAGTGAGGGGGGTCTGACATGTAAACAGTGAGGGGGGTCTGACATGAGTGAGGGGGGTCTGACATGTAAACAGTGAGGGGGGTCTGACATGTAAACAGTGAGGGGGGGTCTGACATGAAAACAGTGAGGGGGGTCTGACATGTAAACAGTGAGGGGGGATCTGACATGTAAACAGTGAGGGGGGTCTGACATGTAAACATGAGGGGGGTCTGACATGAAAACAGTGAGGGGGGTCTGACATGTAAACAGTGAGGGGCGTCTGACATGTAAACAGTGAGGGGGGTCTGACATGTAAACAGTGAGGGGCGTCTGACATGTAAACAGTGAGGGGGGTCTAACATGTAAACAGTGAGGGGCGTCTGACATGTAAACATTGAGGGGGGTCTAACATGTAAACAGTGAGGGGGGTCTGACATGTAAACAGTGAGGGGGGTCTGACATGTAAACAGTGAGGGGGGTCTGACATGAAAACAGTGAGGGGGGTCTGACATGTAAACAGTGAGGGGGGTCTGACATGAAAACAGCGAGGTGGTCTGACATGTAAACAGTGAGGGGCGTCTGACATGTAAACAGTGAGGGGCGTCTGACATGTAGACAGTGAGGGGGGTCTGACATGTAAACAGTGAGGGGGGCCTGACATGAGTGAGGGGGGTCTGACATGTAAACAGTGAGGGGGGTCTGACATGTAAACAGTTAGCGGGGTCTGACATGGAAACAGTGATGGGGGTCTGACATGTAAACAGTGAGCGGGGTCTGACATGGAAACAGTGATGGGGGTCTGACATGTAAACAGTGAGGGGGACTGACATGGAAACAGTGAGGGGGGTCTGACATGGAAACAGTGAGGGGGGTCTGACATGTAAACAGTGAGGGGGGTCTGACATCTGAACAGTGAGGGACGGTCTGACATCTGAACAGTGAGGGACAGTCTGACATCTGAACAGTGAGGGACGGTCTGACATCTGAACAGTGAGGGACAGTCTGACATCTAAACAGTGAGGGACAGTCTGACATCTGAACAGTGAGGGACGGTCTGATCTAAACAGTGAGGGACGGTCTGACATCTGAACAGTGAGGGACAGTCTGACATCTGAACAGTGAGGGACGGTCTGACATCTGAACAGTGAGGGACAGTCTGACATCTAAACAGTGAGGGACAGTCTGACATCTGAACAGTGAGGGGGGCGTCTGACATCGGAACAGTGAGGGACGGTCTGACATGTGAACAGTGAGGGGGGTCTGACATCTGAACAGTGAGGGACGGTCTGACATGTGAACAGTGAGGGACGGTCTGACATCTGAACAGTGAGGGACGGTCTGACATCTAAACAGTGAGGGGGGGTCTGACATCTGAACAGTGAGGGGGGTCTGACATGTAAACAGTGAGGGGGGTCTGACATGTAAACAGTGAGGGGGGGTCTGACATGAAAACAGTGAGGGGGGTCTGACATGTAAACAGTGAGGGGGGTCTGACATGTAAACAGTGAGGGGGGTCTGACATGTAAACAGTGAGGGGGGTCTGACATGTAAACAGTGAGGGGGGGTCTGACATGAAAACAGTGAGAGGGGTCTGACATGTATACAGTGAGGGGGGTCTGACATGTAAACAGTGAGGGGGGTCTGACATGTAAACAGTGAGGGGGGTCTGACATGTAAACAGTGAGGGGGGTCTGACATGAGTGAGGGGGGTCTGACATGTAAACAGTGAGGGGGGTCTGACATGTAAACAGTGAGGGGGGGTCTGACATGAAAACAGTGAGGGGGGTCTGACATGTAAACAGTGAGGGGGGATCTGACATGTAAACAGTGAGGGGGGTCTGACATGTAAACATGAGGGGGGTCTGACATGAAAACAGTGAGGGGGGTCTGACATGTAAACAGTGAGGGGCGTCTGACATGTAAACAGTGAGGGGGGTCTGACATGTAAACAGTGAGGGGCGTCTGACATGTAAACAGTGAGGGGGGTCTAACATGTAAACAGTGAGGGGCGTCTGACATGTAAACATTGAGGGGGGTCTAACATGTAAACAGTGAGGGGGGTCTGACATGTAAACAGTGAGGGGGGTCTGACATGTAAACAGTGAGGGGGGTCTGACATGTAAACAGTGAGGGGGGTCTGACATGAAAACAGTGAGGGGGGTCTGACATGTAAACAGTGAGGGGGGTCTGACATGAAAACAGCGAGGTGGTCTGACATGTAAACAGTGAGGGGCGTCTGACATGTAAACAGTGAGGGGCGTCTGACATGTAGACAGTGAGGGGGGTCTGACATGTAAACAGTGAGGGGGGCCTGACATGAGTGAGGGGGGTCTGACATGTAAACAGTGAGGGGGGTCTGACATGTAAACAGTTAGCGGGGTCTGACATGGAAACAGTGATGGGGGTCTGACATGTAAACAGTGAGCGGGGTCTGACATGGAAACAGTGATGGGGGTCTGACATGTAAACAGTGAGGGGGACTGACATGGAAACAGTGAGGGGGGTCTGACATGGAAACAGTGAGGGGGGTCTGACATGTAAACAGTGAGGGGGGTCTGACATCTGAACAGTGAGGGACGGTCTGACATCTGAACAGTGAGGGACGGTCTGACATCTGAACAGTGAGGGACGGTCTGACATCTGAACAGTGAGGGACGGTCTGACATCTGAACAGTGAGGGGGTGTCTGACATGGAAACAGTGAGGGGGTGTCTGACATCTAAACAGTGAGGGGGGGGGGGTCTGACATGGAAACAGTGAGGGACGGTCTGACATCTGAACAGTGAGGGACAGTCTGACATCTGAACAGTGAGGGACGGTCTGACATCTGAACAGTGAGGGACGGTCTGACATCTGAACAGTGAGGGGGTGTCTGACATGGAAACAGTGAGGGGGTGTCTGACATCTAAACAGTGAGGGGGGGGGGTCTGACATGGAAACAGTGAGGGACGGTCTGACATCTGAACAGTGAGGGACAGTCTGACATCTGAACAGTGAGGGACGGTCTGACATCTGAACAGTGAGGGACGATCTGACATCTGAACAGTGAGGGACAGTCTGACATCTAAACAGTGAGGGACAGTCTGACATCTGAACAGTGAGGGACGGTCTGACATCTGAACAGTGAAGGACAGTCTGACATCTGAACAGTGAGGGACAGTCTGACATCTAAACACTGAGGGACTGTCTGACATCTGAACAGTGAGGGACGGTCTGACATCTGAACAGTGAGGGACAGTCTGACATCTAAACACTGAGGGACTGTCTGACATCTGAACAGTGAGGGACTGTCTGACATCTGAACAGTGAGGGACGGTCTGACATCTGAACAGTGAGGGACGGTCTGACATCTGAACAGTGAGGGACGGTCTGACATCTGAACAGTGAAGGACAGTCTGACATCTAAACAGTGAGGGACAGTCTGACATCTGAACAGTGAGGGACGGTCTGACATCTGAACAGTGAGGGACAGTCTGACATCTGAACAGTGAGGGACGGTCTGACATCTGAACAGTGAGGGACAGTCTGACATCTAAACAGTGAGGGACAGTCTGACATCTGAACAGTGAGGGACGGTCTGATCTAAACAGTGAGGGACGGTCTGACATCTGAACAGTGAGGGACGGTCTGACATCTAAACACTGAGGGACTGTCTGACATCTGAACAGTGAGGGACGGTCTGACATCTGAACAGTGAGGGACGGTCTGACATCTGAACAGTGAGGGACGGTCTGACATCTAAACACTGAGGGACTGTCTGACATCTGAACAGTGAGGGACGGTCTGACATCTGAACAGTGAGGGACGGTCTGACATCTGAACAGTGAGGGACAGTCTGACATCTGAACAGTGAGGGACGGTCTGACATCTGAACAGTGAGGGACAGTCTGACATCTAAACAGTGAGGGACAGTCTGACATCTGAACAGTGAGGGGGGGGTCTGACATCTGAACAGTGAGGGACGGTCTGACATGTGAACAGTGAGGGGGGTCTGACATCTGAACAGTGAGGGACGGTCTGACATGTGAACAGTGAGGGGGGTCTGACATCTGAACAGTGAGGGACGGTCTGACATCTAAACAGTGAGGGGGGGTCTGACATCTGAACAGTGAGGGGGGGGTCTGACATCTGAACAGTGAGGGACGGTCTGACATCTGAAAAGTGAGGGGGGTCTGACATCTGAACAGTGAGGGACGGTCTGACATCTAAACAGTGAGGGACGGTCTGACATCTGAACAGTGAGGGACGGTCTGACATCTGAACAGTGAGGGACGGTCTGACATCTGAACAGTGAGGGGGGGTCTGACATCTGAACAGTGAGGGGGGGGTCTGACATCTGAACAGTGAGGGACGGTCTGACATCTGAACAGTGAGGGACGGTCTGACATCTGAACAGTGAGGGGGGGGTCTGACATGTGAACAGTGAGGGGGGGGTCTGACATCTGAACAGTGAGGGACGGTCTGACATCTGAACAGTGAGGGACGGTCTGACATCTAAACAGTGAGGGGGGTCTGACATCTGAACAGTGAGGGACGGTCTGACATCTGAACAGTGAGGGACGGTCTGACATCTGAACAGTGAGGGACGGTCTGACATCTAAACAGTGAGGGGGGGTCTGACATCTGAACAGTGAGGGGGGGTCTGACATCTGAACAGTGAGGGACGGTCTGACATCTGAACAGTGAGGGGGGTCTGACATCTGAACAGTGAGGGACGGTCTGACATCTAAACAGTGAGGGACGGTCTGACATCTGAACAGTGAGGGACGGTCTGACATCTGAACAGTGAGGGACGGTCTGACATCTGAACAGTGAGGGACAGTCTGACATCTGAACAGTGAGGGACGGTCTGACATCTGAACAGTGAGGGGGGGGTCTGACATGTGAACAGTGAGGGGGGGGTCTGACATCTGAACAGTGAGGGACGGTCTGACATCTGAACAGTGAGGGACGGTCTGACATCTGAACAGTGAGGGACGGTCTGACATCTGAACAGTGAGGGACGGTCTGACATCTGAACAGTGAGGGACAGTCTGACATCTGAACAGTGAGGGACGGTCTGGCATCTGAACAGTGAGGGACGGTCTGACATCTGAACAGTGAGGGACGGTCTCACATCTAAACAGTGAGGGGGGTTTGACATGTAAACTGAGGGGGGTCCAACATCTAAACAGTGAGGGAGGGTCTGACATGTAAACAGTGAGGGGGGGGTCTGACATCTAAACAGTGAAGGGGGTTTGACATGTAAACTGAGGGGGGTCCAACATCTAAACAGTGAGGGAGGGTCTGACATGTAAACAGTGAGGGGGGGTTCCAACACCTAAGCAGTGAGGGGGGGGTCTGACATGTAAACAGCGAGGGGAGTCTGACATGTAAACAGTGAGAGGGGTCTGACATGTAAACAGTGAGGGGGGTCTGACATGTAAACAGTGAGGGGGGTCTGACATGTAAACAGTGAGGGGGTCTTCTAACATGTAAACAGTGAGGGGGGTCTGACATGTAAATAGTGAGGGGGGTCTGACATGTAAACAGTGAGGGGGGTCTGACATGTAAACAGCGAGGGGGGTCTGACATGTAAACAGTGAGGGGGGTCTGACATGTAAACAGTGAGGGGGGTCTGACATGTAAACAGTGAGGGGGGTCTGACATGTAAACAGTGAGGGGGGTCTGACATGTAAACAGTGAGGGGGGGTCTGACATGAAAACAGTGAGGGGGGTCTGACATGTAAACAGTGAGGGGGGTCTGACATGTAAACAGTGAGGGGGGTCTGACATGTAAACAGTGAGGGGGGTGTGACATGTAAACAGTGAGGGGGGTCTGACATGTAAACAGTGAGGGGGGTCTGACATGAGTGAGGGGGGTCTGACATGTAAACAGTGAGGGGGGTCTGACATGTAAACAGTGAGGGGGGGTCTGACATGAAAACAGTGAGGGGGGTCTGACATGTAAACAGTGAGGGGGGTCTGACATGTAAACAGTGAGGGGGGTCTGACATGAGTGAGGGCGGTCTGACATGTAAACAGTGAGGGGGGTCTGACATGTAAACAGTGAGGGGGGTCTGACATGAAAACAGTGAGGGGGGTCTGACATGTAAACAGTGAGGGGGGTCTGACATGTAAACAGTGAGAGGGGTCTGACATGTAAACAGTGAGGGGCGTCTGACATGTAGACAGTGAGGGGGGTCTGACATGTAAACAGTGAGGGGGGCCTGACATGAGTGAGGGGGGTCTGACATGTAAACAGTGAGGGGGGTCTGACATGTAAACAGTTAGCGGGGTCTGACATGGAAACAGTGATGGGGGTCTGACATGTTAACAGTGAGCGGGGTCTGACATGGAAACAGTGATGGGGGTCTGACATGTAAACAGTGAGGGGGACTGACATGGAAACAGTGAGGGGGGTCTGACATGGAAACAGTGAGGGGGGTCTGACATGTAAACAGTGAGGGGGGTCTGACATCTGAACAGTGAGGGACGGTCTGACATCTGAACAGTGAGGGACGGTCTGACATCTGAACAGTGAGGGACAGTCTGACATCTGAACAGTGAGGGACAGTCTGACATCTAAACAGTGAGGGACAGTCTGACATCTGAACAGTGAGGGGGGGGTCTGACGTCTGAACAGTGAGAGACGGTCTGACATGTGAACAGTGAGGGGGGTCTGACATCTGAACAGTGAGGGACGGTCTGACATGTGAACAGTGAGGGACGGTCTGACATCTGAACAGTGAGGGACGGTCTGACATCTAAACTGTGAGGGGGGGTCTGACATCTGAACAGTGAGGGGGGGGTCTGACATCTGAACAGTGAGGGACGGTCTGACATCTGAACAGTGAGGGGGGTCTGACATCTGAACAGTGAGGGACGGTCTGACATCTAAACAGTGAGGGACGGTCTGACATCTGAACAGTGAGGGACGGTCTGACATCTGAACAGTGAGGGACGGTCTGACATCTGAACAGTGAGGGGGGGGTCTGACATCTGAACAGTGAGGGACGGTCTGACATCTGAACTGTGAGGGACGGTCTGACATCTGAACAGTGAGGGGGGGGTCTGACATGTGAACAGTGAGGGGGGGGTCTGACATCTGAACAGTGAGGGACGGTCTGACATCTGAACAGTGAGGGGGGTCTGACATCTGAACAGTGAGGGACGGTCTGACATCTGAACAGTGAGGGACGGTCTGACATCTGAACAGTGAGGGACAGTCTGACATCTGAACAGTGAGGGACGGTCTGACATCTGAACAGTGAGGGACGGTCTGACATCTAAACAGTGAGGGGGGTTTGACATGTAAACTGAGGGGGGTCCAACATCTAAACAGTGAGGGAGGGTCTGACATGTAAACAGTGAGGGGGGGGTCTGACATCTAAACAGTGAAGGGGGTTTGACATGTAAACTGAGGGGGGTCCAACATCTAAACAGTGAGGGAGGGTCTGACATGTAAACAGTGAGGGAAATTCCAACACCTAAGCAGTGAGGGGGGGGTCTGACATGTAAACAGTGAGGGGAGTCTGACATGTAAACAGTGAGAGGGGTCTGACATGTAAACAGTGAGGGGGGTCTGATATGTAAACAGTGAGGGGTGTCTGACATGTAAACAGTGAGGGGGGTCTGACATGTAAACAGTGAGGGGGGTCTGACATGTAAACAGTGAGGGGGGTCTGACATGTAAACAGTGAGGGGGGTCTGACATGTAAACAGTGAGGGGGGTCTGACATGTAAACAGTGAGGGGGGTCTGACATGTAAACAGTGAGGGGGGTCTGACATGTAAACAGTGAGGGGGGGTCTGACATGAAAACAGTGAGGGGGGTCTGACATGTAAACAGTGAGGGGGGTCTGACATGTAAACAGTGAGGGGGGTCTGACATGTAAACAGTGAGGGGGGTCTGACATGAGTGAGGACGGTCTGACATGTAAACAGTGAGGGGGGTCTGACATGTAAACAGTGAGGGGGGTCTGACATGTAAACAGTGAGGGGGGTCTGACATGTAAACAGTGAGGGGGGTCTGACATGTAAACAGTGAGGGGCGTCTGACATGTAGACAGTGAGGGGGGTCTGACATGTAAACAGTGAGGGGGGCCTGACATGAGTGAGGGGGGTCTGACATGTAAACAGTGAGGGGGGTCTGACATGAAAACAGTGAGGGGGGTCTGACATGTAAACAGTGAGGGGGGTCTGACATGTAAACAGTGAGGGGGGTCTGACATGTAAACAGTGAGGGGGGTCTGACATGTAAATAGTGAGGGGGGTCTGACATGTAAACAGTGAGGGGCGTCTGACATGTAGACAGTGAGGGGGGTCTGACATGTAAACAGTGAGGGGGGCCTGACATGAGTGAGGGGGGTCTGACATGTAAACAGTGAGGGGGGTCTGACATGTAAACAGTGAGTTGGGTCTGACATGTAAACAGTGAGGGGGTCTGACATGTCAACAGTGAGGGGGACTGACAAGGAAACAGTGAGGGGGGTCTGACATGTAAACAGTGAGGGGGACTGACATGGAAACAGTGAGGGGGGTCTGACATGTAAACAGTGAGGGGGGTCTGACATGGAAACAGTGAGGGGAGTCTGACATGTAAACAGTGAGGGGGGTCTGACATGTAAACAGTGAGGGACGGTCTGACATCAGAACAGTGAGGGACGGTCTGACATCTAAACAGTGAGGGACGGTCTGACATCTGAACAGTGAGGGGGGTCTGACATCTGAACAGTGAGGGACGGTCTGACATCTGAACAGTGAGGGACGGTCTGACATCTGAACAGTGAGGGACGGTCTGACATCTGAACAGTGAGGGACAGTCTGACATCTGAACAGTGAGGGACGGTCTGACATCTGAACAGTGAGGGACGGTCTGACATCTGAACAGTGAGGGACAGTCTGACATCTGAACAGTGAGGGACGGTCTGACATCTGAACAGTGAGGGACGGTCTGACATCTGAACAGTGAGGGACGGTCTGACATCTGAACAGTGAGGGACGGTCTGACATCTGAACAGTGAGGGACGGTCTGACATCTGAACAGTGAGGGACAGTCTGACATCTGAACAGTGAGGGACGGTCTGGCATCTGAACAGTGAGGGACGGTCTGACATCTGAACAGTGAGGGACGGTCTCACATCTAAACAGTGAGGGGGGTTTGACATGTAAACTGAGGGGGGTCCAACATCTAAACAGTGAGGGAGGGTCTGACATGTAAACAGTGAGGGGGGGGGTCTGACATCTAAACAGTGAAGGGGGTTTGACATGTAAACTGAGGGGGGTCCAACATCTAAACAGTGAGGGAGGGTCTGACATGTAAACAGTGAGGGGGGGTTCCAACACCTAAGCAGTGAGGGGGGGGTCTGACATGTAAACAGCGAGGGGAGTCTGACATGTAAACAGTGAGAGGGGTCTGACATGTAAACAGTGAGGGGGGTCTGACATGTAAACAGTGAGGGGGGTCTGACATGTAAACAGTGAGGGGGTCTTCTAACATGTAAACAGTGAGGGGGGTCTGACATGTAAATAGTGAGGGGGGTCTGACATGTAAACAGTGAGGGGGGTCTGTCATGTAAACAGTGAGGGGGGTCTGACATGTAAACAGCGAGGGGGGTCTGACATGTAAACAGTGAGGGGGGTCTGACATGTAAACAGTGAGGGGGGTCTGACATGTAAACAGTGAGGGGGGTCTGACATGTAAACAGTGAGGGGGGTCTGACATGTAAACAGTGAGGGGGGGTCTGACATGAAAACAGTGAGGGGGGTCTGACATGTAAACAGTGAGGGGGGTCTGACATGTAAACAGTGAGGGGGGTCTGACATGTAAACAGTGAGGGGGGTGTGACATGTAAACAGTGAGGGGGGTCTGACATGTAAACAGTGAGGGGGGTCTGACATGAGTGAGGGGGGTCTGACATGTAAACAGTGAGGGGGGTCTGACATGTAAACAGTGAGGGGGGGTCTGACATGAAAACAGTGAGGGGGGTCTGACATGTAAACAGTGAGGGGGGTCTGACATGTAAACAGTGAGGGGGGTCTGACATGAGTGAGGGCGGTCTGACATGTAAACAGTGAGGGGGGTCTGACATGTAAACAGTGAGGGGGGTCTGACATGAAAACAGTGAGGGGGGTCTGACATGTAAACAGTGAGGGGGGTCTGACATGTAAACAGTGAGAGGGGTCTGACATGTAAACAGTGAGGGGCGTCTGACATGTAGACAGTGAGGGGGGTCTGACATGTAAACAGTGAGGGGGGCCTGACATGAGTGAGGGGGGTCTGACATGTAAACAGTGAGGGGGGTCTGACATGTAAACAGTTAGCGGGGTCTGACATGGAAACAGTGATGGGGGTCTGACATGTTAACAGTGAGCGGGGTCTGACATGGAAACAGTGATGGGGGTCTGACATGTAAACAGTGAGGGGGACTGACATGGAAACAGTGAGGGGGGTCTGACATGGAAACAGTGAGGGGGGTCTGACATGTAAACAGTGAGGGGGGTCTGACATCTGAACAGTGAGGGACGGTCTGACATCTGAACAGTGAGGGACGGTCTGACATCTGAACAGTGAGGGACAGTCTGACATCTGAACAGTGAGGGACAGTCTGACATCTAAACAGTGAGGGACAGTCTGACATCTGAACAGTGAGGGGGGGGTCTGACATCTGAACAGTGAGAGACGGTCTGACATGTGAACAGTGAGGGGGGTCTGACATCTGAACAGTGAGGGACGGTCTGACATGTGAACAGTGAGGGACGGTCTGACATCTGAACAGTGAGGGACGGTCTGACATCTAAACTGTGAGGGGGGGTCTGACATCTGAACAGTGAGGGGGGGGTCTGACATCTGAACAGTGAGGGACGGTCTGACATCTGAACAGTGAGGGACGGTCTGACATCTGAACAGTGAGGGACGGTCTGACATCTGAACAGTGAGGGACGGTCTGACATCTGAACAGTGAGGGACAGTCTGACATCTGAACAGTGAGGGACGGTCTGACATCTGAACAGTGAGGGACGGTCTGACATCTGAACAGTGAGGGACAGTCTGACATCTGAACAGTGAGGGACGGTCTGACATCTGAACAGTGAGGGACGGTCTGACATCTGAACAGTGAGGGACGGTCTGACATCTGAACAGTGAGGGACGGTCTGACATCTGAACAGTGAGGGACGGTCTGACATCTGAACAGTGAGGGACAGTCTGACATCTGAACAGTGAGGGACGGTCTGGCATCTGAACAGTGAGGGACGGTCTGACATCTGAACAGTGAGGGACGGTCTCACATCTAAACAGTGAGGGGGGTTTGACATGTAAACTGAGGGGGGTCCAACATCTAAACAGTGAGGGAGGGTCTGACATGTAAACAGTGAGGGGGGGGGTCTGACATCTAAACAGTGAAGGGGGTTTGACATGTAAACTGAGGGGGGTCCAACATCTAAACAGTGAGGGAGGGTCTGACATGTAAACAGTGAGGGGGGGTTCCAACACCTAAGCAGTGAGGGGGGGGTCTGACATGTAAACAGCGAGGGGAGTCTGACATGTAAACAGTGAGAGGGGTCTGACATGTAAACAGTGAGGGGGGTCTGACATGTAAACAGTGAGGGGGGTCTGACATGTAAACAGTGAGGGGGTCTTCTAACATGTAAACAGTGAGGGGGGTCTGACATGTAAATAGTGAGGGGGGTCTGACATGTAAACAGTGAGGGGGGTCTGTCATGTAAACAGTGAGGGGGGTCTGACATGTAAACAGCGAGGGGGGTCTGACATGTAAACAGTGAGGGGGGTCTGACATGTAAACAGTGAGGGGGGTCTGACATGTAAACAGTGAGGGGGGTCTGACATGTAAACAGTGAGGGGGGTCTGACATGTAAACAGTGAGGGGGGGTCTGACATGAAAACAGTGAGGGGGGTCTGACATGTAAACAGTGAGGGGGGTCTGACATGTAAACAGTGAGGGGGGTCTGACATGTAAACAGTGAGGGGGGTGTGACATGTAAACAGTGAGGGGGGTCTGACATGTAAACAGTGAGGGGGGTCTGACATGAGTGAGGGGGGTCTGACATGTAAACAGTGAGGGGGGTCTGACATGTAAACAGTGAGGGGGGGTCTGACATGAAAACAGTGAGGGGGGTCTGACATGTAAACAGTGAGGGGGGTCTGACATGTAAACAGTGAGGGGGGTCTGACATGAGTGAGGGCGGTCTGACATGTAAACAGTGAGGGGGGTCTGACATGTAAACAGTGAGGGGGGTCTGACATGAAAACAGTGAGGGGGGTCTGACATGTAAACAGTGAGGGGGGTCTGACATGTAAACAGTGAGAGGGGTCTGACATGTAAACAGTGAGGGGCGTCTGACATGTAGACAGTGAGGGGGGTCTGACATGTAAACAGTGAGGGGGGCCTGACATGAGTGAGGGGGGTCTGACATGTAAACAGTGAGGGGGGTCTGACATGTAAACAGTTAGCGGGGTCTGACATGGAAACAGTGATGGGGGTCTGACATGTTAACAGTGAGCGGGGTCTGACATGGAAACAGTGATGGGGGTCTGACATGTAAACAGTGAGGGGGACTGACATGGAAACAGTGAGGGGGGTCTGACATGGAAACAGTGAGGGGGGTCTGACATGTAAACAGTGAGGGGGGTCTGACATCTGAACAGTGAGGGACGGTCTGACATCTGAACAGTGAGGGACGGTCTGACATCTGAACAGTGAGGGACAGTCTGACATCTGAACAGTGAGGGACAGTCTGACATCTAAACAGTGAGGGACAGTCTGACATCTGAACAGTGAGGGGGGGGTCTGACATCTGAACAGTGAGAGACGGTCTGACATGTGAACAGTGAGGGGGGTCTGACATCTGAACAGTGAGGGACGGTCTGACATGTGAACAGTGAGGGACGGTCTGACATCTGAACAGTGAGGGACGGTCTGACATCTAAACTGTGAGGGGGGGTCTGACATCTGAACAGTGAGGGGGGGGTCTGACATCTGAACAGTGAGGGACGGTCTGACATCTGAACAGTGAGGGGGGTCTGACATCTGAACAGTGAGGGACGGTCTGACATCTAAACAGTGAGGGACGGTCTGACATCTGAACAGTGAGGGACGGTCTGACATCTGAACAGTGAGGGACGGTCTGACATCTGAACAGTGAGGGGGGGGTCTGACATCTGAACAGTGAGGGACGGTCTGACATCTGAACTGTGAGGGACGGTCTGACATCTGAACAGTGAGGGGGGGGTCTGACATGTGAACAGTGAGGGGGGGGTCTGACATCTGAACAGTGAGGGACGGTCTGACATCTGAACAGTGAGGGGGGTCTGACATCTGAACAGTGAGGGACGGTCTGACATCTGAACAGTGAGGGACGGTCTGACATCTGAACAGTGAGGGACAGTCTGACATCTGAACAGTGAGGGACGGTCTGACATCTGAACAGTGAGGGACGGTCTGACATCTAAACAGTGAGGGGGGTTTGACATGTAAACTGAGGGGGGTCCAACATCTAAACAGTGAGGGAGGGTCTGACATGTAAACAGTGAGGGGGGGGTCTGACATCTAAACAGTGAAGGGGGTTTGACATGTAAACTGAGGGGGGTCCAACATCTAAACAGTGAGGGAGGGTCTGACATGTAAACAGTGAGGGAAATTCCAACACCTAAGCAGTGAGGGGGGGGTCTGACATGTAAACAGTGAGGGGAGTCTGACATGTAAACAGTGAGAGGGGTCTGACATGTAAACAGTGAGGGGGGTCTGATATGTAAACAGTGAGGGGTGTCTGACATGTAAACAGTGAGGGGGGTCTGACATGTAAACAGTGAGGGGGGTCTGACATGTAAACAGTGAGGGGGGTCTGACATGTAAACAGTGAGGGGGGTCTGACATGTAAACAGTGAGGGGGGTCTGACATGTAAACAGTGAGGGGGGTCTGACATGTAAACAGTGAGGGGGGTCTGACATGTAAACAGTGAGGGGGGGTCTGACATGAAAACAGTGAGGGGGGTCTGACATGTAAACAGTGAGGGGGGTCTGACATGTAAACAGTGAGGGGGGTCTGACATGTAAACAGTGAGGGGGGTCTGACATGAGTGAGGACGGTCTGACATGTAAACAGTGAGGGGGGTCTGACATGTAAACAGTGAGGGGGGTCTGACATGTAAACAGTGAGGGGGGTCTGACATGTAAACAGTGAGGGGGGTCTGACATGTAAACAGTGAGGGGCGTCTGACATGTAGACAGTGAGGGGGGTCTGACATGTAAACAGTGAGGGGGGCCTGACATGAGTGAGGGGGGTCTGACATGTAAACAGTGAGGGGGGTCTGACATGAAAACAGTGAGGGGGGTCTGACATGTAAACAGTGAGGGGGGTCTGACATGTAAACAGTGAGGGGGGTCTGACATGTAAACAGTGAGGGGGGTCTGACATGTAAATAGTGAGGGGGGTCTGACATGTAAACAGTGAGGGGCGTCTGACATGTAGACAGTGAGGGGGGTCTGACATGTAAACAGTGAGGGGGGCCTGACATGAGTGAGGGGGGTCTGACATGTAAACAGTGAGGGGGGTCTGACATGTAAACAGTGAGTTGGGTCTGACATGTAAACAGTGAGGGGGTCTGACATGTCAACAGTGAGGGGGACTGACATGGAAACAGTGAGGGGGGTCTGACATGTAAACAGTGAGGGGGACTGACATGGAAACAGTGAGGGGGGTCTGACATGTAAACAGTGAGGGGGGTCTGACATGGAAACAGTGAGGGGAGTCTGACATGTAAACAGTGAGGGGGGTCTGACATGTAAACAGTGAGGGACGGTCTGACATCAGAACAGTGAGGGACGGTCTGACATCTAAACAGTGAGGGACGGTCTGACATCTGAACAGTGAGGGGGGTCTGACATCTGAACAGTGAGGGACGGTCTGACATCTGAACAGTGAGGGACGGTCTGACATCTGAACAGTGAGGGACGGTCTGACATCTGAACAGTGAGGGACAGTCTGACATCTGAACAGTGAGGGACGGTCTGACATCTGAACAGTGAGGGACGGTCTGACATCTGAACAGTGAGGGACAGTCTGACATCTGAACAGTGAGGGACGGTCTGACATCTGAACAGTGAGGGACGGTCTGACATCTGAACAGTGAGGGGGTGTCTGACATGGAAACAGTGAGGGGGTGTCTGACATCTGAACAGTGAGGGACGGTCTGACATCTGAACAGTGAGGGACGGTCTGACATCTGAACAGTGAGGGACAGTCTGACATCTGAACAGTGAGGGACAGTCTGACATCTGAACAGTGAGGGACGGTCTGACATCTGAACAGTGAGGGACGGTCTGACATCTGAACAGTGAGGGACGGTCTGACATCTGAACAGTGAGGGACAGTCTGACATCTGAACAGTGAGGGACGGTCTGACATCTGAACAGTGAGGGACGGTCTGACATCTAAACACTGAGGGACTGTCTGACATCTGAACAGTGAGGGACGGTCTGACATCTGAACAGTGAGGGACAGTCTGACATCTGAACAGTGAGGGACGGTCTGACATCTGAACAGTGAGGGACAGTCTGACATCTAAACAGTGAGGGACAGTCTGACATCTGAACAGTGAGGGGGGGGTCTGACATCTGAACAGTGAGGGACGGTCTGACATCTGAACAGTGAGGGACAGTCTGACATCTAAACAGTGAGGGACAGTCTGACATCTGAACAGTGAGGGGGGGGTCTGACATCTGAACAGTGAGGGACGGTCTGACATCTAAACAGTGAGGGACAGTCTGACATCTGAACAGTGAGGGGGGGGTCTGACATCTGAACAGCGAGGGACGGTCTGACATCTGAACAGTGAGGGACGGTCTGACATCTGAACAGTGAGGGACGGTCTGACATCTGAACAGTGAGGGACGGTCTGACATCTGAACAGTGAGGGGGGTCTGACATCTGAACAGTGAGGGACGGTCTGACATCTGAACAGTGAGGGACGGTCTGACATCTGAACAGTGAGGGACGGTCTGACATCTAAACAGTGAGGGACGGTCTGACATGTGAACAGTGAGGGACGGTCTGACATCTAAACAGTGAGGGACGGTCTGACATGTGAACAGTGAGGGACGGTCTGACATCTGAACAGTGAGGGACGGTCTGACATCTGAACAGTGAGGGACGGTCTGACATCTGAACAGTGAGGGACGGTCTGACATCTGAACAGTGAGGGACAGTCTGACATCTGAACAGTGAGGGACGGTCTGACATCTGAACAGTGAGGGACAGTCTGACATCTGAACAGTGAGGGACAGTCTGACATCTGAACAGTGAGGGACGGTCTGACATCTGAACAGTGAGGGACGGTCTGACATCTGAACAGTGAGGGGGGGGTCTGATCTAAACAGTGAGGGACGGTCTGACATCTGAACAGTGAGGGACAGTCTGACATCTGAACAGTGAGGGACGGTCTGACACCTGAACAGTGAGGGACGGTCTGACATCTGAACAGTGAGGGACGGTCTGATCTAAACAGTGAGGGACGGTCTGACATCTGAACAGTGAGGGACGGTCTGACATCTGAACAGTGAGGGACGGTCTGACACCTGAACAGTGAGGGACGGTCTGACATCTAAACACTGAGGGACTGTCTGACATCTGAACAGTGAGGGACGGTCTGACATCTGAACAGTGAGGGACGGTCTGACATCTAATCACTGAGGGACTGTCTGACATCTGAACAGTGAGGGACGGTCTGACATCTGAACAGTGAGGGACGGTCTGACATCTAAACACTGAGGGACTGTCTGACATCTGAACAGTGAGGGACGGTCTGACATCTGAACAGTGAGGGACAGTCTGACATCTCAACAGTGAGGGACGGTCTGACATCTGAACAGTGAGGGACAGTCTGACATCTGAACAGTGAGGGGGGGGTCTGACATCTGAACAGTGAGGGACGGTCTGACATCTGAACAGTGAGGGACAGTCTGACATCTAAACAGTGAGGGACAGTCTGACATCTGAACAGTGAGGGGGGGGTCTGACATCTGAACAGTGAGGGGGGGGTCTGACATCTGAACAGTGAGGGGGGGGTCTGACATCTGAACAGTGAGGGACGGTCTGACATCTGAACAGTGAGGGACAGTCTGACATCTAAACAGTGAGGGACAGTCTGACATCTGAACAGTGAGGGACGGTCTGACATCTGAACAGTGAGGGACAGTCTGACATCTGAACAGTGAGGGACGGTCTGACATCTGAACAGTGAGGGACGGTCTGACATCTGAACAGTGAGGGACGGTCTGACATCTGAACAGTGAGGGACGGTCTGACATCTAAACAGTGAGGGACGGTCTGACATGTGAACAGTGAGGGACGGTCTGACATCTGAACAGTGAGGGACGGTCTGACATCTGAACAGTGAGGGACGGTCTGACATCTGAACAGTGAGGGACGGTCTGACATCTGAACAGTGAGGGACGGTCTGACATCTAAACAGTGAGGGACGGTCTGACATGTGAACAGTGAGGGACGGTCTGACATCTGAACAGTGAGGGACGGTCTGACATCTGAACAGTGAGGGACGGTCTGACATCTGAACAGTGAGGGACGGTCTGACATCTAAACAGTGAGGGGGGTCTGACATCTGAACAGTGAGGGACGGTCTGACATCTGAACAGTGAGGGACGGCCTGACATCTGAACAGTGAGGGACGGTCTGACATCTAAACAGTGAGGGGGGGTCTGACATCTGAACAGTGAGGGGGTGTCTGACATCTGAACAGTGAGGGACGGTCTAACATCTGAACAGTGAGGGGGGTCTGACATCTGAACAGTGAGGGACGGTCTGACATCTAAACAGTGAGGGACGGTCTGACATCTGAACAGTGAGGGACGGTCTGACATCTGAACAGTGAGGGGGGGTCTGACATCTGAACAGTGAGGGGGGGGTCTGACATCTGAACAGTGAGGGACGGTCTGACATCTGAACAGTGAGGGACGGTCTGACATCTGAACAGTGAGGGGGGGGTCTGACATGTGAACAGTGAGGGGGGGGTCTGACATCTGAACAGTGAGGGACGGTCTGACATCTGAACAGTGAGGGACGGTCAGACATCTGAACAGTGAGGGACGGTCTGACATCTGAACAGTGAGGGACAGTCTGACATCTGAACAGTGAGGGACGGTCTGACATCTGAACAGTGAGGGACGGTCTCACATCTAAACAGTGAGGGGGTTTTGACATGTAAACTGAGGGGGGTCCAACATCTAAACAGTGAGGGAGGGTCTGACATGTAAACAGTGAGGGGGGGGTCTGACATCTAAACAGTGAAGGGGGTTTGACATGTAAACTGAGGGGGGTCCAACATCTAAACAGTGAGGGAGGGTCTGACATGTAAACAGTGAGGGGGGGTTCCAACACCTAAGCAGTGAGGGGGGGGTCTGACATGTAAACAGTGAGGGGAGTCTGACATGTAAACAGTGAGAGGGGTCTGACATGTAAACAGTGAGGGGGGTCTGACATGTAAACAGTGAGGGGGGTCTGACATGTAAACAGTGAGGGGGTCTTCTAACATGTAAATAGTGAGGGGGGTCTGACATGTAAATAGTGAGGGGGGTCTGACATGTAAACAGTGAGGGGGGTCTGACATGTAAACAGTGAGGGGGGTCTGACATGTAAACAGTGAGGGGGGTCTGACATGTAAACAGTGAGGGGGGTCTGACATGTAAACAGTGAGGGGGTCTGACATGGAAACAGTGAGGGGGGGCCTGACATGTAAACAGTGAGGGGGTCTGACATGGAAACAGTGAGGGGGGTCTGACATGTAAACAGTGAGGGGGGTCTGACATGTAAACAGTGAGGGGGGTCTGACATGTAAACAGTGAGGGGGGTCTGACATGTAAACAGTGAGGGGTGTCTGACATGTAAACAGTGAGGGGGGTCTGACATGAGTGAGGGGGGTCTGACATGTAAACAGTGAGGGGGGTCTGACATGTAAACAGTGAGGGGGGGTCTGACATGAAAACAGTGAGGGGGGTCTGACATGTAAACAGTGAGGGGGGTCTGACATGTAAACAGTGAGGGGGGTCTGACATGAGTGAGGGCGGTCTGACATGTAAACAGTGAGGGGGGTCTGACATGTGAACAGTGAGGGGGGTCTGACATAAAAACAGTGAGGGGGGTCTGACATGTAAACAGTGAGGGGGGTCTGACATGTAAACAGTGAGAGGGGTCTGACATGTAAACAGTGAGGGGCGTCTGACATATAGACAGTGAGGGGGGTCTGACATGTAAACAGTGAGGGGGGCCTGACATGAGTGAGGGGGGTCTGACATGTAAACAGTGAGGGGGGTCTGACATGTAAACAGTTAGCGGGGTCTGACATGGAAACAGTGATGGGGGTCTGACATGTAAACAGTGAGCGGGGTCTGACATGGAAACAGTGATGGGGGTCTGACATGGAAACAGTGAGGGGGGTCTGACATGCAAACAGTGAGGGGGGTCTGACATGTAAACAGTGAGGGGGGCCTGACATGAGTGAGGGGGGTCTGACATGTAAACAGTGAGGGGGGTCTGACATGTAAACAGTTAGCGGGGTCTGACATGGAAACAGTGATGGGGGTCTGACATGTAAACAGTGAGGGGGACTGACATGGAAACAGTGAGGGGGGTCTGACATGGAAACAGTGAGGGGGGTCTGACATGCAAACAGTGAGGGGGGTCTGACATCTGAACAGTGAGGGACGGTCTGACATCTGAACAGTGAGGGACGGTCTGACATCTGAACAGTGAGGGACAGTCTGACATCTGAACAGTGAGGGACGGTCTGACACCTGAACAGTGAGGGACAGTCTGACATCTAAACAGTGAGGGACAGTCTGACATCTGAACAGTGAGGGGGGGGTCTGACATCTGAACAGTGAGGGACGGTCTGACATCTGAACAGTGAGGGACGGTCTGACATCTAAACAGTGAGGGGGGGTCTGACATCTGAACAGTGAGGGGGGGGTCTGACATCTGAACAGTGAGGGACGGTCTGACATCTGAACAGTGAGGGGGGTCTGACATCTGAACAGTGAGGGACGGTCTGACATCTAAACAGTGAGGGACGGTCTGACATCTGAACAGTGAGGGACGGTCTGACATCTGAACAGTGAGGGACGGTCTGACATCTGAACAGTGAGGGACGGTCTGACATCTGAACAGTGAGGGGGGGTCTGACATCTGAACAGTGAGGGGGGGGTCTGACATCTGAACAGTGAGGGACGGTCTGACATCTGAACAGTGAGGGACGGTCTGACATCTGAACAGTGAGGGGGGGGTCTGACATGTGAACAGTGAGGGACGGTCTGACATCTGAACAGTGAGGGACGGTCTGACATCTGAACAGTGAGGGACGGTCTGACATCTGAACAGTGAGGGACGGTCTGACATCTGAACAGTGAGGGACGGTCTGACATCTGAACAGTGAGGGACGGTCTGACATCTGAACAGTGAGGGACGGTCTGACATCTAAACAGTGAGGGGGGTTTGACATGTAAACTGAGGGGGGTCCAACATCTAAACAGTGAGGGAGGGTCTGACATGTAAACAGTGAGGGGGGGGTCTGACATCTAAACAGTGAAGGGGGTTTGACATGTAAACTGAGGGGGGTCCAACATCTAAACAGTGAGGGAGGGTCTGACATGTAAACAGTGAGGGGGGGTTCCAACACCTAAGCAGTGAGGGGGGGGTCTGACATGTAAACAGTGAGGGGAGTCTGACATGTAAACAGTGAGAGGGGTCTGACATGTAAACAGTGAGGGGGGTCTGATATGTAAACAGTGAGGGGTGTCTGACATGTAAACAGTGAGGGGGGTCTGACATGTAAACAGCGAGCGGCGGTCTGACATGTAAACAGTGAGAGGGGTCTGACATGTAAACAGTGAGGGGGGTCTGACATGTAAACAGTGAGGGGGGTCTGACATGTAAACAGTGAGGGGGGTCTGACATGTAAACAGTGAGGGGGGTCTGACATGTAAACAGTGAGGGGGGTCTGACATGTAAACAGTGAGGGGGGTCTGACATGTAAACAGTGAGGGGGGTCTGACATGTAAACAGTGAGGGGGGTCTGACATGTAAACAGTGAGGGGGGTCTGACATGTAAACAGTGAGGGGGGGTCTGACATGAAAACAGTGAGGGGGGTCTGACATGTAAACAGTGAGGGGGGTCTGACATGTAAACAGTGAGGGGGGTCTGACATGTAAACAGTGAGGGGGGTCTGACATGAGTGAGGGCGGTCTGACATGTAAACAGTGAGGGGGGTCTGACATGTAAACAGTGAGGGGGGGGTCTGACATGAAAACAGTGAGGGGGCTCTGACATGTAAACAGTGAGGGGGGCCTGACATGTCAACAGTGAGGGGGACTGACATGAGTGAGGGGGGTCTGACATGTAAACAGTGAGGGGGGCCTGACATGAGTGAGGGGGGTCTGACATGTAAACAGTGAGGGGGGTCTGACATGTAAACAGTGAGGGGGTCTGACATGTCAACAGTGAGGGGGACTGACATGGAAACAGTGAGGGGGGTCTGACATGTAAACAGTGAGGGGGACTGACATGGAAACAGTGAGGGGGGTCTGACATGTAAACAGTGAGGGGGGTCTGACCTGTAAACAGTGAGGGCGGTCTGACATGTAAACAGTGAGGGGGTCTGACATGTAAACAGCGAGCGGCCGTCTGACATGTAAACAGTTAGCGGGGTCTGACATGTAAACAGCGAGGGGGTCTGACATGTAAACAGTGAGGGGGGGTCTGACATGTAAACAGTGAGGGACAGTCTGATCTAAACAGTGAGGGGGGTCTGACATCTGAACAGTGAGGGACGGTCTGACATCTAAACAGTGAGGGACGGTCTGACATCTGAACAGTGAGGGACGGTCTGACATGTAAACAGTGAGGGACGGTCTGACATCTAAACAGTGAGGGGGGGGTCTGACATCTAAACAGTGAGGGGGGTTTGACATGTAAACTGAGGGGGGTCCAACATCTAAACAGTGAGGGGGGGGTCTGACATGTAAACAGTGAGGGGAGGGGGTCCTGACATCTAAACAGTGAGAGGGGTCTGACATGTAAACAGTGAGGGGGGTCTGACATGTAAACAGTGAGGGGGGTCTGACATGTAAACTGTGAGGGGGGTCTGACATGTAAACAGTGAGGGGGGTCTGACATGTAAACAGTGAGGGGGGTCTGACATGTAAACAGTGAGGGGGGTCTGACATGTAAACAGTGAGGGGGGTCTGACATGTAAACAGTGAGGGGGGGTTCCAACACCTAAGCAGTGAGGGGGGGGTCTGACATGTAAACAGTGAGGGGAGGGGGTCCTGACATCTAAACAGTGAGAGGGGTCTGACATGTAAACAGTGAGGGGGGTCTGACATGTCAACAGTGAGGGGGTCTGACATGTAAACAGCGAGCGGCCGTCTGACATGTAAACAGTTAGCGGGGTCTGACATGTAAACAGCGAGGGGGGTCTGACATGTAAACAGTGAGGGGGGTCTGACATGTAAACAGTGAGGGGGGTCTGACATGTAAACAGTGAGGGGGGTCTGACATGTAAACAGTGAGGGGTGTCTGACATGTAAACAGTGAGGGGGGTCTGACCTGTAAACAGTGAGGGCGGTCTGACATGTAAACAGTGAGGGGGTCTGACATGTAAACAGCGAGCGGCCGTCTGACATGTAAACAGTTAGCGGGGTCTGACATGTAAACAGTGAGGGGGGTCTGACATGTAAACAGTGAGGGGGGTCTGACATGTAAACAGTGAGGGGGGTCTGACATGTAAACAGTGAGGGGCGTCTGACATGTAAACAGTGAGGGGGGGTCTGACATGTAAACAGTGAGGGACAGTCTGATCTAAACAGTGAGGGGGGTCTGACATCTGAACAGTGAGGGACGGTCTGACATCTAAACAGTGAGGGACGGTCTGACATCTGAACAGCGAGGGACGGTCTGACATCTGAACAGTGAGGGACGGTCTGACATCTGAACAGTGAGGGACGGTCTGACATCTGAACAGTGAGGGACGGTCTGACATCTGAACAGTGAGGGACGGTCTGACATGTAAACAGTGAGGGACGGTCTGACATCTAAACAGTGAGGGACGGTCTGACATCTAAACAGTGAGGGGGGGGTCTGACATCTAAACAGTGAGGGGGGTTTGACATGTAAACTGAGGGGGGTCCAACATCTAAACAGTGAGGGGGGGGTCTGACATGTAAACAGTGAGGGGAGGGGGTCCTGACATCTAAACAGTGAGAGGGGTCTGACATGTAAACAGTGAGGGGGGTCTGACATGTAAACAGTGAGGGGGGTCTGACATGTAAACAGTGAGGGGGGTCTGACATGTAAACAGTGAGGGGGGTCTGACATGTAAACAGTGAGGGGGGTCTGACATGTAAACAGTGCGGGGGGTCTGACATGTAAACAGTGAGGGGGGTCTGACATGTAAACAGCGAGCGGCGGTCTGACATGTAAACAGTTAGCGGGGTCTGACATGTAAACAGTGAGGGGGGTCTGACATGTAAACAGTGAGGGGGGTCTGACATGTAAACAGTGAGGGGGGTCTGACATGTAAACAGTGAGGGGGGTCTGACATGTAAACAGTGAGGGGGGGTCTGACATGTAAACAGTGAGGGGGGTCTGACATGAGTGAGGGGGGTCCGACATGTAAACAGTGAGGGGGGTCTGACATGTAAACAGCGAGCGGCGGTCTGACATGTAAACAGTTAGCGGGGTCTGACATGTAAACAGCGAGCGGCGGTCTGACATGTAAACAGTTAGCGGGGTCTGACATGTAAACAGTGAGGGGGGTCTGACATGTAAACAGTGAGGGGGCGTCTGACATGTAAACAGTGAGGGGTCTGACATGTAAACAGCGAGCGGCGGTCTGACATGTAAACAGTTAGCGGGGTCTGACATGTAAACAGTGAGGGGGGTCTGACATGTCAACAGTGAGGGGGGCCTGACATGTAAACAATGAGGGGGGTCTGACATGTAAACAGTGAGGGGGGTCTGACATGTAAACAGTGAGGGGGGTCTGACATGTAAACAGTGAGGGGGCTCTGACATGCAAACAGTGAGGGGGGTCTGACATGTAAACAGTGAGGGGGGTCTGACATGTAAACAGTGAGGGGGGTCTGACATGTAAACAGTGAGGGGGCTCTGACATGCAAACAGTGAGGGGGGTCTGACATGTAAACAGTGAGGGGGCTCTGACATGCAAACAGTGAGGGGGTCTTCTAACATGTAAATAGTGAGGGGGGTTTGACATGTAAAGAGCGAGGGGGGTCTGACATGGAAACAGTGAGGGGGGTCTGACATGTAAACAGTGAGGGAAGGTCTGACATGGAAACAGTGAGGGGGGGTCTGACAGGGAAACAGTGAGGGGGTATCTGACATGTAAACAGTGAGGGGAGGGGGTCCTGACATCTAAACAGTGAGAGGGGTCTGACATGTAAACAGTGAGGGGGGTCTGACATGTAAACAGTGAGGGGGTGTCTGACATGTAAACAGTGAGGGTGGGGGGTCTGACATCTAAACAGTGAGGGGGGTTTGACATGTAAACAGTGAGGGGGCTCTGACATCTAAACAGTGAGGGGGGTCTGACATGTAAACAGTGAGGGGGGTCTGACATGTAAACAGTGAGGGGGGTCTGACATGTAAACAGTGAGGGGGGGTCTGACATGTAAACAGTGAGGGGGGGTCTGACATGTAAACAGCGAGGGGGGGATCTGACATGTAAACAGTGAGGGGGGTCTGACATGTAAACAGTGAGGGGGGTCTGACATGTAAACAGTGAGGGGGGTCTGACATGTAAACAGTGAGGGGGGTCTGACATGTGAACAGTGAGGGGGGTCTGACATGTAAACAGTGAGGGGGGTCTGACATGTAGACAGTGAGGGGGGTCTGACATGTAAACAGTGAGGGGAGTCTGACATGTAAACTGAGGGGGGTCCAACATCTAAACAGTGAGGGAGGGTCTGACATGTAAACAGCGAGCGGCGGTCTGACATGTAAACAGTTAGCGGGGTCTGACATGTAAACAGTGAGGGGTGTCTGACATCTAAACAGTGAGGGGGGCCTGACATGGAAACAGTGAGGGGGGTCTGACATGTAAACAGTGAGGGGGGGGTCTGACATCGAAACAGTGAGAGGGGTCTGACATCTGAACAGTGAGAGGGGTCCTACATCTAAACAGTGAGGGGGGTCTGATATGTAAACAGCGAGGGGGAGGGGTCTGACATGTAAACAGTGAGGGGGGCCTGACATGCAAACAGTGAGGGGGGCCTGACATGTAAACAGTGAAGGGGGGGTCTGACATGGAAACAGTGAGGGGGGTCTGACATGTAAACAGTGAGGGGGGGTCTGACATGTAAACAGTGAGGGGGGGGTCTGACATCTGAACAGTGAGGGACGGTCTGACATCTGAACAGTGAGGGACGGTCTGACATCTGAACAGTGAGGGGGGTGTCTGACATGTAAACAGTGAGGGACAGTCTGACATCTAAACAGTGAGGGGGGTTTGACATGTAAAGTGAGGGGGGTCCAACATCTAAACAGTGAGAGAGGGTCTGACATGTAAACAGTGAGGGGGGGTTCCAACACCTAAGCAGTGAGGGGGGGGTCTGACATGTAAACAGTGAGGGGAGGGGGTCCTGACATCTAAACAGTGAGAGGGGTCTGACATGTAAACAGTGAGGGGGGGGTCTGACATCTAAACAGTGAAGGGGGTTTGACATGTAAACTGAGGGGGGTCCAACATCTAAACAGTGAGGGAGGGTCTGACATGTAAACAGTGAGGGGGGGGGTCTGCCATCTAAACAGTGAAGGGGGTTTGACATGTAAACAGTGAGGGGGGTCTGACATGTAAACAGTGAGGGGGGGTTCCAACACCTAAGCAGTGAGGGGGGGGTCTGACATGTAAACAGTGAGGGGAGGGGGTCCTGACATCTAAACAGTGAGAGGGGTCTGACATGTAAACAGTGAGGGGAAGGTCTGACATGTAAACAGTGAGGGGGGTCTGACATGTAAACAGTGAGGGGGGTCTGACATATAAACAGTGAGAGGGGTCTGACATGTAAACAGTGAGGGGGGTCTGACATGTAAACAGTGAGGGGGGTCTGACATGTAAACAGTGAGGGGGGTCTGACATGTAAACAGTGAGGGGGACTGACATGTAAACAGTGAGGGGGTCTGACATGTAAACAGCGAGGGGGGTCTTCTAACATGTAAATAGTGAGGGGGGTCTGACATGTAAACAGTGAGGGGGGTCTGACATGGAAACAGTGAGGGGGGTCTGACATGTAAACAGTGAGGGGGTCTTCTAACATGTAAATAGTGAGGGGGGTCTGACATGTAAACAGTGAGGGGAGGGGGTCCTGACATCTAAACAGTGAGAGGGGTCTGACATGTAAACAGTGAGGGGGGTCTGACATGTAAACAGTGAGGGGGGGTCTGACATGAAAACAGTGAGGGGGGTCTGACATGTAAACAGTGAGGGGGGTCTGACATGTAAACAGTGAGGGGGGAGTCTGACATGTAAACAGTGAGGGGGGTCTGACATGTAAACAGTGAGGGGGGGTCTGACATGAAAACAGTGAGGGGGGTCTGACATGTAAACAGTGAGGGGGGTCTGACATGTAAACAGTGAGGGGGGAGTCTGACATGTAAACAGTGAGGGGGGCCTGACATGTAAACAGTGAGGGGGTCTGACATGTAAACAGTGAGGGGGGTCTGACATGTAAACAGTGAGGGGGGTCTGACATGTAAACAGTGAGGGGGGTATGACATGAAAACAGTGAGGGGGGTCTGACATGTAAACAGTGAGAGGGGTCTGACATGTAAACAGTGAGGGGGGTCTGACATGTAAACAGTGAGGGGGGTCTGACATGAGTGAGGGCGGTCTGACATGTAAACAGTGAGGGGGGTCTGACATGTAAACAGTGAGGGGCGTATGACATGTAAACAGTGAGGGGGGTCTGACATGAAAACAGTGAGGGGGGTCTGACATGTAAACAGTGAGGGGGGTCTGACATGTAAACAGTGAGGGGCGTCTGACGCGTAGACAGTGAGGGGGGTCTGACATGTAAACAGTGAGGGGGGCCTGACATGAGTGAGGGGGGTCTGGCATGTAAACAGTGAGGGGGGTCTGACATGTAAACAGTGAGGGGGGTCTGACATGTAAACAGTTAGCGGGGTCTGACATGTAAACAGTGAGGGGGGTCTGACATGTCAACAGTGAGGGGGACTGACATGGAAACAGTGAGGGGGGTCTGACATGTAAACAGTGAGGGGGGTCTGACATGGAAACAGTGAGGGGAGTCTGACATGTAAACAGTGAGGGGGGTCTGACATCTGAACAGTGAGGGACGGTCTGACATCTGAACAGTGAGGGACGGTCTGACATCTGAACAGTGAGGGACGGTCTGACATCTGAACAGTGAGGGACGGTCTGACATCTGAACAGTGAGGGACAGTCTGACATCTGAACAGTGAGGGACGGTCTGACATCTGAACAGTGAGGGACAGTCTGACATCTGAACAGTGAGGGACGGTCTGACATCTGAACAGTGAGGGACGGTCTGACATCTGAACAGTGAGGGACGGTCTGACATCTGAACAGTGAGGGACAGTCTGATCTAAACAGTGAGGGACGGTCTGACATCTAAACAGTGAGGGGGGTCTGACATCTGAACAGTGAGGGACAGTCTGATCTAAACAGTGAGGGACGGTCTGACATCTAAACAGTGAGGGGGGTGTCTGACATGTAAACAGTGAGGGGGGTCTGACATGTAAACAGTGAGGGACGGTCTGACATCTGAACAGTGAGGGACGGTCTGACATCTGAACAGTGAAGGACAGTCTGACATCTGAACAGTGAGGGACAGTCTGACATCTGAACAGCGAGGGACGGTCTGACATCTGAACAGTGAGGGACGGTCTGACATCTGAACAGCGAGGGACGGTCTGACATCTGAACAGTGAGGGACAGTCTGATCTAAACAGTGAGGGACGGTCTGACATCTGAACAGTGAGGGACGGTCTGACATCTGAACAGTGAGGGACAGTCTGATCTAAACAGTGAGGGACGGTCTGACATCTAAACAGTGAGGGACGGTCTGACATCTGAACAGTGAGGGACGGTCTGACATCTAAACAGTGAGGGACGGTCTGACATCTGAACAGTGAGTGGGGTCTGACATCTGAACAGTGAGGGACAGTCTGACATCTAAACAGTGAGGGACAGTCTGACATCTGAACAGTGAGGGACGGTCTGACATCTAAACACTGAGGGACTGTCTGACATCTGAACAGTGAGGGACAGTCTGATCTAAGCAGTGAGGGACGGTCTGACATCTAAACAGTGAGGGGGGTGTCTGACATGTAAACAGTGAGGGGGGTCTGACATGTAAACAGTGAGGGACGGTCTGACATCTGAACAGTGAGGGACGGTCTGACATCTGAACAGTGAAGGACAGTCTGACATCTGAACTGTGAGGGACAGTCTGACATCTGAACAGTGAGGGACGGTCTGACATCTGAACAGCGAGGGACGGTCTGACATCTAAACAGTGAGGGGGGTCTGACATCTGAACAGTGAGGGACGGTCTGACATCTGAACAGTGAGGGACGGTCTGACATCTGAACAGTGAGGGACGGTCTGACATCTGAACAGTGGGGGACGGTCTGACATCTAAACAGTGAGGGGGGTGTGTGACATGTAAACAGTGAGGGGGGGGTCCAACATCTAAACAGTGAGGGAGGGTCTGACATGTAAACAGTGAGGGGGGGTTCCAACACCTAAGCAGTGAGGGGGGGGTCTGACATCTAAACAGTGAGAGGGGTCTGACATGTAAACAGTGAGGGGGGTCTGACATGTAAACAGTGAGAGGGGTCTGACATGTAAACAGTGAGGGGGGTCTGACATGTAAACAGCGGTGCCGGTCTGACATGTAAACAGTTAGCGGGGTCTGACATGTAAACAGTGAGGGGGGTCTGACATGGAAACAGTGAGGGGGGGGGTCCAACATCTAAACAGTGAGGGAGGGTCTGACATGTAAACAGTGAGGGGGGGGTTCCAACACCTAAGCAGTGAGGGGGTGGTCTGACATCTAAACAGTGAGAGGGGTCTGACATGTAAACAGTGAGAGGGGTCTGACATGTAAACAGTGAGGGGGGTCTGACATGTAAACAGCGAGCGGCGGTCTGACATGTAAACAGTTAGCGGTGTCTGACATGTAAACAGTGAGGGGGGTCTGACATGGAAACAGTGAGGGGGGTCTGACATGTAAACAGTGAGGGGGGTCTGACATGTAAACAGTGAGGGTGGTCTGACATGTAAACAGTGAGGGGGGTCTGACATGTAAACAGCGAGCGGCGGTCTGACATGTAAACAGTTAGCGGGGTCTGACATGTAAACAGTGAGGGGGGTCTGACATGGAAACAGTGAGGGGAGTCTGACATGTAAACAGTGAGGGGGTCTGACATGTAAACAGTGAGGGCGGTCTGACATGTAAACAGTGAGGGGGGTCTGACATGAAAACAGTGAGGGGGGTCTGACATGTAAACAGTGAGGGGGATCTGACATGTAAACATTGAGGGGCGTCTGACATGTAAACAGTGAGGGGGGGTCTGACATGTAAACAGTGAGGGGGGTCTGACATGAGTGAGGGGGGTCTGACATGTAAACAGTGAGGGGGGTCTGACATGTAAACAGCGAGCGGCGGTCTGACATGTAAACAGTTAGCGGGGCCTGACATGTAAACAGTGAGGGGGGTCTGACATGTCAACAGTGAGGGGGACTGACATGTAAACAGTGAGGGGGGTCTGACATGTAAACAGTAGGGGGGTCTGACATGTAAACAGTGAGGGGGGTCTGACATGGAAACAGTGAGGGGAGTCTGACATGTAAACAGTGAGGGGGTCTGACATGTAAACAGTGAGGGGGGTCTGACATGTAAACAGTGAGGGGGGTTTGACATGTCAACAGTGAGGGGGACTGACATGTAAACAGTGAGGGGGGTCTGACATGTAAACAGTGAGGGGGGTCTGACATGGAAACAGTGAGGGGGGTCTGACATGTAAACAGTGAGGGGGGTCTGACATGGAAACAGTGAGGGGAGTCTGACATGGAAACAGTGAGGAGGTCTGACATGTAAACAGTGAGGGACGGTCTGATCTGAACAGTGAGGGACGGTCTGACATCTGAACAGTGAGGGACGGTCTGACATCTGAACAGTGAGGGACGGTCTGACATCTGAACAGTGCGGGACGGTCTGACATCTGAACAGTGAGGGACGGTCTGACATCTGAACAGTGAGGGACGGTCTGACATCTGAACAGTGAGGGACGGTCTGACATCTGAACAGTGAGGGACGGTCTGACATCTGAACAGTGAGGGACGGTCTGACATCTGAACAGTGAGGGACGGTCTGACATCTGAACAGTGAGGGACGGTCTGACATCTGAACAGTGAGGGACGGTCTGACATCTGAACAGTGAGGGACGGTCTGACATCTGAACAGTGAGGGACAGTCTGACATCTGAACAGTGAGGGACTGTCTGACATCTGAACAGTGAGGGACAGCCTGACATCTGAACAGTGAGGGACTGTCTGACATCTAAACACAGAGGGACTGTCTGACATCTAAACAGTGAGGGACAGTCTGACATCTGAACAGTGAGGGACGGTCTGACATCTGAACAGTGAGGGACAGTCTGACATCTAAACAGTGAGGGACAGTCTGACATCTGAACAGTGAGGGACGGTCTGACATCTAAACAGTGAAGGACGGTCTGACATCTGAACAGTGAGGGACAGTCTGACATCTAAACAGTGAGGGACAGTCTGACATCTGAAATGTGAGGGACAGTCTGACATCTAAACAGTGAGGGGGGTGTCTGACATGTAAACAGTGAGGGGGGTCTGACATGTAAACAGTGAGGGACGGTCTGACATCTGAACAGTGAGGGACGGTCTGACATCTGAACAGTGAGGGACAGTCTGACATCTGAACAGTGAGGGACGGTCTGACATCTGAACAGTGAGGGACGGTCTGACATCTGGACAGTGAGGGACGGTCTGACATCTGAACAGCGAGGGACGGTCTGACATCTAAACAGTGAGGGACGGTCTGACATCTGAACAGTGAGGGACGGTCTGACATCTGAACAGTGAGAGACGGTCTGACATCTGAACAGCGAGGGACGGTCTGACATCTAAACAGTGAGGGACGGTCTGATATCTGAACAGTGAGGGACGGTCTGACATCTAAACAGTGAGGGGGGTGTCTGACATGTAAACAGTGAGGGGGGGGTCTGACATCTAAACAGTGAAGGGGGTTTGACATGTAAACTGAGGGGGGTCCAACATCTAAACAGTGAGGGAAGGTCTGACATGTAAACAGTGAGGGAGGGTCTGACATGTAAACAGTGAGGGGGGGTTCCAACACCTAAGCAGTGAGGGGGGGGTCTGACATGTAAACAGTGAGGGGAGGGGGTCCTGACATCTAAACAGTGAGAGGGGTCTGACATGTAAACAGTGAGGGGGGTCTGACATGTCAACAGTGAGGGGGTCTGACATGTAAACAGCGAGCGGCCGTCTGACATGTAAACAGTTAGCGGGGTCTGACATGTAAACAGCGAGGGGGGTCTGACATGTAAACAGTGAGGGGGGTCTGACATGTAAACAGTGAGGGGGGTCTGACATGTAAACAGTGAGGGGGGTCTGACATGTAAACAGTGAGGGGGGTCTGACATGTAAACAGTGAGGGGTGTCTGACATGTAAACAGTGAGGGGGGTCTGACCTGTAAACAGTGAGGGCGGTCTGACATGTAAACAGTGAGGGGGTCTGACATGTAAACAGCGAGCGGCCGTCTGACATGTAAACAGTTAGCGGGGTCTGACATGTAAACAGCGAGGGGGGTCTGACATGTAAACAGTGAGGGGGGGTCTGACATGTAAACAGTGAGGGACAGTCTGATCTAAACAGTGAGGGGGGTCTGACATCTGAACAGTGAGGGACGGTCTGACATCTAAACAGTGAGGGACGGTCTGACATCTGAACAGTGAGGGACGGTCTGACATGTAAACAGTGAGGGACGGTCTGACATCTAAACAGTGAGGGGGGGGTCTGACATCTAAACAGTGAGGGGGGTTTGACATGTAAACTGAGGGGGGTCCAACATCTAAACAGTGAGGGGGGATCTGACATGTAAACAGTGAGGGGAGGGGGTCCTGACATCTAAACAGTGAGAGGGGTCTGACATGTAAACAGTGAGGGGGGTCTGACATGTAAACAGTGAGGGGGGTCTTACATGTAAACAGTGAGGGGGGTCTGACATGTAAACAGTGAGGGGGGTCTGACATGTAAACAGTGAGGGGGGTCTGACATGTAAACAGTGAGGGGGGTCTGACATGTAAACAGTGAGGGGGGGTTCCAACACCTAAGCAGTGAGGGGGGGGTCTGACATGTAAACAGTGAGGGGAGGGGGTCCTGACATCTAAACAGTGAGAGGGGTCTGACATGTAAACAGTGAGGGGGGTCTGACATGTCAACAGTGAGGGGGTCTGACATGTAAACAGCGAGCGGCCGTCTGACATGTAAACAGTTAGCGGGGTCTGACATGTAAACAGCGAGGGGGGTCTGACATGTAAACAGTGAGGGGGGTCTGACATGTAAACAGTGAGGGGGGTCTGACATGTAAACAGTGAGGGGTGTCTGACATGTAAACAGTGAGGGGGGTCTGACCTGTAAACAGTGAGGGCGGTCTGACATGTAAACAGTGAGGGGGTCTGACATGTAAACAGCGAGCGGCCGTCTGACATGTAAACAGTTAGCGGGGTCTGACATGTAAACAGTGAGGGGGGTCTGACATGTAAACAGTGAGGGGGGTCTGACATGTAAACAGTGAGGGGGGTCTGACATGTAAACAGTGAGGGGCGTCTGACATGTAAACAGTGAGGGGGGGTCTGACATGTAAACAGTGAGGGACAGTCTGATCTAAACAGTGAGGGGGGTCTGACATCTGAACAGTGAGGGACGGTCTGACATCTAAACAGTGAGGGACGGTCTGACATCTGAACAGCGAGGGACGGTCTGACATCTGAACAGTGAGGGACGGTCTGACATCTGAACAGTGAGGGACGGTCTGACATCTGAACAGTGAGGGACGGTCTGACATCTGAACAGTGAGGGACGGTCTGACATGTAAACAGTGAGGGACGGTCTGACATCTAAACAGTGAGGGACGGTCTGACATCTAAACAGTGAGGGGGGGGTCTGACATCTAAACAGTGAGGGGGGTTTGACATGTAAACTGAGGGGGGTCCAACATCTAAACAGTGAGGGGGGGGTCTGACATGTAAACAGTGAGGGGAGGGGGTCCTGACATCTAAACAGTGAGAGGGGTCTGACATGTAAACAGTGAGGGGGGTCTGACATGTAAACAGTGAGGGGGGTCTGACATGTAAACAGTGAGGGGGGTCTGACATGTAAACAGTGAGGGGGGTCTGACATGTAAACAGTGAGGGGGGTCTGACATGTAAACAGTGCGGGGGGTCTGACATGTAAACAGTGAGGGGGGTCTGACATGTAAACAGCGAGCGGCGGTCTGACATGTAAACAGTTAGCGGGGTCTGACATGTAAACAGTGAGGGGGGTCTGACATGTAAACAGTGAGGGGGGTCTGACATGTAAACAGTGAGGGGGGTCTGACATGTAAACAGTGAGGGGCGTCTGACATGTAAACAGTGAGGGGGGGTCTGACATGTAAACAGTGAGGGGGGTCTGACATGAGTGAGGGGGGTCCGACATGTAAACAGTGAGGGGGGTCTGACATGTAAACAGCGAGCGGCGGTCTGACATGTAAACAGTTAGCGGGGTCTGACATGTAAACAGCGAGCGGCGGTCTGACATGTAAACAGTTAGCGGGGTCTGACATGTAAACAGTGAGGGGGGTCTGACATGTAAACAGTGAGGGGGCGTCTGACATGTAAACAGTGAGGGGTCTGACATGTAAACAGCGAGCGGCGGTCTGACATGTAAACAGTTAGCGGGGTCTGACATGTAAACAGTGAGGGGGGTCTGACATGTCAACAGTGAGGGGGGCCTGACATGTAAACAATGAGGGGGGTCTGACATGTAAACAGTGAGGGGGGTCTGACATGTAAACAGTGAGGGGGGTCTGACATGTAAACAGTGAGGCGGCTCTGACATGCAAACAGTGAGGGGGGTCTGACATGTAAACAGTGAGGGGGGTCTGACATGTAAACAGTGAGGGGGGTCTGACATGTAAACAGTGAGGGGGGTCTGACATGTAAACAGTGAGGGGGCTCTGACATGCAAACAGTGAGGGGGGTCTGACATGTAAACAGTGAGGGGGCTCTGACATGCAAACAGTGAGGGGGTCTTCTAACATGTAAATAGTGAGGGGGGTTTGACATGTAAAGAGCGAGGGGGGTCTGACATGGAAACAGTGAGGGGGGTCTGACATGTAAACAGTGAGGGAAGGTCTGACATGGAAACAGTGAGGGGGGGTCTGACAGGGAAACAGTGAGGGGGTATCTGACATGTAAACACTGAGGGGTGTCTGACATGTAAACAGTGAGGGTGGGGGGTCTGACATCTAAACAGTGAGGGGGGTTTGACATGTAAACAGTGAGGGGGGTCTGACATGTAAACAGTGAGGGGGGTCTGACATGTAAACAGTGAGGGGGGTCTGACATGTAAACAGTGAGGGGGGTCTGACATGTAAACAGTGAGGGGGGTCTGACATGTAAACAGTGAGGGGGGGTCTGACATGTAAACAGCGAGGGGGGGATCTGACATGTAAACAGTGAGGGGGGTCTGACATGTAAACAGTGAGGGGGGTCTGACATGTAAACAGTGAGGGGGGTCTGACATGTAAACAGTGAGGGGGGGTCTGACATGTGAACAGTGAGGGGGGTCTGACATGTAAACAGTGAGGGGGGTCTGACATGTAGACAGTGAGGGGGGTCTGACATGTAAACAGTGAGGGGAGTCTGACATGTAAACTGAGGGGGGTCCAACATCTAAACAGTGAGGGAGGGTCTGACATGTAAACAGCGAGCGGCGGTCTGACATGTAAACAGTTAGCGGGGTCTGACATGTAAACAGTGAGGGGTGTCTGACATCTAAACAGTGAGGGGGGCCTGACATGGAAACAGTGAGGGGGGTCTGACATGTAAACAGTGAGGGGGGGGTCTGACATCGAAACAGTGAGAGGGGTCTGACATCTGAACAGTGAGAGGGGTCCTACATCTAAACAGTGAGGGGGGTCTGACATGTAAACAGTGAGGGGGGCCTGACATGCAAACAGTGAGGGGGGTCTGACATGTAAACAGTGAAGGGGGGGTCTGACATGGAAACAGTGAGGGGGGTCTGACATGTAAACAGTGAGGGGGGGTCTGACATGTAAACAGTGAGGGGGTCTGACATGTAAACAGTGAGGTGGGCCTGATATGTAAACAGTTAGAGGGGTCTGACATGTAAACAGAGGGGGGGAGGTCTGACATGTAAACAGTGAGGGGGGTCTGACATGTAAACAGTGAGGGGGGTCTGACATGTAAACAGTGAGGGGGGTCCGACATGTAAACAGTGAGGGGGGGTCTGACATGCAAACAGTTAGTGGTCCGACATGCAAACAGTTAGTGGTCCGACATGTAAACAGTGAGGGGGGGTCTGACATGTAAATAGCGAGGGGGGTCTGACATGCAAACACTTAGTGGTCCGACATGCAAACAGTTAGTGGTCCGACATGTAAACAGTGAGGGGGGGTCTGACATGTAAATAGTGAGGGGGGTCTGACATGTAAACAGCGAGGGGGGTCTGACATGTAAACAGCGAGGGGGGTCTGACATGTAAACAGTGAGGGCGGTCTGACATGTAAATAATGAGGGGGAGGTCTGACATGTAAACAGTGAGGGGGGTCTGACATGTAAACAGTGAGGGGGGTCTGACATGTAAACAGTGAGGGGGTCTTCTAACATGTAAACAGTGAGAGGGGCCTGACATGTAAACAGTGAGGGGGGTCTGACATGTAAATAGTGAGGGGGAGGTCTGACATGTAAACAGTGAGGGGGGTCTGACATGTAAACAGTGAGGGGGCCTTCTAACATGTAAACAGTGAGAGGGGCCTGACATGGAAACAGTGAGGGGGGTCTGACATGGAAACAGTGAGGGGGGGGGTCTGACATGTAAACAGTGAGGTGGGTCTGACCTGTAAACAGTGAGGGGGGGGGTCTGACATGCAAACAGTGAGTGGTCCGACATGTAAACAGTGAGGGGGGGGTCTGACATGTAAACAGTGAGGGACGTCTGACATGTAAACAGCGAGGTGGTCTGACATGTAAACAGTGAGGTGGGTCTGACCTGTAAACAGTGAGGGGGGGGGGTCTGACATGCAAACAGTGAGGGGGGTCTGACATGTAAACAGTGAGGGGGGGTCTGACATGTAAACAGTGAGGGGGGTCTGACATGTAAACAGTGAGGGGGGCCTGACATGTAAACAGTGAGGGGGGTCTGACATGTAAACAGTGAGGGGGGTCTGACATGTAAACAGTGAGGGGGGTCTGACATGTAAACAGTGAGGGGGGCCTGACATGTAAACAGTGAGGAGGGCCTGACATGTAAACAGTGAGGGGGGTCTGACATGTAAACAGTGAGGGGGGTCTGACATGTAAACAGTGAGGGGGTCTGACATGTAAACAGCGAGGTGGTCTGACATGTAAACAGTGAGGGGGGCCTGACATGTAAACAGTGAGGGGGGTTCTAACATGTAAACAGTGAGGGGGGTCTGACATGTAAACAGTGAGGGGGGGTCTGACATGTAAACAGTGAGGGGGGTCTGACATGTAAACAGTGAGGGGGGCCTGACATGTAAACAGTGAGGGGGGCCTGACATGTAAACAGTGAGGGGGGTCTGACATGTAAACAGTGAGGGGGGTCTGACATGTAAACAGTGAGGGGGTCTGACATGTAAACAGCGAGGTTGTCTGACATGTAAACAGTGAGGGGGGCCTGACATGTAAACAGTGAGGGGGGTTCTAACATGTAAACAGTGAGGGGGGTCTGACATGTAAACAGTGAGGGGAGTCTGACATGTAAACAGTGAGGGGGGTCTGACATGTAAACAGTGAGTGGGGTCTGACATGTAAACAGTGAGGGGGGTCTGACATGTAAACAGTGAGGGGAGTCTGACATGTAAACAGTGAGGGGGGTCTGACATGTAAACAGTGAGGGGGGTCTGACATGTAAACAGTTAGGGGGGTCCAACATCTAAACAGTGAGGGGGGTCTGACATGTAAACAGTTAGGGGGGTCTGACATGTAAACAGTTAGGGGGGTCCAACATCTAAACAGTGAGGGGGGTCTGACATCTGAACAGTGGGGGGGGGGGGTCTGTCATCTGAACAGTGAGGGACAGTCTGACATCTGAACAGTGAGGGACGATCTGATCTAAACAGTGAGGGGGGTCTGTCATCTGAACAGTGAGGGGGGTCTGACATGTAAACAGTGAGGGGGCTCTGACATGTAAACAGTGAGGGGGGGTCTGACATGTAAACAGTGAGGGGGTCTTCTAACATGTAAATAGTGAGGGGGGTTTGACATGTAAACAGCGAGGGGGGTCTGACATGGAAACAGTGAGGGGGGTCTGACATGGAAACAGTGAGGGGGGTCTGACCTGTAATCAGTGGGGGGGTCTGACATGTAAACAGTGAGGGGGGTCAGACATGTAAACAGTGAGGGGGGTCTGACATGTAAACAGTGAGGGGGGTCTGACATGTAAACAGTGAGGGGGGTCTGACATGTAAACAGTGAGGGGGGTCTGACATGGAAAAGGGAGGGGGGTCTGACATGGAAAAGGGAGGGGGGTCTGACATGTAAACAGTGAGGGGGGCCTGACATCTAAACAGTGAGGGGGGTCTGACATGTAAAGAGTGAGGGGGAGGTCTGACATGTAAATAGTATGGAGGGTCCAACATCTCAACAGTGAGGGGGGCCTGACATGTAAACAGTGAGGGGGGGGGGGTCTGACATGTAAGCAGTGAGGGGGAGGCCTGACTTGTAAACAGTGAGGGGGGTCTGACATGTTAACAGTGAGGGGGGTGTGACATGTAAACAGTGAGGGGGAGGCCTGACTTGTAAACAGTGAGGGGGGTCTGACATGTTAACATTGAGGGGGGTGTGACTTGTAAACAGTGAGGGGGGTCTGACATGTTAACAGTGAGGGGGGTCTGACATGTAAACAGTGAGAGGGGTCTGACATGTAAACAGTGAGGGGGGGGTCTGACATGTAAACAGTGAGGGGGGTCTGACATGTAAACAGCGAGGTGGTCTGACATGTAAACAGTGAGGGGGGTCTGACATGTAAACAGCGAGGTGGTCTGACATGTAAACAGTGAGGGGGTCTGACATGGAAACAGTGAGGGGGTCTTCTAACATGTAAACAGTGAGAGGGGCCTGACATGTAAACAGTGAGGGGGGTCTGACATGTAAATAGTGAGGGGGGGGTCTGACATGTAAACAGTGAGGGGGGTCTGACATGTAAACAGTGAGGGGGCCTTCTAACATGTAAACAGTGAGAGGGGCCTGACATGGAAACAGTGAGGGGGGTCTGACATGGAAACAGTGAGGGGGGGGGTCTGACATGTAAACAGTGAGGTGGGTCTGACCTGTAAACAGTGAGGGGGGGGGTCTGACATGCAAACAGTGAGTGGTCCGACATGTAAACAGTGAGGGGGGGGTCTGACATGTAAACAGTGAGGGACGTCTGACATGTAAACAGCGAGGTGGTCTGACATGTAAACAGTGAGGTGGGTCTGACCTGTAAACAGTGAGGGGGGGGGGTCTGACATGCAAACAGTGAGGGGGGTCTGACATGTAAACAGTGAGGGGGGGTCTGACATGTAAACAGTGAGGGGGGTCTGACATGTAAACAGTGAGGGGGGCCTGACATGTAAACAGTGAGGGGGGTCTGACATGTAAACAGTGAGGGGGGTCTGACATGTAAACAGTGAGGGGGGTCTGACATGTAAACAGTGAGGGGGGCCTGACATGTAAACAGTGAGGAGGGCCTGACATGTAAACAGTGAGGGGGGTCTGACATGTAAACAGTGAGGGGGGTCTGACATGTAAACAGCGAGGTGGTCTGACATGTAAACAGTGAGGGGGGCCTGACATGTAAACAGTGAGGGGGGTTCTAACATGTAAACAGTGAGGGGGGTCTGACATGTAAACAGTGAGGGGGGGTCTGACATGTAAACAGTGAGGGGGGTCTGACATGTAAACAGTGAGGGGGGCCTGACATGTAAACAGTGAGGGGGGCCTGACATGTAAACAGTGAGGGGGGTCTGACATGTAAACAGTGAGGGGGGTCTGACATGTAAACAGTGAGGGGGTCTGACATGTAAACAGCGAGGTTGTCTGACATGTAAACAGTGAGGGGGGCCTGACATGTAAACAGTGAGGGGGGTTCTAACATGTAAACAGTGAGGGGGGTCTGACATGTAAACAGTGAGGGGAGTCTGACATGTAAACAGTGAGGGGGGTCTGACATGTAAACAGTGAGTGGGGTCTGACATGTAAACAGTGAGGGGGGTCTGACATCTGAACAGTGGGGGGGGGGGGGTCTGTCATCTGAACAGTGAGGGACAGTCTGACATCTGAACAGTGAGGGACGATCTGATCTAAACAGTGAGGGGGGTCTGTCATCTGAACAGTGAGGGGGGTCTGACATGTAAACAGTGAGGGGGCTCTGACATGTAAACAGTGAGGGGGGGTCTGACATGTAAACAGTGAGGGGGTCTTCTAACATGTAAATAGTGAGGGGGGTTTGACATGTAAACAGCGAGGGGGGTCTGACATGGAAACAGTGAGGGGGGTCTGACATGGAAACAGTGAGGGGGGTCTGACCTGTAATCAGTGGGGGGGTCTGACATGTAAACAGTGAGGGGGGTCAGACATGTAAACAGTGAGGGGGGTCTGACATGTAAACAGTGAGGGGGGTCTGACATGTAAACAGTGAGGGGGGTCTGACATGTAAACAGTGAGGGGGGTCTGACATGTAAACAGTGAGGGGGGTCTGACATGGAAAAGGGAGGGGGGTCTGACATGGAAAAGGGAGGGGGGTCTGACATGTAAACAGTGAGGGGGGCCTGACATGTAAACAGTGAGGGGGGTCTGACATGTAAAGAGTGAGGGGGAGGTCTGACATGTAAATAGTATGGAGGGTCCAACATCTCAACAGTGAGGGGGGCCTGACATGTAAACAGTGAGGGGGGGGGGTCTGACATGTAAGCAGTGAGGGGGAGGCCTGACTTGTAAACAGTGAGGGGGGTCTGACATGTTAACAGTGAGGGGGGTGTGACATGTAAACAGTGAGGGGGAGGCCTGACTTGTAAACAGTGAGGGGGGTCTGACATGTTAACATTGAGGGGGGTGTGACTTGTAAACAGTGAGGGGGGTCTGACATGTTAACAGTGAGGGGGGTCTGACATGTAAACAGTGAGAGGGGTCTGACATGTAAACAGTGAGGGGGGGGTCTGACATGTAAACAGTGAGGGGGGTCTGACATGTAAACAGCGAGGTGGTCTGACATGTAAACAGTGAGGGGGGTCTGACATGTAAACAGCGAGGTGGTCTGACATGTAAACAGTGAGGGGGTCTGACATGGAAACAGTGAGGGGGACTGACATGTAAACAGTGAGGGGGGTCTGACATGGAAACAGTGAGGGGGAGGCCTGACTTGTAAACAGTGAGGGGGGTCTGACATGTAAACAGTGAGGGGGGTCTGACATGTAAACAGTGAGGGGGGTCTGACATGCAAACAGTGAGGGGAGTCTGACATGCAAACAGTGAGGGGGGTCTGACATGTAAACAGTGCGGGGGGGTGACATCTAAACAGTGAGTGGGGTCTGACATGTAAACAGTGAGGGGGGTCTGACATGTAAACAGTGCGGGGGGGTGACATCTAAACAGTGAGTGGGGTCTGACATGTAAACAGTGAGGGGAGTCTGACATGTAAACAGTGAGGGGGGGTCTGACATGTAAACAGTGAGGGGGGGTCTGACATGTAAACAGTGAGGGGGGTCTGACATGTAAACAGTTAGGGGGGTCCAACATCTAAACAGTGAGGGGGGTCTGACATGTAAACAGTTAGGGGGGTCTGACATGTAAACAGTTAGGGGGGTCCAACATCTAAACAGTGAGGGGGGTCTGACATCTGAACAGTGGGGGGGGGGGGGTCTGACATGTACCAGTGAGGGGGGGAGGTCTGACATCTGAACAGTGGGGGACGATCTGATCTAAACAGTGAGGGACGGTCTGACATCTGAACAGTGAGGGACGATCTAATCTAAACAGTGAGGGGGGTCTGACATCTGAACAGTGAGGGGGGTCTGACATGTAAACAGTGAAGGGGCTCTGACATGTAAACAGTGAGGGGGGGTCTGACATGTAAACAGTGAGGGGGTCTTCTAACATGTAAATAGTGAGGGGGGTTTGACATGTAAACAGCGAGGGGGGTCTGACATGGAAATAGTGAGGGGGGTCTGACCTGTAATCAGTGGGGGGGTCTGACATGTAAACAGTGAGGGGGTCTGACATGTAAACAGTGAGGGGGTCTGACATGTAAACAGTGAGGGGGGTCTGACATGTAAACAGTGAGGGGTCTGACATGTAAACAGTCAGGGGGGTCTGACATGTAAACAGTGAGGGGGGTCTGACATATAAACAGTGAGGGGGGTCTGACCTGGAAAAGGGAGGGGGGTCTGACATATAAACAGTGAGGGGGGCCTGACATGTAAACAGTGAGGGGGGCCTGACATGTAAACAGTGAGGGGGGTCTGACATGTAAAGAGTGAGGGGGAGGTCTGACATGTAAATAGTATGGAGGGTCCAACATCTCAACAGTGAGGGGGGCCTGACATGTAAACAGTGAGGGGGGGGTCTGACATGTAAGCAGTGAGGGGGAGGCCTGACTTGTAAACAGTGAAGGGGGTCTGACATGTTAACAGTGAGGGGGGTGTGACATGTAAACAGTGAGGGGGAGGCCTGACTTGTAAACAGTGAGGGGGGTCCAACATCTAAACAGTGAGGGGGGTCTGACATCTGAACAGTGGGGGGGGGGGGGGTCTGTCATCTGAACAGTGAGGGACAGTCTGACATCTGAACAGTGAGGGACGATCTGATCTAAACAGTGAGGGGGGTCTGTCATCTGAACAGTGAGGGGGGTCTGACATGTAAACAGTGAGGGGGCTCTGACATGTAAACAGTGAGGGGGGGTCTGACATGTAAACAGTGAGGGGGTCTTCTAACATGTAAATAGTGAGGGGGGTTTGACATGTAAACAGCGAGGGGGGTCTGACATGGAAACAGTGAGGGGGGTCTGACATGGAAACAGTGAGGGGGGTCTGACCTGTAATCAGTGGGGGGGTCTGACATGTAAACAGTGAGGGGGGTCAGACATGTAAACAGTGAGGGGGGTCTGACATGTAAACAGTGAGGGGGGTCTGACATGTAAACAGTGAGGGGGGTCTGACATGTAAACAGTGAGGGGGGTCTGACATGGAAAAGGGAGGGGGGTCTGACATGGAAAAGGGAGGGGGGTCTGACATGTAAACAGTGAGGGGGGCCTGACATGTAAACAGTGAGGGGGGTCTGACATGTAAAGAGTGAGGGGGAGGTCTGACATGTAAATAGTATGGAGGGTCCAACATCTCAACAGTGAGGGGGGCCTGACATGTAAACAGTGAGGGGGGGGGGGTCTGACATGTAAGCAGTGAGGGGGAGGCCTGACTTGTAAACAGTGAGGGGGGTCTGACATGTTAACAGTGAGGGGGGTCTGACATGTTAACAGTGAGGGGGGTGTGACATGTAAACAGTGAGGGGGAGGCCTGACTTGTAAACAGTGAGGGGGGTCTGACATGTTAACATTGAGGGGGGTGTGACTTGTAAACAGTGAGGGGGGTCTGACATGTTAACAGTGAGGGGGGTCTGACATGTAAACAGTGAGAGGGGTCTGACATGTAAACAGTGAGGGGGGGGTCTGACATGTAAACAGTGAGGGGGGTCTGACATGTAAACAGCGAGGTGGTCTGACATGTAAACAGTGAGGGGGGTCTGACATGTAAACAGCGAGGTGGTCTGACATGTAAACAGTGAGGGGGTCTGACATGGAAACAGTGAGGGGGACTGACATGTAAACAGTGAGGGGGGTCTGACATGGAAACAGTGAGGGGGAGGCCTGACTTGTAAACAGTGAGGGGGGTCTGACATGTAAACAGTGAGGGGGGTCTGACATGTAAACAGTGAGGGGGGTCTGACATGCAAACAGTGAGGGGAGTCTGACATGCAAACAGTGAGGGGGGTCTGACATGTAAACAGTGCGGGGGGGTGACATCTAAACAGTGAGTGGGGTCTGACATGTAAACAGTGAGGGGGGTCTGACATGTAAACAGTGCGGGGGGGTGACATCTAAACAGTGAGTGGGGTCTGACATGTAAACAGTGAGGGGAGTCTGACATGTAAACAGTGAGGGGGGTCTGACATGTAAACAGTGAGGGGGGGTCTGACATGTAAACAGTGAGGGGGGTCTGACATGTAAACAGTTAGGGGGGTCCAACATCTCAACAGTGAGGGGGGCCTGACATGTAAACAGTGAGGGGGGGGTCTGACATGTAAGCAGTGAGGGGGAGGCCTGACTTGTAAACAGTGAAGGGGGTCTGACATGTTAACAGTGAGGGGGGTGTGACATGTAAACAGTGAGGGGGAGGCCTGACTTGTAAACAGTGAGGGGGGTCTGACATGTTAACAGTGAGGGGGGTCTGACATGTAAACAGTGAGGGGGGGGGTCTGACATGTAAACAGTGAGGGGGGTCTGACATGTAAACAGTGAGGGGGTCTGACATGTAAACAGTGAGGGGGGTCTGACATGCAAACAGTGAGGGGAGTCTGACATGCAAACAGTGAGGGGGGTCTGACATGTAAACAGTGAGGGGGATTTTCTAACATGTAAACAGTGAGGGGGGTCTGACATGTAAACAGTGCGGGGGGGTGACCTGTAAACAGTGAGGGGGGTCTGACCTGTAAACAGTGAGGGGGGGTCTGACATCTAAACAGTGAGGGGGGCCTGACATGGAAACAGTGCGGGGGGTCTGACATGTAAACAGTGAGGGGGGGTCTGACATCGAAACAGTGAGAGGGGTCTGACATCTGAACAGTGAGAGGGGTCCTACATCTAAACAGTGAGGGGGGTCTGATATGTAAACAGCGAGGGGGGGGGTCTGACATGTAAACAGTGAGGGGGGTCTGACATGTAAACAGTGAAGGGGGGGGTCTGACATGTAAACAGTGAAGGGGGGGTCTGACATGTAAACAGTGAGGGGGTCTGACATGTAAACAGTGAGGTGGGCCTGATATGTAAACAGTTAGAGGGGTCTGACATGTAAACAGAGGGGGGGAGGTCTGACATGTAAACAGTGAGGGGGGTCTGACATGTAAACAGTGAGGGGGGGTCTGACATGTAAACAGTGAGGGGGGTCCGACATGTAAACAGTGAGGGGGGGTCTGACATGCAAACAGTTAGTGGTCCGACATGTAAACAGTGAGGGGGGGTCTGACATGTAAACAGTGAGGGGGATCTGACATGTAAACAGTGAGAGGGGTCTGACATGTAAACAGTGAGCGGGGTCTGACATGTAAATAGTGAGGGGGAGGCCTGACTTGTAAACAGTGAGGGGGGTCTGACATGTAAACAGTGAGGGGGGTCTGACATGCAAACAGTGAGTGGTCCGACATGTAAACAGTGAGGGGGGGTCTGACATGTAAACAGTGAGGGGGGTCTGACATGTAAACAGTGAGGGGGAGGCCTGACTTGTAAACAGTGAGGGGGGTCTGACATGTAAACAGTGAGGGGGGTCTGAAATGTAAACAGTGAGGGGGGTCTGACATGCAAACAGTGAGGGGAGTCTGACATGCAAACAGTGAGGGGGGTCTGACATGTAAACAGTGAGGGGGGTCTGACATGCAAACAGTGAGGGGAGTCTGACATGCAAACAGTGAGGGGGGTCTGACATGTAAACAGTGCGGGGGGTCTGACATCTAAACAGTGAGGGGGGTCTGACCTGTAAACAGTGAGGGGGGGGTCTGACATCTAAACAGTGAGGGGGGCCTGACATGGAAACAGTGAGGGGGGTCTGACATGTAAACAGTGAGGGGGGGGTCTGACATCGAAACAGTGAGGGGGTCTGACATGTAAACAGTGAGGGGGGGGTCTGACATCGAAACAGTGAGGGGGGTCTGACATCTGAACAGTGAGGGGGGTCTGATATGTAAACAGCGAGGGGGGGGGGTCTGACATGTAAACAGTGAGGGGGGCCTGACATGCAAACAGTGAGGGGGGTCTGACATGTAAACAGTGAAGGGGGGGTCTGACATGGAAACAGTGAGGGGGTCTGACATGTAAACAGTGAGGGGGGGTCTGACATGTAAACAGTGAGGGGGTCTGACATGTAAACAGTGAGGTGGGCCTGATATGTAAACAGTTAGAGGGGTCTGACATGTAAACAGAGGGGGGGTCTGACATGTAAACAGTGAGGGGGTCTGACATGTAAACAGTGAGGTGGGCCTGATATGTAAACAGTTAGAGGGGTCTGACATGTAAACAGAGGGGGGGAGGTCTGACATGTAAACAGTGAGGGGGGTCTGACATGTAAACAGTGAGGGGGGTCTGACATGGAAACAGTGAGGGGGGTCTGACATGTAAACAGTTAGTGGTCCGACATGTAAACAGTGAGGGGGGTCCGACATGTAAACAGTGAGGGGGGTCTGACATGTAAACAGTTAGTGGTCCGACATGTAAACAGTGAGGGGGGTCCGACATGTAAACAGCGAGGGGGGTCTGACATGCAAACAGTTAGTGGTCCGACATGTAAACAGTGAGGGGGGTCTGACATGTAAACAGTGAGGCGGTCTGACATGTAAATAGTGAGGGGGGTCTGACATGTAAACAGTGAGGCGGTCTGACATGTAAATAGTGAGGGGGAGGTCTGACATGTAAACAGTGAGGGGGGTCTGACATGTAAACAGTAGGGGGGTCTGACATGGAAACAGTGAGGTGGGTCTGACATGTAAACAGTGAGGGGGGTCTGACATGGAAACAGTGAGGTGGGTCTGACATGTAAACAGTGAGGGGGGTCTGACATGTAAACAGCGAGGGGGGTCTGACATGGAAACAGTGAGGTGGGTCTGACATGTAAACAGTGAGGGGGGTCTGACATGTAAACAGCGAGGGGGGTCTGACATGTAAACAGCGAGGGGGGTCTGACATGTAAACAGTGAGGGGGGTCTGACCTGTAAACAGTGAGGGGGGTCTGACATGTAAACAGTGAGAGGTCTGACATGTAAACAGTGAGGGGGGTCTGACATGGAAACAGTGAGGTGGGTCTGACATGTAAACAGTGAGGGGGGTCTGACATGTAAACAGCGAGGGGGGTCTGACATGTAAACAGTGAGGGGGGTCTGACCTGTAATCAGTGGGGGGGGTCTGACATGTAAACAGTGAGGGGGGTCTGACATGTAAACAGCGAGGGGGGTCTGACATGTAAACAGTGAGGGGGGTCTGACATGTAAACAGTGAGGGGGTCTGACATGTAAACAGTGAGGGGGTCTGACATGTAAACAGTGAGGGGGGTCTGACATGTAAACAGTGAGGGGGTCTGACATGTAAACAGTGAGGGGGTCTGACATGTAAACAGTGAGGGGGGTCTGACATGTAAACAGTGAGGGGGGTCTGACATGAGTGAGGGGGGTCTGACATGTAAACAGTGAGGGGGGTCTGACATGTAAACAGTGAGGGGGTCTGACATGTAAACAGTGAGGGGGGTCTGACATGAGTGAGGGGGGTCTGACATGTAAACAGTGAGGGGGGTCTGACATGTAAACAGTGAGGGGGTCTGACATGTAAACAGTGAGGGGGGTCTGACATGAGTGAGGGGGGTCTGACATGTAAACAGTGAGGGGGGTCTGACATGTAAACAGTGAGGGGAGTCTGACATGTAAACAGTGAGCGGGGTCCAACATCTCAACAGTGAGGGGGGGCCTGACATGTAAAGAGTCAGGGGGGTCTGACATGTAAACAGTGAGGGGTGTCTGACATATAAACAGTGAGGGGGGTCTGACATGGAAAAGGGAGGGGGGTCTGACATGTAAACAGTGAGGGGGGCCTGACATGTAAACAGTGAGGGGGGCCTGTCATGTAAACAGTGAGGGGGGTCTGACATGTAAAGAGTGAGGAGGGTCCAACATCTCAACAGTGAGGGGGGCCTGACATGTAAGCAGTGAGGGGGGTCTGACATGTAAGCAGTGAGGGGGGCCTGACTTGTAAACAGTGAGCGGGGTCTGACATGGAAACAGTGAGGAGGAGGCCTGACTTGTAAACAGTGAGGGGGGTCTGACATGTAAACAGTGAGGGGGGTCTGACATGTAAACAGTGAGGGGGAGGCCTGACTTGTAAACAGTGAGGGGGGTCTGACATGTTAACAGTGAGGGGGGTCTGACATGTAAACAGTGAGCGGGGTCTGACCTGTAAACAGTGAGGGGGGTCTGACATGCACACAGTGAGGGGGTCCGACATGTAAACAGTGAGGGGGGGTCTGACATGTAAACAGTGAGGGGGTCTGACATGTAAACAGTGAGGGGGGTCTGACATGTAAACAGCGAGGTGGTCTGACATGTAAACAGTGAGGGGGTCTGACATGGAAACAGTGAGGGGGAGGCCTGACTTGTAAACAGTGAGGGGGGTCTGACATGGAAACAGTGAGGGGGGTCTGACATGGAAACAGTGAGGGGGAGGCCTGACTTGTAAACAGTGAGGGGGGTCTGACATGTAAACAGTGAGGGGGGTCTGACATGTAAACAGTGAGGGGGGTTTTCTAACATGTAAACAGTGAGGGGGGTCTGACATGTAAACAGTGAGGGGGAGGCCTGACTTGTAAACAGTGAGGGGGGTCTGACATGTAAACAGTGAGGGGGGTCTGACATGTAAACAGTGAGGGGGGTCTGACATGTAAACAGTGAGGGGGTCCGACATGTAAACAGTGAGGGGGTCTCACATGTAAACAGTGAGGGGGGTCTGACATGTAAACAGTGAGGGGGGCCTGACATGTAAACAGTGAGCGGGGTCTGACATGGAAACAGTGAGGGGGATCTGACATGTAAACAGTGAGGGGGGTCTGACATGTAAACAGTGAGGGGGGCCTGACATGTAAACAGTGAGCGGGGTCTGACATGTAAACAGTGAGGGGGGTCTAACATCTAAACAGTGAGGGGGGTCTGACATGTAAACAGTGAGGGGGGCCTGACATGTAAACAGTGAGTGGGGTCTGACATGTAAACAGTGAGCGGGGTCTGACATGTAAACAGTGAGGGGGGCCTGACATGTAAACAGTGAGTGGGGTCTGACATGTAAACAGTGAGCGGGGTCTGACCTGTAAACAGTGAGGGGGGTCTGACATGCACACAGTGATGGGGTCTGACATGTAAACAGTGAGGGGGGGGTCTGACATGTAAACAGTGAGGGGGGTCTGACATGTAAACAGCGAGGTGGTCTGACATGTAAACAGTGAGGGGGGTCTGACATGTAAACAGCGAGGTGGTCTGACATGTAAACAGTGAGGGGGGTCTGACATGTAAACAGTGAGGGGGGTCTGACATGCAAACAGTGAAGGGGTCTGACATGTAAACAGTGAGGGGCATGACATGTAAACAGTGAGGGGGGTCTGACATCTAAACAGTGAGGGGGGTCTGACATGTAAACAGCGAGGGGGTCTGACATGTAAACAGTGAGGGGGTCTGACATGTAAACAGTGAGGGGGTATAACATGTAAACAGTGAGGAGGGTCTGACATGTAAACAGTGAGGCGGTCTAACATGTAAACAGTGAGGGGGGTCTGACATCTAAACAGTGAGTGGGGGTCTGACATGCAAACAGCGAGGGGGTCTGACATGTAAACAGTGAGGGGGGGTCTGACATGTAAACAGCGAGGTGGTCTGACATGTAAATAGTGAGGGGGAGGTCTGACATGCAAACAGTGAAGGGGTTTGACATGTAAACAGTGAGGGGGGTCTGACATGTAAACAGTGAGGGGGCTCTGACATGTAAACAGCGAGGGGGTCTGACATGTAAATAGTGAGGGGGGTCTGACATGTAAATAGTGAGGGGGGTCTGACATGTAAACAGTGAGGGGGGTCTGACATGTAAACAGTGAGGGGGGTTTGACATGTAAACAGCGAGGGGGGTCTGACATGTAAACAGTGAGGGGGGTCTTACATGTAAACAGTGAGGGGGGTCTGACATGTAAACAACAGGGGGTTTGACATGTAAACAGTGAGGGGGGTCTGACATGTAAACAGTGAGCGGGGTCTGACATGTAAACAACAGGGGGGTTTGACATGTAAACAGTGAGGGGGGTCTGACATGTAAACAGTGAGGGGGGTCTGACATGTAAACAGTGAGGGGGGTCTGACATGTAAACAGTGAGGGACGGTCTGACATCGAAACAGTGAGAGGGGTCTGACATCTGAACAGTGAGAGGGGTCCTACATCTAAACAGTGAGGGGGGTCTGATATGTAAACAGCGAGGGGGGGGGGGTCTGACATGTAAACAGTGAGGGGGGTCTGACATGTAAACAGTGAAGGGGGGGTCTGACATGTAAACAGTGAAGGGGGTCTGACATGTAAACAGTGAGGTGGGCCTGATATGTAAACAGTTAGAGGGGTCTGACATGTAAACAGAGGGGGGGAGGTCTGACATGTAAACAGTGAGGGGGGTCTGACATGTAAACAGTGAGGGGGGTCCGACATGTAAACAGTGAGGGGGGGTCTGACATGCAAACAGTTAGTGGTCCGACATGTAAACAGTGAGGGGGGGTCTGACATGTAAATAGTGAGGGGGCTCTGACATGTAAACAGCGAGGCGGTCTGACATGTAAATAGTGAGGGGGAGGTCTGACATGTAAACAGTGAGGGGGGTCTGACATGTAAACAGTGAGGGGGGTCTGACATGTAAACAGTGAGGGGGTCTTCTAACATGTAAACAGTGAGAGGGGCCTGACATGTAAACAGTGAGGGGGGTCTGACATGTAAATAGTGAGGGGGAGGTCTGACATGTAAACAGTGAGGGGGGTCTGACATGTAAACAGTGAGGGGGGTCTGACATGTAAACAGTGAGGGGGGTCTTCTAACATGTAAACAGTGAGGGGGAGGTCTGACATGTAAACAGTGAGGGGGGTCTGACATGTAAATAGTGAGGGGGAGGTCTGACATGTAAACAGTGAGGGGGGTCTGACATGTAAATAGTGAGGGGGAGGTCTGACATGTAAACAGTGAGGGGGGTCTTCTAACATGTAAACAGTGAGAGGGGCCTGACATGGAAACAGTGAGGGGGGTCTGACATGTAAACAGAGGGGGGGAGGTCTGACATGTAAACAGTGAGGGGGGTCTGACATGTAAACAGTGAGGGGGGTCTGACCTGTAAACAGTGAGGGGGGGGGGGTCTGACATGCAAACAGTGAGTGGTCCGACATGTAAACAGTGAGGGGGGGTCTGACATGTAAACAGTGAGGGGGGTCTGACATGTAAACAGCGAGGTGGTCTGACATGTAAACAGTGAGGGGGGTCTGACATGTAAACAGCGAGGTGGTCTGACATGTAAACAGTGAGGGGGTCTGACATGGAAACAGTGAGGGGGAGGCCTGACTTGTAAACAGTGAGGGGGGTCTGACAGGTAAACAGTGTGGGGGGTCTGACATGTAAACAGTGAGGGGAGTCTGACATGCAAACAGTGAGGGGGGTCTGACATGTAAACAGTGAGGGGGGTTTTCTAACATGTAAACAGTGAGGGGGGTCTGACATGTAAACAGTGCGGGGGGTCTGACATCTAAACAGTGAGGGGGGCCTGACATGGAAACAGTGAGGGGGGTCTGACATGTAAACAGTGAGGGGGGGGTCTGACATCCAAACAGTGAGAGGGGTCTGACATGTAAACAGTGAGGGGGGTCCGACATGTAAACAGCGAGGGGGGTCTGACATGCAAACAGTTAGTGGTCCGACATGTAAACAGTGAGGGGGGTCTGACATGTAAACAGTGAGGCGGTCTGACATGTAAATAGTGAGGGGGGTCTGACATGTAAACAGTGAGGCGGTCTGACATGTAAATAGTGAGGGGGAGGTCTGACATGTAAACAGTGAGGGGGGTCTGACATGTAAACAGTAGGGGGGTCTGACATGGAAACAGTGAGGTGGGTCTGACATGTAAACAGTGAGGGGGGTCTGACATGGAAACAGTGAGGTGGGTCTGACATGTAAACAGTGAGGGGGGTCTGACATGTAAACAGCGAGGGGGTTCTGACATGGAAACAGTGAGGTGGGTCTGACATGTAAACAGTGAGGGGGGTCTGACATGTAAACAGCGAGGGGGGTCTGACATGTAAACAGCGAGGGGGGTCTGACATGTAAACAGTGAGGGGGGTCTGACCTGTAAACAGTGAGGGGGGTCTGACATGTAAACAGTGAGAGGTCTGACATGTAAACAGTGAGGGGGGTCTGACATGGAAACAGTGAGGTGGGTCTGACATGTAAACAGTGAGGGGGGTCTGACATGTAAACAGCGAGGGGGGTCTGACATGTAAACAGTGAGGGGGGTCTGACCTGTAATCAGTGGGGGGGGTCTGACATGTAAACAGTGAGGGGGGTCTGACATGTAAACAGCGAGGGGGGTCTGACATGTAAACAGTGAGGGGGGTCTGACATGTAAACAGTGAGGGGGTCTGACATGTAAACAGTGAGGGGGTCTGACATGTAAACAGTGAGGGGGGTCTGACATGTAAACAGTGAGGGGGTCTGACATGTAAACAGTGAGGGGGTCTGACATGTAAACAGTGAGGGGGGTCTGACATGTAAACAGTGAGGGGGGTCTGACATGAGTGAGGGGGGTCTGACATGTAAACAGTGAGGGGGGTCTGACATGTAAACAGTGAGGGGGTCTGACATGTAAACAGTGAGGGGGGTCTGACATGAGTGAGGGGGGTCTGACATGTAAACAGTGAGGGGGGTCTGACATGTAAACAGTGAGGGGGTCTGACATGTAAACAGTGAGGGGGGTCTGACATGAGTGAGGGGGGTCTGACATGTAAACAGTGAGGGGGGTCTGACATGTAAACAGTGAGGGGAGTCTGACATGTAAACAGTGAGCGGGGTCCAACATCTCAACAGTGAGGGGGGGCCTGACATGTAAAGAGTCAGGGGGGTCTGACATGTAAACAGTGAGGGGTGTCTGACATATAAACAGTGAGGGGGGTCTGACATGGAAAAGGGAGGGGGGTCTGACATGTAAACAGTGAGGGGGGTTGACATGTAAACAGTGAGGGGGGCCTGTCATGTAAACAGTGAGGGGGGTCTGACATGTAAAGAGTGAGGAGGGTCCAACATCTCAACAGTGAGGGGGGCCTGACATGTAAGCAGTGAGGGGGGTCTGACATGTAAGCAGTGAGGGGGGCCTGACTTGTAAACAGTGAGCGGGGTCTGACATGGAAACAGTGAGGAGGAGGCCTGACTTGTAAACAGTGAGGGGGGTCTGACATGTAAACAGTGAGGGGGGTCTGACATGTAAACAGTGAGGGGGAGGCCTGACTTGTAAACAGTGAGGGGGGTCTGACATGTTAACAGTGAGGGGGGTCTGACATGTAAACAGTGAGCGGGGTCTGACCTGTAAACAGTGAGGGGGGTCTGATATGCACACAGTGAGGGGGTCCGACATGTAAACAGTGAGGGGGGGTCTGACATGTAAACAGTGAGGGGGTCTGACATGTAAACAGTGAGGGGGGTCTGACATGTAAACAGCGAGGTGGTCTGACATGTAAACAGTGAGGGGGTCTGACATGGAAACAGTGAGGGGGAGGCCTGACTTGTAAACAGTGAGGGGGGTCTGACATGGAAACAGTGAGGGGGGTCTGACATGGAAACAGTGAGGGGGAGGCCTGACTTGTAAACAGTGAGGGGGGTCTGACATGTAAACAGTGAGGGGGGTCTGACATGTAAACAGTGAGGGGGGTTTTCTAACATGTAAACAGTGAGGGGGGTCTGACATGTAAACAGTGAGGGGGAGGCCTGACTTGTAAACAGTGAGGGGGGTCTGACATGTAAACAGTGAGGGGGGTCTGACATGTAAACAGTGAGGGGGGTCTGACATGTAAACAGTGAGGGGGTCCGACATGTAAACAGTGAGGGGGTCTCACATGTAAACAGTGAGGGGGGTCTGACATGTAAACAGTGAGGGGGGCCTGACATGTAAACAGTGAGCGGGGTCTGACATGGAAACAGTGAGGGGGATCTGACATGTAAACAGTGAGGGGGGTCTGACATGTAAACAGTGAGGGGGGCCTGACATGTAAACAGTGAGCGGGGTCTGACATGTAAACAGTGAGGGGGGTCTAACATCTAAACAGTGAGGGGGGTCTGACATGTAAACAGTGAGGGGGGCCTGACATGTAAACAGTGAGTGGGGTCTGACATGTAAACAGTGAGCGGGGTCTGACATGTAAACAGTGAGGGGGGCCTGACATGTAAACAGTGAGTGGGGTCTGACATGTAAACAGTGAGCGGGGTCTGACCTGTAAACAGTGAGGGGGGTCTGACATGCACACAGTGATGGGGTCTGACATGTAAACAGTGAGGGGGGGGTCTGACATGTAAACAGTGAGGGGGGTCTGACATGTAAACAGCGAGGTGGTCTGACATGTAAACAGTGAGGGGGGTCTGACATGTAAACAGCGAGGTGGTCTGACATGTAAACAGTGAGGGGGGTCTGACATGTAAACAGTGAGGGGGGTCTGACATGCAAACAGTGAAGGGGTCTGACATGTAAACAGTGAGGGGCATGACATGTAAACAGTGAGGGGGGTCTGACATCTAAACAGTGAGGGGGGTCTGACATGTAAACAGCGAGGGGGTCTGACATGTAAACAGTGAGGGGGTCTGACATGTAAACAGTGAGGGGGTATAACATGTAAACAGTGAGGAGGGTCTGACATGTAAACAGTGAGGCGGTCTAACATGTAAACAGTGAGGGGGGTCTGACATCTAAACAGTGAGTGGGGGTCTGACATGCAAACAGCGAGGGGGTCTGACATGTAAACAGTGAGGGGGGGTCTGACATGTAAACAGCGAGGTGGTCTGACATGTAAATAGTGAGGGGGAGGTCTGACATGCAAACAGTGAAGGGGTTTGACATGTAAACAGTGAGGGGGGTCTGACATGTAAACAGTGAGGGGGCTCTGACATGTAAACAGCGAGGGGGTCTGACATGTAAATAGTGAGGGGGGTCTGACATGTAAATAGTGAGGGGGGTCTGACATGTAAACAGTGAGGGGGGTCTGACATGTAAACAGTGAGGGGGGTTTGACATGTAAACAGCGAGGGGGGTCTGACATGTAAACAGTGAGGGGGGTCTTACATGTAAACAGTGAGGGGGGTCTGACATGTAAACAACAGGGGGTTTGACATGTAAACAGTGAGGGGGGTCTGACATGTAAACAGTGAGCGGGGTCTGACATGTAAACAACAGGGGGGTTTGACATGTAAACAGTGAGGGGGGTCTGACATGTAAACAGTGAGGGGGGTCTGACATGTAAACAGTGAGGGGGGTCTGACATGTAAACAGTGAGGGACGGTCTGACATCGAAACAGTGAGAGGGGTCTGACATCTGAACAGTGAGAGGTGTCCTACATCTAAACAGTGAGGGGGGTCTGATATGTAAACAGCGAGGGGGGGGGGGTCTGACATGTAAACAGTGAGGGGGGTCTGACATGTAAACAGTGAAGGGGGGGTCTGACATGTAAACAGTGAAGGGGGTCTGACATGTAAACAGTGAGGTGGGCCTGATATGTAAACAGTTAGAGGGGTCTGACATGTAAACAGAGGGGGGGAGGTCTGACATGTAAACAGTGAGGGGGGTCTGACATGTAAACAGTGAGGGGGGTCCGACATGTAAACAGTGAGGGGGGGTCTGACATGCAAACAGTTAGTGGTCCGACATGTAAACAGTGAGGGGGGGTCTGACATGTAAATAGTGAGGGGGCTCTGACATGTAAACAGCGAGGCGGTCTGACATGTAAATAGTGAGGGGGAGGTCTGACATGTAAACAGTGAGGGGGGTCTGACATGTAAACAGTGAGGGGGGTCTGACATGTAAACAGTGAGGGGGTCTTCTAACATGTAAACAGTGAGAGGGGCCTGACATGTAAACAGTGAGGGGGGTCTGACATGTAAATAGTGAGGGGGAGGTCTGACATGTAAACAGTGAGGGGGGTCTGACATGTAAACAGTGAGGGGGGTCTGACATGTAAACAGTGAGGGGGGTCTTCTAACATGTAAACAGTGAGGGGGAGGTCTGACATGTAAACAGTGAGGGGGGTCTGACATGTAAATAGTGAGGGGGAGGTCTGACATGTAAACAGTGAGGGGGGTCTGACATGTAAATAGTGAGGGGGAGGTCTGACATGTAAACAGTGAGGGGGGTCTTCTAACATGTAAACAGTGAGAGGGGCCTGACATGGAAACAGTGAGGGGGGTCTGACATGTAAACAGAGGGGGGGAGGTCTGACATGTAAACAGTGAGGGGGGTCTGACATGTAAACAGTGAGGGGGGTCTGACCTGTAAACAGTGAGGGGGGGGGTCTGACATGCAAACAGTGAGTGGTCCGACATGTAAACAGTGAGGGGGGGTCTGACATGTAAACAGTGAGGGGGGTCTGACATGTAAACAGCGAGGTGGTCTGACATGTAAACAGTGAGGGGGGTCTGACATGTAAACAGCGAGGTGGTCTGACATGTAAACAGTGAGGGGGTCTGACATGGAAACAGTGAGGGGGAGGCCTGACTTGTAAACAGTGAGGGGGGTCTGACAGGTAAACAGTGAGGGGGGTCTGACATGTAAACAGTGAGGGGAGTCTGACATGCAAACAGTGAGGGGGGTCTGACATGTAAACAGTGAGGGGGGTTTTCTAACATGTAAACAGTGAGGGGGGTCTGACATGTAAACAGTGCGGGGGGTCTGACATCTAAACAGTGAGGGGGGCCTGACATGGAAACAGTGAGGGGGGTCTGACATGTAAACAGTGAGGGGGGGGTCTGACATCCAAACAGTGAGAGGGGTCTGACATCTGAACAGTGAGGGGGGTCTGATATGTAAACAGTGAGGGGGGTCTGACATGTAAACAGTGAAGGGGGGGTCTGACATGGAAACAGTGAGGGGGTCTGACATGTAAACAGTGAGGGGGGGTCTGACATGTAAACAGTGAGGGGGTCTGACATGTAAACAGTGAGGTGGGCCTGATATGTAAACAGTTAGAGGGGTCTGACATGTAAACAGAGGGGGGGAGGTCTGACATGTAAACAGTGAGGGGGGTCTGACATGTAAACAGTGAGGGGGGTCTGATATGTAAACAGTGAGGGGGGTCCGACATGTAAACAGTGAGGGGGGGTCTGACATGCAAACAGTTAGTGGTCCGACATGTAAACAGTGAGGGGGGTCTGACATGTAAACAGTGAGGGGGTCTTCTAACATGTAAACAGTGAGGGGGGTCTGACATGTAAACAGTGAGGGGGGTCTGACATGTAAACAGTAGGGGGGTCTGACATGGAAACAGTGAGGTGGGTCTGACATGTAAACAGTGAGGGGGGTCTGACATGGAAACAGTGAGGTGGGTCTGACATGTAAACAGTGAGGGGGGTCTGACATGTAAACAGCGAGGGGGGTCTGACATGGAAACAGTGAGGTGGGTCTGACATGTAAACAGTGAGGGGGGTCTGACATGTAAACAGCGAGGGGGGTCTGACATGTAAACAGTGAGGGGGGTCTGACATGTAAACAGTGAGAGGTCTGACATGTAAACAGTGAGGGGGGTCTGACATGTAAACAGTGAGGGGGGTCTGACATGGAAACAGTGAGGTGGGTCTGACATGTAAACAGTGAGGGGGGTCTGACATGTAAACAGCGAGGGGGGTCTGACATGTAAACAGTGAGGGCGGTCTGACCTGTAATCAGTGGGGGGGTCTGACATGTAAACAGTGAGGGGGGTCTGACATGTAAACAGCGAGGGGGGTCTGACATGTAAACAGTGAGGGGGGTCTGACATGTAAACAGTGAGGGGGTCTGACATGTAAACAGTGAGGGGGGTCTGACATGTAAACAGCGAGGGGGGTCTGACATGTAAACAGCGAGGGGGGTCTGACATGTAAACAGTGAGGGGGGTCTGACATGGAAACAGTGAGGGGGGTCTGACCTGTAAACAGTGAGGGGGTCTGAAATGTAAACAGTGAGGGGGGTCTGACATGTAAACAGTGAGGGGAGTCTGACATGTAAACAGTGAGCGGGGTCCAACATCTCAACAGTGAGGGGGGGCCTGACATGTAAACAGTCAGGGGGGTCTGACATGTAAACAGTGAGGGGTGTCTGACATATAAACAGTGAGGGGGGTCTGACATGGAAAAGGGAGGGGGGTCTGACATGTAAACAGTGAGGGGGGCCTGACATGTAAACAGTGAGGGGGGCCTGTCATGTAAACAGTGAGGGGGGCCTGACATGTAAACAGTGAGGGGGGGGGGTCTGACATGTAAACAGTGAGGGGGGGGGTCTGACATGTAAGCAGTGAGGGGGGCCTGACTTGTAAACAGTGAGGGGGGTCTGACATGTTAACAGTGAGGGGGGTGTGACATGTAAACAGTGAGCGGGGTCTGACATGGAAACAGTGAGGAGGAGGCCTGACTTGTAAACAGTGAGGGGGGTCTGACATGTTAACAGTGAGGGGGGTCTGACATGTAAACAGTGAGGGGGAGGCCTGACTTGTAAACAGTGAGGGGGGTCTGACATGTTAACAGTGAGGGGGGTCTGACATGTTAACAGTGAGGGGGGTCTGACATGTAAACAGTGAGCGGGGTCTGACCTGTAAACAGTGAGGGGGGTCTGACATGTAAACAGTGAGGGGGGTCTGACATGTAAACAGTGAGGGGGGTCTGACATGTAAACAGTGAGGGGGGTCTGACATGTAAACAGTGAGGGGGGTCTGACATGTAAACAGTGAGGGGGAGGCCTGACTTGTAAACAGTGAGGGGGGTCTGACATGTTAACAGTGAGGGGGGTCTGACATGTAAACAGTGAGCGGGGTCTGACCTGTAAACAGTGAGGGGGGTCTGACATGCAAACAGTGAGGGGGGTCTGACATGTAAACAGTGAGGGGGTCTGACATGGAAACAGTGAGGGGGGTCTGACATGAGTGAGGGGGTCTGACATGTAAACAGCGAGGGGAGTCTGACATGTAAACAGTGAGGGGGGTCTGACATGGAAACAGTGAGGGGGGTCTGACATGTAAACAGTGAGGGGGGTTTTCTAGCATGTAAACAGTGAGGGGGGTCTGACATGTAAACAGTGAGGGGGAGGCCTGACTTGTAAACAGTGAGGGGGGTCTGACATGTAAACAGTGAGGGGGGTCTGACATGTAAACAGTGAGGGGGGTCTGACATCTAAACAGTGAGGGGGGTCTGACATCTAAACAGTGAGGGGGGTCTGACATGTAAACAGTGAGGGGGGCCTGACATGTAAACAGTGAGCGGGGTCTGACATGGAAACAGTGAGGGGGAGGCCTGACTTGTAAACAGTGAGGGGGGTCTGACATGTAAACAGTGAGGGGGGTCTGACATGTAAACAGTGAGGGGGGTCTGACATGTAAACAGTGAGGGGGTCTGACATGTAAACAGTGAGGGGGGGGTCTGACATGTAAACAGTGAGGGGGGTCTGACATGTAAACAGCGAGGCGGTCTGACATGTAAACAGTGAGGGGGGTCTGACATGTAAACAGCGAGGTGGTCTGACATGTAAACAGTGAGGGGGGTCTGACATGCAAACAGTGAAGGGGTCTGACATGTAAACAGTGAGGGGGATGACATGTAAACAGTGAGGGGGGTCTGACCTGTAAACAGTGAGGGGGGTCTGACATCTAAACAGTGAGGGGGGTCTGACATGTAAACAGCGAGGGGGTCTGACATGTAAACAGTGAGGGGGTCTGACATGTAAACAGTGAGGGGGTATAACATGTAAACAGTGAGGAGGGTGTGACATGTAAACAGTGAGGCGGTCTAACATGTAAACAGTGAGTGGGGGTCTGACATGCAAACAGCGAGGGGGTCTGACATGTAAACAGTGAGGGGGGGTCTGACATGTAAACAGCGAGGTGGTCTGACATGTAAATAGTGAGGGGGAGGTCTGACATGCAAACAGTGAAGGGGTTTGACATGTAAACAGTGAGGGGGGTCTGACATGTAAACAGTGAGGGGGCTCTGACATGTAAACAGCGAGGGGGTCTGACATGTAAATAGTGAGGGGGGTCTGACATGTAAATAGTGAGGGGGGTCTGACATGTAAACAGTGAGGGGGGTCTGACATGTAAACAGTGAGGGGGGTCTGACATGTAAACAGTGAGGGGGGTTTGACATGTAAACAGCGAGGGGGGTCTGACATCTAAACAGTGAGGGGGGTCTGACATGTAAACAGTGAGGGGGGTCTGACATGTAAACAACAGGGGGGTTTGACATGTAAACAGTGAGGGGGGTCTGACATGTAAACAGTGAGGGGGGTCTGACATGTAAACAGTGAGTGGGTGTAGAAGCCAAGTATTTCAAATACAACTAGTATAGGTAAAAGATAGCTGTTTAAGCATAAATGTTGAGCCCCAGTTTTTAATACCCATTTATACAGCATAATTCACTTTTACTGAAGTCCGTTGTTCTGGCAAATGCATATTTTCAAAGACAGTGTGACATTAAAACAGCAAGATAATTTGACACTGCTTGTGCTAATTGTCAAGGACAGGGACTGAATACACAGCACCATTGTTCACAATGCAGATAACAGCTAGGTCAGAAAAGCTGATGTTGCACATTGAAGATGGACGGCTTGCCATCAAATCAAATGTGTTTGAGTCTAACCCAAACCAATTAGGATTATATTGGGGTGTAATTAGATGACTTAAGACAGATATGAAAGTGTATAACTAAAAAAGTTTCTCCCGGCCATTTTAGGTTAGGTTAGGTTAGGTTAGGTTAGGTTGGGTTTTGTTGTCTTTGTGAGTATTGTCTTTGTAGCTTAAGTTTTGTCTTTCTGTTAGTTTAGTCAGTTTTTGCCTTTGATTCTAGTCTCCATTTTAGAGATGTCTTTTGGGGGTTGTCAGTCTAACAGTCTGTGTCAGTGATGTTAGTCCACTTTTGACTTTGAGTTTGAGTTTAGCTGAAGATTAGCTTTCTCTCTCTTTTCATGTTTCATTGCCAGACTTTGACCTTTTAAAAGTTACTTTCGAGCTGTCTGCCTAAGCAAAGAAAGATAATGTCTGTAATTCTCTGAAAGCTTCGAATTGTCTACGAATTGCCTTTTAAATGACTTTCAAATTGTAATCCAGCGACTACAAATAAAACAATTCTTTTTGGCACCTGAGGAGTTTATACTGCAAATTTCTGCTGAGTTCCAGTATTCGCAAAGTGCTACTGATAACCGAATAGCAGAGATGATATAAATTCCTTCAACTTTACACAGTCGAATAATACAAGGAATCGAACAACTTAACACAGTCTACAAATAGTACAAATCTTATAACTTGTCGTATTGCGCCAGGACTTGATTCATCAACTAAGCTTCCCCCAAACTTGGCGTGGTTCGACAGGTTAAGATTCCCTTAAATTATAGTTTCCTTTAGTGGGGTCTGACATGGAAATAGTGAGGTGGGTCTGTCATGTAAAAAGTGAGGGGGGTCTGACCTGTAATCAGTGGGGGGGGCCTGACATGTAAACAGTGAGGGGGTCTGACATGTAAACAGTGAGGGGGGTCTGACATGTAAACAGTGAGGGGGGTCTGACATGTAAACAGTGAGGGGGGTCTGACATGTAAACAGTGAGGGGGGTCTGACATGTAAACAGTGAGCGGGGTCCAACATCTCAACAGTGAGGGGGGGCCTGACATGTAAACAGTGAGGGGGGCCGGACATGTAAACAGTGAGGGGGGTCTGACATGTAAACAGTGAGGGGGGTCTGACATGTAAACAGTGAGGGGGGTCTGACATATAAACAGTGAGGGGGGTCTGACATGTAAACAGTGAGGGGGGCCGGACATGTAAACAGTGAGGGGGGTCTGACATGTAAACAGTGAGGGGGGTCTGACATGTAAACAGTGAGGGGGGTCTGACATATAAACAGTGAGGGGGGGTCTGACATGTAAACAGTGAGGGGGGCCTGAAATGTAAACAGTGAGGGGGGTCTGACATGTAAAGAGTGAGGGGGAGGTCTGACATGTGAATAGTATGGAGGGTCCAACATCTCAACAGTGAGGGGGTCTGACATGTAAACAGTGAGGGGGGGTCTGACATGAAAACAGTGAGGGGGGTCTGACATGTAAACAGTGAGGGGGGTCTGACATGGAAACAGTGAGTGGGGTCTGACATGTAAACAGTGAGGGGGGCCTGACATGTAAACAGTGAGGGGGGTCTGACATGTAAACAGTGAGGGGGGTCTGACTTGTAAACAGTGAGGGGGGTCTGACATGTAAACAGTGAGCGGGGTCTGACCTGTAAACAGTGAGGGGGGTCTGACCTGTAAACAGTGAGGGGGGGTCTGACATGCACACAGCGAGGTGGTCTGACATGTAAACAGTGAGAGGGGTCTGACATGTAAACAGTGAGGGGGGTCTGACATGTAAACAGTGAGGGGGGTCTGACATGTAAACAGTGAGCGGGGTCTGACCTGTAAACAGTGAGGGGGGTCTGACATGCAAACAGTGAAGGGGTCTGACATCTAAACAGTGAGGGGGGTCTGACATGCAAACAGTGAGGGGGGTCTGACCTGTAAACAGCGAGGGGGGTCTGACATGTAAACAGTGAGGGGGGTCTGACATGTAAACAGTGAGGGGGGTCTGACATGTAAACAGCGAGGGGGTCTAACATGTAAACAGTGAGGGGGGCCTGGCATGTAAACAGTGAGGGGTGTCTGACATGTAAACAGTGAGGGGGGTCTGACATGTAAACAGTGAGGGGGTCTGACCTGTAAACAGTGAGGGGGGTCTGACATGTAAACAGTTAGGGGGGTCTGACATGTAAACAGCGAAGTGGTCTGACATGTAAACAGTGAGGGGGGTCTGACATGTAAACAGTGAGGGGGGTCTGACATGTAAACAGTGAAGGGGTGTCTGACATGTAAACAGTGAGGGGGGTCTGACATGTAAACAGTGAGGGGGGTCTGACATGTAAACAGTGAGGGGGGTCTGACCTGTAAACAGCGAGGGGGTATAACATGTAAACAGTGAGGAGGGTCTGACATGTAAACAGTGAGGGGGGTCTGACATGTAAACAGTGAGGGGGGTCTGACATGTAAACAGTGAGGGGGTATAACATGTAAACAGTGAGGAGGGTCTGACATGTAAACAGTGAGGCGGTCTAACATGTAAGCAGTGAGGGGTGTCTGACATGTAAACAGTGAGGGGGGCCTGACATGTAAACAGTGAGGGTGATCTGACATGTAAACAGCGAGGGGGTCTAACATGTAAACAGTGAGTGGGGCCTGGCATGTAAACAGTGAGGGGGGTCTGACATGTAAACAGTGAGGGGGGCCTGACATGTAAACAGTGAGGGGGTCTAACATGTAAACAGTGAGGGGGGCCTGGCATGTAAACAGTGAGGGGGGTCTGACATATAAACAGTGAGGGGGGTCTGACATGGAAAAGGGAGGGGGTCTGACATGTAAACAGTGAGGGGGGTCTGACATGTAAACAGTGAGGGTGTTCTGACATGTAAACTGTGAGGGGGTCTTCTAACATGTAAACATTGAGGGGGGTCTGACATGAAAGCAGTGAGGGGGACTGACATGTAAACAGTGAGCGGGGTCCAACATCTCAACAGTGAGAGGGGCCTGACATGTAAACAGTGAGGGGGGTCTGACATGTAAACAGTGAGATGGAGGTCTGACATGTAAACAGTGAGCGGGGTCTGACATGTAAACAGTGAGGGGGGTCTGACATGTAAACAGTGAGGGGGGTCTGACATGTAAACAGTGAGGGGGGTCTGACATGTAAACAGTGAGGGGGGTCCAACATCTAAACAGTGAGGGGGGTCTGACATGTAAACAGTGGGGGGGGTCTGACATGTAAACAGTGAGGGGGGTCTGACATGTAAACAGTGAGGGACGGTCTGACATGTAAACAGTGAGGGGGGTCTGACATGTAAACAGTGAAGGGGTCTGACATGTAAACAGTGAGGGGGATGACATGTAAACAGTGAGGGGGGTCTGACCTGTAAACAGTGAGGGGGGTCTGACATGTAAACAGTGAGGGGGGTCTGACATGTAAACAGTGAGGTGGGTCTGACATGTAAATAGTGAGGGGGGGTTTGACATATAAACAGTGAGGGGGGTCTGACATGTAAATAGTGAGGGGGGGTTTGACATGTAAACAGTGAGGGGGGTCTGACATGTAAACAGTGAGGGGGTCTGACATGGAAACAGTGAGGTGGGTCTGACATGGAAACAGTGAGGTGGGTCTGACATGGAAACAGTGGGGGGGTCTGACATGTAAACAGTGAGGGGGGTCTGACATGTAAACAGTGAGGTGGGTCTGACATGTAAACAGTGAGGGGGTCTGACATGTAAACAGTGAGGGGGGTCTGACATGTAAACAGTGAGGGGGGTCTGACATGTAAACAGTGAGCGGGGTCCAACATCTCAACAGTGAGGGGGGTTTGACATGTAAACAGTGAGGGGGGTCTGACATATAAACAGTGAGGGGGGTCTGACATGTAAACAGTGAGTGGGGTCTGACATGTAAAGAGTGAGGGGGGGGGGGTCTGACAAATCGCAGTGAGGGGGGTCTGACATGGAAACAGTGAGGGGGGTCTGACATGTAAGCAGTGAGTGGGCTCTGACCTGTAAACAGTGAGGGGGGTCTGACATGGAAACAGTGAGGGGGGTCTGACATGTAAACAGTGAGGGGGGTCTGACATGTAAACAGTGAGGGGGGTCTGACATCAAAACAGTGAGGGGGGTCTGACATGTAAACAGTGAGGGGGGTCTGACATGTAAACAGTGAGGGGGGCCTGACATGTAAACAGTGAGCGGGGTCTGACATGGAAACAGTGAGGGGGAGGCCTGACTTGTAAACAGTGAGGGGGGTCTGACATGTAAACAGTGAGGGGGGTCTGACATGTAAACAGTGAGGGGGGTCTGACATGTAAACAGTGAGGGGGTCTGACATGTAAACAGTGAGGGGGGGTCTGACATGTAAACAGTGAGGGGGGTCTGACATGTAAACAGCGAGGTGGTCTGACATGTAAACAGTGAGGGGGGTCTGACATGTAAACAGCGAGGTGGTCTGACATGTAAACAGTGAGGGGGGTCTGACATGCAAACAGTGAAGGGGTCTGACATGTAAACAGTGAGGGGGATGACATGTAAACAGTGAGGGGGGTCTGACCTGTAAACAGTGAGGGGGGTCTGACATCTAAACAGTGAGGGGGGTCTGACATGTAAACAGCGAGGGGGTCTGACATGTAAACAGTGAGGGGGTCTGACATGTAAACAGTGAGGGGGTATAACATGTAAACAGTGAGGAGGGTGTGACATGTAAACAGTGAGGCGGTCTGACATGTAAACAGTGAGGGGGGTCCAACATCTAAACAGTGAGGGGGGTCTGACATGTAAACAGTGGGGGGGGGTCTGACATGTAAACAGTGAGGGGGGTCTGACATGTAAACAGTGAGGGACGGTCTGACATGTAAACAGTGAGGGGGGTCTGACATGTAAACAGTGAAGGGGTCTGACATGTAAACAGTGAGGGGGATGACATGTAAACAGTGAGGGGGGTCTGACCTGTAAACAGTGAGGGGGGTCTGACATGTAAACAGTGAGGGGGGTCTGACATGTAAACAGTGAGGTGGGTCTGACATGTAAATAGTGAGGGGGGGTTTGACATATAAACAGTGAGGGGGGTCTGACATGTAAATAGTGAGGGGGGGTTTGACATGTAAACAGTGAGGGGGGTCTGACATGTAAACAGTGAGGGGGTCTGACATGGAAACAGTGAGGTGGGTCTGACATGGAAACAGTGAGGTGGGTCTGACATGTAAACAGTGGGGGGGTCTGACATGTAAACAGTGAGGGGGGTCTGACATGTAAACAGTGAGGTGGGTCTGACATGTAAACAGTGAGGGGGTCTGACATGTAAACAGTGAGGGGGGTCTGACATGTAAACAGTGAGGGGGGTCTGACATGTAAACAGTGAGCGGGGTCCAACATCTCAACAGTGAGGGGGGTTTGACATGTAAACAGTGAGGGGGGTCTGACATATAAACAGTGAGGGGGGTCTGACATGTAAACAGTGAGTGGGGTCTGACATGTAAAGAGTGAGGGGGGGGTCTGACAAATCGCAGTGAGGGGGGTCTGACATGGAAACAGTGAGGGGGGTCTGACATGTAAGCAGTGAGTGGGCTCTGACCTGTAAACAGTGAGGGGGGTCTGACATGGAAACAGTGAGGGGGGTCTGACATGTAAACAGTGAGGGGGGTCTGACATGTAAACAGTGAGGGGGGTCTGACATCAAAACAGTGAGGGGGGTCTGACATGTAAACAGTGAGGGGGGTCTGACATGTAAACAGTGAGGGGGGCCTGACATGTAAACAGTGAGCGGGGTCTGACATGGAAACAGTGAGGGGGAGGCCTGACTTGTAAACAGTGAGGGGGGTCTGACATGTAAACAGTGAGGGGGGTCTGACATGTAAACAGTGAGGGGGGTCTGACATGTAAACAGTGAGGGGGTCTGACATGTAAACAGTGAGGGGGGGTCTGACATGTAAACAGTGAGGGGGGTCTGACATGTAAACAGCGAGGTGGTCTGACATGTAAACAGTGAGGGGGGTCTGACATGTAAACAGCGAGGTGGTCTGACATGTAAACAGTGAGGGGGGTCTGACATGCAAACAGTGAAGGGGTCTGACATGTAAACAGTGAGGGGGATGACATGTAAACAGTGAGGGGGGTCTGACCTGTAAACAGTGAGGGGGGTCTGACATCTAAACAGTGAGGGGGTCTGACATGTAAACAGCGAGGGGGTCTGACATGTAAACAGTGAGGGGGTCTGACATGTAAACAGTGAGGGGGTATAACATGTAAACAGTGAGGAGGGTGTGACATGTAAACAGTGAGGGGGGTCTGACATGTAAACAGCGAGGTGGTCTGACATGTAAATAGTGAGGGGGAGGTCTGACATGCAAACAGTGAAGGGGTTTGACATGTAAACAGTGAGGGGGGTCTGACATGTAAACAGTGAGGGGGCTCTGACATGTAAACAGCGAGGGGGTCTGACATGTAAATAGTGAGGGGGGTCTGACATGTAAATAGTGAGGGGGGTCTGACATGTAAACAGTGAGGGGGGTCTGACATGTAAACAGTGAGGGGGGTCTGACATGTAAACAGTGAGGGGGGTTTGACATGTAAACAGCGAGGGGGGTCTGACATGTAAACAGTGAGGGGGGTCTGACATGTAAACAGTGAGGGGGGTCTGACATGTAAACAACAGGGGGGTTTGACATGTAAACAGTGAGGGGGGTCTGACATGTAAACAGTGAGGGGGGTCTGACATGTAAACAGTGAGTGGGTGTAGAAGCCAAGTATTTCAAATACAACTAGTATAGGTAAAAGATAGCTGTTTAAGCATAAATGTTGAGCCCCAGTTTTTAATACCCATTTATACAGCATAATTCACTTTTACTGAAGTCCGTTGTTCTGGCAAATGCATATTTTCAAAGACAGTGTGACATTAAAACAGCAAGATAATTTGACACTGCTTGTGCTAATTGTCAAGGACAGGGACTGAATACACAGCACCATTGTTCACAATGCAGATAACAGCTAGGTCAGAAAAGCTGATGTTGCACATTGAAGATGGACGGCTTGCCATCAAATCAAATGTGTTTGAGTCTAACCCAAACCAATTAGGATTATATTGGGGTGTAATTAGATGACTTAAGACAGATATGAAAGTGTATAACTAAAAAAGTTTCTCCCGGCCATTTTAGGTTAGGTTAGGTTAGGTTAGGTTAGGTTGGGTTTTGTTGTCTTTGTGAGTATTGTCTTTGTAGCTTAAGTTTTGTCTTTCTGTTAGTTTAGTCAGTTTTTGCCTTTGATTCTAGTCTCCATTTTAGAGATGTCTTTTGGGGGTTGTCAGTCTAACAGTCTGTGTCAGTGATGTTAGTCCACTTTTGACTTTGAGTTTGAGTTTAGCTGAAGATTAGCTTTCTCTCTCTTTTCATGTTTCATTGCCAGACTTTGACCTTTTAAAAGTTACTTTCGAGCTGTCTGCCTAAGCAAAGAAAGATAATGTCTGTAATTCTCTGAAAGCTTCGAATTGTCTACGAATTGCCTTTTAAATGACTTTCAAATTGTAATCCAGCGACTACAAATAAAACAATTCTTTTTGGCACCTGAGGAGTTTATACTGCAAATTTCTGCTGAGTTCCAGTATTCGCAAAGTGCTACTGATAACCGAATAGCAGAGATGATATAAATTCCTTCAACTTTACACAGTCGAATAATACAAGGAATCGAACAACTTAACACAGTCTACAAATAGTACAAATCTTATAACTTGTCGTATTGCGCCAGGACTTGATTCATCAACTAAGCTTCCCCCAAACTTGGCGTGGTTCGACAGGTTAAGATTCCCTTAAATTATAGTTTCCTTTAGTGGGGTCTGACATGGAAATAGTGAGGTGGGTCTGTCATGTAAAAAGTGAGGGGGGTCTGACCTGTAATCAGTGGGGGGGGCCTGACATGTAAACAGTGAGGGGGTCTGACATGTAAACAGTGAGGGGGGTCTGACATGTAAACAGTGAGCGGGGTCCAACATCTCAACAGTGAGGGGGGGCCTGACATGTAAACAGTGAGGGGGGCCGGACATGTAAACAGTGAGGGGGGGTCTGACATGTAAACAGTGAGGGGGGTCTGACATGTAAACAGTGAGGGGGGTCTGACATATAAACAGTGAGGGGGGTCTGACATGTAAACAGTGAGGGGGGCCGGACATGTAAACAGTGAGGGGGGTCTGACATGTAAACAGTGAGGGGGGTCTGACATGTAAACAGTGAGGGGGGTCTGACATATAAACAGTGAGGGGGGGTCTGACATGTAAACAGTGAGGGGGGTCTGACATGTAAAGAGTGAGGGGGAGGTCTGACATGTGAATAGTATGGAGGGTCCAACATCTAAACAGTGAGGGGGTCTGACATGTAAACAGTGAGGGGGGGTCTGACATGAAAACAGTGAGGGGGGTCTGACATGTAAACAGTGAGGGGGGTCTGACATGGAAACAGTGAGTGGGGTCTGACATGTAAACAGTGAGGGGGGCCTGACATGTAAACAGTGAGGGGGGTCTGACATGTAAACAGTGAGGGGGGTCTGACTTGTAAACAGTGAGGGGGGTCTGACATGTAAACAGTGAGCGGGGTCTGACCTGTAAACAGTGAGGGGGGTCTGACCTGTAAACAGTGAGGGGGGGTCTGACATGCACACAGCGAGGTGGTCTGACATGTAAACAGTGAGAGGGGTCTGACATGTAAACAGTGAGGGGGGTCTGACATGTAAACAGTGAGGGGGGTCTGACATGTAAACAGCGAGGGGGGTCTGACATGTAAACAGTGAGGGGGGTCTGACATGTAAACAGTTAGGGGGGTCTGACATGTAAACAGCGAAGTGGTCTGACATGTAAACAGTGAGGGGGGTCTGACATGTAAACAGTGAGGGGGGTCTGACATGTAAACAGTGAAGGGGTGTCTGACATGTAAACAGTGAGGGGGGTCTGACATGTAAACAGTGAGGGGGGTCTGACATGTAAACAGTGAGGGGGGTCTGACCTGTAAACAGCGAGGGGGTATAACATGTAAACAGTGAGGAGGGTCTGACATGTAAACAGTGAGGGGGGTCTGACATGTAAACAGTGAGGGGGGTCTGACATGTAAACAGTGAGGGGGTATAACAAGTAAACAGTGAGGAGGGTCTGACATGTAAACAGTGAGGCGGTCTAACATGTAAACAGTGAGGGGTGTCTGACATGTAAACAGTGAGGGGGGCCTGACATGTAAACAGTGAGGGTGATCTGACATGTAAACAGCGAGGGGGTCTAACATGTAAACAGTGAGTGGGGCCTGGCATGTAAACGGTGAGGGGGGTCTGACATGTAAACAGTGAGGGGGGCCTGACATGTAAACAGTGAGGGGGTCTAACATGTAAACAGTGAGGGGGGCCTGGCATGTAAACAGTGAGGGGGGTCTGACATATAAACAGTGAGGGGGGTCTGACATGGAAAAGGGAGGGGGTCTGACATGTAAACAGTGAGGGGGGTCTGACATGTAAACAGTGAGGGTGTTCTGACATGTAAACTGTGAGGGGGTCTTCTAACATGTAAACATTGAGGGGGGTCTGACATGAAAGCAGTGAGGGGGACTGACATGTAAACAGTGAGCGGGGTCCAACATCTCAACAGTGAGAGGGGCCTGACATGTAAACAGTGAGGGGAGTCTGACATGTAAACAGTGAGATGGAGGTCTGACATGTAAACAGTGAGCGGGGTCTGACATGTAAACAGTGAGGGGGGTCTGACATGTAAACAGTGAGGGGGGTCTGACATGTAAACAGTGAGGGGGGTCTGACATGTAAACAGTGAGGGGGGTCCAACATCTAAACAGTGAGGGGGGTCTGACATGTAAACAGTGGGGGGGGGTCTGACATGTAAACAGTGAGGGGGGTCTGACATGTAAACAGTGAGGGGGGTCTGACATGTAAACAGTGAGGGGGGTCTGACATGTAAACAGTGAGGGGGTCTGACATGTAAACAGTGAGGGGGGTCTGACATGTAAACAGTGAGGGGGGTCTGACATGTAAACAGTGAGCGGGGTCCAACATCTCAACAGTGAGGGGGGTTTGACATGTAAACAGTGAGGGGGGTCTGACATATAAACAGTGAGGGGGGTCTGACATGTAAACAGTGAGTGGGGTCTGACATGTAAAGAGTGAGGGGGGGGGGGTCTGACAAATCGCAGTGAGGGGGGTCTGACATGGAAACAGTGAGGGGGGTCTGACATGTAAGCAGTGAGTGGGCTCTGACCTGTAAACAGTGAGGGGGGTCTGACATGGAAACAGTGAGGGGGGTCTGACATGTAAACAGTGAGGGGGGGTCTGACATGGAAACAGTGAGGGGGGTCTGACATGGAAACAGTGAGGGGGTCTGACATGTAAACAGTGAGTGGGGTCTGACATGTAAACAGTGATGGGGGTCTGACATGTAAACAGTGGGTGGGTCTGACATGTTAACAGTGAGGGGGGTCTGACATGTAAATTGAGGGGGGTCTGACATGTAAACAGTGAGGGGGGTCTGACATGCAAACAGTGAAGGGGTCTGACCTGTAAACAGTGAGGGGGGTCTGACCTGTAAACAGTGAGGGGGGTCTGACCTGTAAACAGTGAGGGGGGTCTGACCTGTAAACAGTGAGGGGGGTCTGACATGTAAACAGTGAGGGGGGTCTGACCTGTTAACAGTGAGGGGGGTCTGACATGTAAACAGTGAGGGGGTCTGACATGTAAACAGTGAGGGGGGTCTGACATGCAAACAGTGAGGGGGTCCGACATGTAAACAGTGAGGGGGGGGTCTGACATGTAAACAGTGAGGGGGGTCTGACATGTAAACAGTGAGGGGGGTCTGACATGTAAACAGTGAGGTGGTCTGACATGTAAATAGTGAGGGGGAGGTCTGACATGTAAACAGTGAGGGGGGTCTGACATGTAAATAGTGAGGGGGCTCTGACATGTAAACAGTGAGGGGCGTCTGACATGTAAACAGTGAGGGGGGTCTGACATGTAAACAACAGGGGGGGTTTGACATGTAAACAGTGAGGGGGGTCTGACATGTAAAGAGTGAGGGGGTCTGACATGTAAACAGTGAGAGGGGTCTGACATGTAAACAGGGGGGTCTGACATGTAAACAGCGAGGGGGTCTGACATGTAAACAGTGAGGGCGGTCTGACATGTAAACAGTGAGCGGGGTCCAACATCTCAACAGTGAGGGGGCCTGACATGTAAACAGTGAGGGGGGGTTCTGACATGTAAACAGTGAGGGGGGTCTGACATGTAAACAGTGAGGGGGCGGTCTGACATGTAAACAGTGAGGGGGTCTTCTAACATGTAAACTGTGAGGGGGTCTTCTAACATGTAAGCAGCGAGGGGGACGGACATGTAAACAGTGAGGAGGGTCTTCTAACATGTAAACAGTGAGGGGGGTCTGACATGTAAACAGTGAGGGGGGTCTGACATGTAAACAGTGAGGGGCGTCTGACATGTAGACAGTGATGGGGGTCTGACTTGTAAACAGTGAGGGGGGTCTGACATGTAAACAGTGAGGGGGGGCCTGACATGTAAACAGTGAGGGGGGTCTGACATGTAAACAGTGAGCGGGGTCCAACATCTCAACAGTGACGGGGGCCTGACATGTAAACAGTGAGGGGGGTCTGACATGTAAACAGTGAGGGGGGTCTGACATGTAAACAGTGAGGGGGGTCTGACATGTAAACAGTGAGGGGGTCTGACCTGTAAACAGTGAGGGGGGTCTGACATGTAAACAGTTAGGGGGGTCTGACATGTAAACAGCGAAGTGGTCTGACATGTAAACAGTGAGGGGGGTCTGACATGTAAACAGTGAGGGGGGTCTGACATGTAAACAGTGAAGGGGTGTCTGACATGTAAACAGTGAGGGGGGTCTGACATGTAAACAGTGAGGGGGGTCTGACATGTAAACAGTGAGGGGGGTCTGACCTGTAAACAGCGAGGGGGTATAACATGTAAACAGTGAGGAGGGTCTGACATGTAAACAGTGAGGGGGGTCTGACATGTAAACAGTGAGGGGGGTCTGACATGTAAACAGTGAGGGGGTATAACATGTAAACAGTGAGGAGGGTCTGACATGTAAACAATGAGGCGGTCTAACATGTAAACAGTGAGGGGTGTCTGACATGTAAACAGTGAGGGAGGCCTGACATGTAAACAGTGAGGGTGATCTGACATGTAAACAGCGAGGGGGTCTAACATGTAAACAGTGAGTGGGGCCTGGCATGTAAACAGTGAGGGGGGTCTGACATGTAAACAGTGAGGGGGGTCTGACATGTAAACAGTGAGGGGGTCTAACATGTAAACAGTGAGGGGGGCCTGGCATGTAAACAGTGAGGGGGGTCTGACATATAAACAGTGAGGGGGGTTTGACATGGAAAAGGGAGGGGGTCTGACATGTAAACAGTGAGGGGGGGGGTCTGACAAATCGCAGTGAGGGGGGTCTGACATGGAAACAGTGAGGGGGGTCTGACATGTAAGCAGTGAGTGGGCTCTGACCTGTAAACAGTGAGGGGGGTCTGACATGGAAACAGTGAGGGGGGTCTGACATGTAAACAGTGAGGGGGGGTCTGACATGGAAACAGTGAGGGGGGTCTGACATGGAAACAGTGAGGGGGTCTGACATGTAAACAGTGAGGGGGGTCTGACATGTAAACAGTGATGGGGGTCTGACATGTAAACAGTGGGTGGGTCTGACATGTTAACAGTGAGGGGGGTCTGACATGTAAATTGAGGGGGGTCTGACATGTAAACAGTGAGGGAGGTCTGACATGCAAACAGTGAAGGGGTCTGACATGTAAACAGTGAGGGGGGTCTGACCTGTAAACAGTGAGGGGGGTCTGACATGTAAACAGTGAGGGGGGTCTGACATGTAAACAGTGAGGGGGGTCTGACCTGTAAACAGTGAGGGGGGTCTGACATGTAAACAGTGAGGGGGGTCTGACCTGTTAACAGTGAGGGGGGTCTGACATGTAAACAGTGAGGGGGTCTGACATGTAAACAGTGAGGGGGGTCTGACATGCAAACAGTGAGGGGGTCCGACATGTAAACAGTGAGGGGGGGGTCTGACATGTAAACAGTGAGGGGGGTCTGACATGTAAACAGTGAGGGGGGTCTGACATGTAAACAGTGAGGTGGTCTGACATGTAAACAGTGAGGGGGAGGTCTGACATGTAAACAGTGAGGGGGGTCTGACATGTAAACAGTGAGGGGGGTCTGACATGTAAACAGTGAGGGGGCTCTGACATGTAAACAGTGAGGGGGCTCTGACATGTAAACAGTGAGGGGCGTCTGACATGTAAACAGTGAGGGGGGTCTGACATGTAAACAACAGGGGGGGTTTGACATGTAAACAGTGAGGGGGTCTGACATGTAAACAGTGAGGGGGTCTGACATGTAAACAGTGAGAGGGGTCTGACATGTAAACAGGGGGGTCTGACATGTAACCAGCGAGGGGGTCTGACATGTAAACAGCGAGGGGGTCTGACATGTAAACAGTGAGGAGGGTCTGACATGTAAACAGTGAGGGCGGTCTGACATGCAAACAGTGAGCGGGGTCCAACATCTCAACAGTGAGGGGGCCTGACATGTAAACAGTGAGGGGGGGGTCTGACATGTAAACAGTGAGGGGGGTCTGACATGTAAACAGTGAGGGGGCGGTCTGACATGTAAACAGTGAGGGGGTCTTCTAACATGTAAACTGTGAGGGGGTCTTCTAACATGTAAGCAGCGAGGGGGACGGACATGTAAACAGTGAGGAGGGTCTTCTAACATGTAAACAGTGAGGGGGGTCTGACATGTAAACAGTGAGGGGGGTCTGACATGTAAACAGTGAGGGGCGTCTGACATGTAGACAGTGAGGCGGGTCTGACTTGTAAACAGTGAGGGGGGTCTGACATGTAAACAGTGAGGGGGGGCCTGACATGTAAACAGTGAGGGGGGTCTGACATGTAAACAGTGAGCGGGGTCCAACATCTCAACAGTGAGGGGGGCCTGACATGTAAACAGTGAGGGGGGTCTGACATGTAAACAGTGAGGGGGGTCTGCCATGTAAACAGTGAGGGGGGTCTGACATGTAAACAGTGAGGGGGTTCTGACATGTAAACAGTGAGGGGGGTTTGACATGTAAACAGTGAGGGGGGTCTGACATGTAAACAGTGAGCGGGGTCCAACACCTCAACAGTGAGGGGGGCCTGACATGTAAACAGTTAGGGGGGTCTGACATGTAAACAGTGAGGGGGGTCTGACATGTAAACAGTGAGGGGGGTCTGACCTGTGATCAGTGGGGGGGTCTGACATGTAAACAGTGAGCGGGGTCTGACATGGAAACAGTGAGGGGGGTCTGACATGTAAACAGTGAGGGGGACTGACATGTAAACAGTGAGGGGGGTCTGACATGGAAACAGTGAGGGGGACTGACATGGAAACAGTGAGGGGGGCCTGACATGTAAACAGTGAGGGGGGTCTAACATGCAAACAGTGAAGGGGTCTGACATGTAAACAGTGAGGGGGGTCTGACATGTAAACAGTGAGGGGGGTCTGACATGTAAACAGTGAGGGGGGTCTGACATGTAAACAGTGAGGGGGGTCTGACATGTAAACAGTGAGGGGGGGTCTGACATGTAAACAGTGAGGGGGTCTGACATGTAAACAGTGAGGGGGTCTGACATGTAAACAGTGAGGGGGGTCTGACATGGAAACAGTGAGGGGGGTCTGACATGTAAACAGTGAGGGGGGCCTGACATGTAAACAGTGAGGGGGGTCTGACATGTAAACAGTGAGGGGGGTCTGACATGTAAACAGTGAGGGGGAGTCTGACTTGTAAACAGTGAGGGGGTCTGACATGGAAACAGTGAGGGGGACTGACATGGAAACAGTGAGGGGGGCCTGACATGTAAACAGTGAGGGAGGTCTGACATGTAAACAGTGAGGGAGGTCTGACATGTAAACAGTGAGGGAGGTCTGACATGTAAACAGTGAGGGGGGTCTGACATATAAAGAGTGAGGGGAAGGTCTGACATGTAAAGAGTGAGGGGAAGGTCTGACATGTAAACAGTGAGGGGGGGTCTGACCTGTAAACAGTGAGGGGGGTCTGACATGGAAACAGTGAGGGGGGGTCTGACGTGTAAACAGTGAGGGGGGTCTGACGTGTAAACAGTGAGGGGGGGTCTGACATGGAAATAGTGAGGGGGGTCTGACATGGAAACAGTGAGTGGGGTGTGACATGTAAACAGTGAGGGGGGCCTGACATGTAAACAGTGAGGGGCGTATGACATGTAAACAGTGAGGGGGAGGCCTGACTTGTAATCAGTGAGGGGGGTCTGACATGTAAACAGTGAGGGGGGCCTGACATGGAAACAGTGAGGGGGTTTTCTAACATGTAAACAGTGAGGGGGGCCTGACATGGAAACAGTGAGGGGGGCCTGACATGGAAACAGTGATGGGGTTTTCTAACATGTAAACAGCGAGGGGGGTCTGACATGGAAACAGTGAGGGGGTTTTCTAACATGTAAACAGTGAGGGAGGGTCTCACATGTAAACAGTGAGGGGGCCCTGACATGTAAACAGTGAGGGGGCCCTGACATGTAAACAGTGAGGGGGGTCTGACATGTAAACAGTGAGGGAGGGTCTGACATGTAAACAGTGAGGGGGGTCTGACACGTAAACAGTGAGGGAGTCTGACATGTAAACAGTGAGGGAGGGTCTGACATGTAAACAGTGAGGGGGCCCTGACATGTAAACAGTGAGCGGGGTCTGACATGTAAACAGTGAGGGGGATTTGACATGTATACAGTGAGGGGGGTCTGACACGTAAACAGTGAGGGGGTCTGACATGTAAACAGTGAGGGGGGTCTGACATGTAAACAGTGATGGGGGTCTGACATGTAAACAGTGGGTGGGTCTGACATGTTAACAGTGAGGGGGGTCTGACATGTAAATTGAGGGGGGTCTGACATGTAAACAGTGAGGGAGGTCTGACATGCAAACAGTGAAGGGGTCTGACATGTAAACAGTGAGGGGGGTCTGACCTGTAAACAGTGAGGGGGGTCTGACATGTAAACAGTGAGGGGGGTCTGACATGTAAACAGTGAGGGGGGTCTGACCTGTAAACAGTGAGGGGGGTCTGACATGTAAACAGTGAGGGGGGTCTGACCTGTTAACAGTGAGGGGGGTCTGACATGTAAACAGTGAGGGGGTCTGACATGTAAACAGTGAGGGGGGTCTGACATGCAAACAGTGAGGGGGTCCGACATGTAAACAGTGAGGGGGGGTCTGACATGTAAACAGTGAGGGGGGTCTGACATGTAAACAGTGAGGGGGGTCTGACATGTAAACAGTGAGGTGGTCTGACATGTAAACAGTGAGGGGGAGGTCTGACATGTAAACAGTGAGGGGGGTCTGACATGTAAACAGTGAGGGGGGTCTGACATCTAAACAGTGAGGGGGGTCTGACATGTAAACAGTGAGGGGGCTCTGACATGTAAACAGTGAGGGGCGTCTGACATGTAAACAGTGAGGGGGGTCTGACATGTAAACAACAGGGGGGGTTTGACATGTAAACAGTGAGGGGGTCTGACATGTAAACAGTGAGGGGGTCTGACATGTAAACAGTGAGAGGGGTCTGACATGTAAACAGGGGGGTCTGACATGTAAACAGCGAGGGGGTCTGACATGTAAACAGCGAGGGGGTCTGACATGTAAACAGTGAGGAGGGTCTGACATGTAAACAGTGAGGGCGGTCTGACATGCAAACAGTGAGCGGGGTCCAACATCTCAACAGCGAGGGGGTCTGACATGTAAACAGTGAGGGGGGTCTGACATGTAAACAGTGAGGGGGCGGTCTGACATGTAAACAGTGAGGGGGTCTTCTAACATGTAAACTGTGAGGGGGTCTTCTAACATGTAAGCAGCGAGGGGGACGGACATGTAAACAGTGAGGAGGGTCTTCTAACATGTAAACAGTGAGGGGGGTCTGACATGTAAACAGTGAGGGGGGTCTGACATGTAAACAGTGAGGGGCGTCTGACATGTAGACAGTGAGGCGGGTCTGACTTGTAAACAGTGAGGGGGGTCTGACATGTAAACAGTGAGGGGGGGCCTGACATGTAAACAGTGAGGGGGGTCTGACATGTAAACAGTGAGCGGGGTCCAACATCTCAACAGTGAGGGGGGCCTGACATGTAAACAGTGAGGGGGGTCTGACATGTAAACAGTGAGGGGGGTCTGCCATGTAAACAGTGAGGGGGGTCTGACATGTAAACAGTGAGGGGGGTCTGACATGTAAACAGTGAGGGGGGTTTGACATGTAAACAGTGAGGGGGGTCTGACATGTAAACAGTGAGCGGGGTCCAACACCTCAACAGTGAGGGGGGCCTGACATGTAAACAGTTAGGGGGGTCTGACATGTAAACAGTGAGGGGGGTCTGACATGTAAACAGTGAGGGGGGTCTGACCTGTGATCAGTGGGGGGGTCTGACATGTAAACAGTGAGCGGGGTCTGACATGGAAACAGTGAGGGGGGTCTGACATGTAAACAGTGAGGGGGGTCTGACATGTAAACAGTGAGCGGGGTCTGACATGTAAACAGTGAGGGGGGTCTGACATGTAAACAGTGAGGGGGGGTCTGACATGTAAACAGTGAGGGGGTCTGACATGTAAACAGTGAGGGGGTCTGACATGTAAACAGTGAGGGGGGTCTGACATGGAAACAGTGAGGGGGGTCTGACATGTAAACAGTGAGGGGGGCCTGACATGTAAACAGTGAGGGGGGTCTGACATGTAAACAGTGAGGGGGGTCTGACATGTAAACAGTGAGGGGGGTCTGACATGTAAACAGTGAGGGGGAGTCTGACTTGTAAACAGTGAGGGGCTCTGACATGGAAACAGTGAGGGGGACTGACATGGAAACAGTGAGGGGGGCCTGACATGTAAACAGTGAGGGAGGTCTGACATGTAAACAGTGAGGGAGGTCTGACATGTAAACAGTGAGGGAGGTCTGACATGTAAACAGTGAGGGGGGTCTGACATATAAAGAGTGAGGGGAAGGTCTGACATGTAAAGAGTGAGGGGAAGGTCTGACATGTAAACAGTGAGGGGGGTCTGACCTGTAAACAGTGAGGGGGGTCTGACATGGAAACAGTGAGGGGGGGTCTGACGTGTAAACAGTGAGGGGGGTCTGACGTGTAAACAGTGAGGGGGGGTCTGACATGGAAACAGTGAGGGGGGTCTGACATGGAAACAGTGAGTGGGGTGTGACATGTAAACAGTGAGGGGGGCCTGACATGTAAACAGTGAGGGGCGTATGACATGTAAACAGTGAGGGGGAGGCCTGACTTGTAATCAGTGAGGGGGGTCTGACATGTAAACAGTGAGGGGGGCCTGACATGGAAACAGTGAGGGGGTTTTCTAACATGTAAACAGTGAGGGGGGCCTGACATGGAAACAGTGAGGGGGGCCTGACATGGAAACAGTGATGGGGTTTTCTAACATGTAAACAGCGAGGGGGGTCTGACATGGAAACAGTGAGGGGGTTTTCTAACATGTAAACAGTGAGGGAGGGTCTCACATGTAAACAGTGAGGGGGCCCTGACATGTAAACAGTGAGGGGGCCCTGACATGTAAACAGTGAGGGGGGTCTGACATGTAAACAGTGAGGGAGGGTCTGACATGTAAACAGTGAGGGGGGTCTGACACGTAAACAGTGAGGGAGTCTGACATGTAAACAGTGAGGGAGGGTCTGACATGTAAACAGTGAGGGGGCCCTGACATGTAAACAGTGAGCGGGGTCTGACATGTAAACAGTGAGGGGGATTTGACATGTATACCGTGAGGGGGGTCTGACACGTAAACAGTGAGGGGGTCTGACATGTGAACAGTGAGGGGGGTCTGACACGTAAACCGCGAGGGGGGTCTGACATGAGTGAGGGGGGTCTGACATGTAAACAGTGAGGGGGGTCTGACATGTAAACAGTGAGCGGGGTCTGACATGTAAACAGTGAGGGGGGTCTGACATGTAAACAGTGAGGGGACCCTGACATGTAAACAGTGAGCGGGGTCTGACATGTAAACAGTGAGGGGGGTCTGACATGTAAACAATGAGGGGGGTCTGACATGTAAACAGTGAGGGGCGTCTGACATGTAAACAGTGAGGGGGTGTCTTTGAAGGGTTCGGGCTGCTGTGATGCTCTGTGAAGGGCTGTTGAAGGGTCGCTGCTGCTATTTTGGCAATGCTGTTGAAGGTTTACTGCTGCTGTTGGAGGGTTGCTGCTGCTCTTGAGAGGGCTGGCTGCCCCTCTTCAGATTGCTGCTGTTTTCTTTTAATGTCTGCTGTCAAAGGGTTGTTGCTGTTGTGAAAGAGCTGCTGCAGCTCATCTAAGGGCTAATGCTTTGGAAGTGCTGCTATTTTAAAGACTGCCACAGCCCTATCGGGGTTGCTGCATCTGGTTAATGCGTGTGCTGCTGCTGTTAAAGGGCTGCCTCTCTGAGGAATCGCTGTTGTTAAAAGCTGCTGTTCAATGACTGCCTTTGAAGGGGGTGTTTCAGTTGTTGTAGAGGCTCCTGCAGCTGCGTAAGGATGAGCCCAGCCATTAAAGGGCCACTACATTGGTTAAAGGTCTCCAAATGCATAGGAGTACTGCTGCTGTTTAAGGGACTGTTTCTGCTCTTTGTGTGTTTGTGGGGTGGTGGTGGTGGTGGGGGGGATATAGTTATGTCAATCCGTTCGTCTAAACAGGCACCGTGAATGATGCTCGATTCTTGATCAGGATTTATTTAATTTAACATCTGCTGTGGGTTGGTTGCTTGTCTCGGGAACCCTCGGATTTCTAGTCCGGCACCTCGTTCTTCGCAAGATCTGCCAAATTGTTTTTCACTATTCTGGGACCCCGTCTGCTGTGCATGCAGTGTCACTGGGGTTGGGGAAGAAAGGGGGGGTGGGGTAGGGAAGTGCCATGATGCCGGGTTTAACATGAACAGAAAGTGTCGAGAATGCTCTCTCCCGGCTCTCTCTCTCTTTGTAGCTGCTATTGTCCTGGCTGAGGATTTGCACCGTTTCCTGTTTTCATTTCAGGGGTTTGGGGATGGTATTGGGGGGCGGGGGTGGGTGGGGGAGGGAGGGGGGAGGTGCACGTGTTGCGGTGGGAGGAAGAAAAGTGGTCACTTGATCTCTGACTGTCCCTTGCCTGACGCGTATGCTGCCATGTGTCAGATAATGGATGGTGAAGGTGGGGTTGCCTGTCTCAGAGGGGGGTGCAGGGTTTGCCTGAACGTGTCCTCACGACAAGGGGGCTTCAGTCGGGGCGGAGGGACTTGGAGGAGCTGAGATAGTTCTGCTGGGAGCAGAGAAGATTCGGTGGGGGGGAGAGATATTAAACCGAGGTGTTTGGGAATCAGGACTGGGTTCCGATCAGGTCAATGAGAAACTGTTCACAGTGATGGGAGGCTTGGGGAAATCAGAGGGACACAGATTGAAGGTGACTGGGGGGAAGGAAAGAGAGATGGGAGATGAGGAAAGATTAGTTTTGAGGCAGCACGGTGTTGAGCCTGGGGCCTGAGAGGTGGTAGCAGATTCGGTCGCCGTCCCATCCCTCTTTCTCACACCATCTAAAGGTGAAGTAGACTGTCTCAGCCTCACTGTCGTGTTTGACACAGAGTTGAGACTCCATTGCCCTGTCCTCTTAATCGGCGGATCACCCTTATCCACGTCTATAACATTGCCTTTTTTCCACACATCTTCCACTCTCCGAGTCCGGCAACACCTTGATTTCAAAACTCTCATCCTTGCTTACTTTTCAAATCGCTTCAACCCCTCCTTAGCTCTGTATCTTTCTCCAGTCCCGACAGCACTCAATATCTTTGTCACCTCCTACAGTCCTCCCTCACTATCTCTGTAACCTCTTCCAGCAACTGCAACCTGCCCTTTTGCTGTAACCTCCAGTCCGTACAACCCTCCCTATCTCTGTAACCTCCTCCAGCCCCTACAACCCTCCCATTCTCTGTAACCTCCTCCAGTCCGTACAACCCTCCCTATCTCTGTAACCTCCTCCAGCCCCTACAACCCTCCCTATCTCTGTAACCTCCTCCAGCCCCGACAACCCTCCCTATCTCTGTAACCTCCTCCAGCCCCTACAACCCTCCCTATCTCTGTAACCTCCTCCAGTCTGTACAACCCTCCCTATCTCTGTAACCTCTTCCAGCCCCTACAGCCCTCCCTATCTCTGTAATCTCCTCCAGTCCGTACAACCCTCCCTATCTCTGTAACCTTCAGTCCGTAACATCCTCCCAATCTATGTAACCTCCTCCAGTCCCCACAATCCTCCCAATCTTTATAAACACTTGCACACTGCCCGGGCCCCCCTGAAAATAAAATAGAATCACAATAGTGCAGACGGAGAACATTCGGCCCATCGTGTCTGCACCGACTCTCTGAAAAAGAACTCCACAAATCCCCCATCCAATCCCGTAATCCCATTTAGGGGCAACTGATCATGGCCAATCCACCAGCCTGCACATCTTTGGACTGGGGGAGGAAACCGGAGCACCCATAGGAAGCCCGTGCAGACACGGGACAACATGTAAACTCCACACAATCAGCTGAGGTCGGATTGAACCCGGGTCCCTGGCGCTGTGAGGCCACTGAGCCGCCCGACTGACACACTGTCCAGGGATTCCCTATAAACACTGACACACTGTACGGGGAAGCCCCTGTAAATACTGACACACTGCCCGGGGTCTCCCTGTAAACACTGACACACTGCCCAGGGGATTCCCTATAAACACTGACACTCTGCCCAGGGAACCCCCTGCAAACACTGACGAACTGCCCAGAAACTCGCTGTAAGCACTGACACACTGCCCAGGGACTCCCTATAAACACTGACACACTGCCCAGGGAACCCCCTGTAAACACTGACACACTGCCCGGGGACTCCCTGTAAACACTGACGAACTGCCCGTAAACTCGCTGTAAGCACTGACACGCTGCCCAGGGACTCCCTATAAACACTGACACACTGTCTGGGGAAGCCTCTGTAAATACTGACACACTGCCGGGGTCTCCCTGTAAACACTGACACACTGCCCATGGACTCCCTGTAAACACTGACACACTGCCCAGGGAACTCCCTGCAAACACTGACGAACTGCCCGTAAACTCGCTCTAAGCACTGACACGCTGCCCAGGGACTCCCTATAAACACTGACACACTGTCTGGGGAAGCCTCTGTAAATACTGACACACTGCCCGGGGTCTCCCTGTAAACACTGACACACTGCCCAGGGACTCCCTGTAAACACTGGCACACTGCCCAGGGAACCCCCTGCAAACACTGACGAACTGCCCGTAAACTCGCTCTAAGCACTGACACGCTGCCCAGGGACTCCCTATAAACACTGACACACTGTCTGGGGAAGCCTCTGTAAATACTGACACACTGCCCGGGGTCTCCCTGTAAACACTGACACACTGCCCAGGGACTCCCTGTAAACACTGACACACTGCCCAGGGAACCCCCTGCAAACACTGACGAACTGCCCGGAAACTCGCTGTAAGCACTGACTCACTGCCCGGGGACTCCCTGTAAACACTGACACAATGCCCAGGGAACTCCTTGCAAACACTGACGAACTGCCCGGAAACTCGCTGTAAGCACTGACACACTGCCCAGGGACTCCCTGTAAACACTGACATGATGCCTGGATATGCCCTGTAAATACTGACATACTGCCTGGGGACTCCCTGCAAATACTGACACACTGCCCGGGAATTCGCTGTAACATAGAATAGAGTTTACAGTGCAGAAGGAGGCCATTCAGCCCATCGAGTCTGCACCGGCTCTTGGAAAGAGCACCTTACCAAGATACCCACCTCCACCCTATCCCCATCACCCAGTAACCCCATCCCATCACCCAGTAACCCCACCCAACACATTGTCCAGCAAATCCATGTAAATACTGACACACTGCCCGGGGACTCTCTGTAAATACTGACACACTGCCCGGGGACTCCCTGTCAATACTGACACACTTCCCTGGGTCTCCCTGTAAACACTGATACACTGCCCAAGGACTCCCTATAAATACTCACACACTGTCCGGGGACTTACTGTAAATACTGACTCACTGTCCGGGTACTCCCTGTCAATACTGACACACTTCCCTGGGTCTCCCTGTAAACACTGATACACTGCCCAAGGACTCCCTATAAATACTCACACACTGTCTGGGGACTTACTGTAAATACTGACTCACTGTCCGGGTACTCCCTGTCAATACTGACACACTTCCCTGGGTCTCCCTGTAAACACTAAAACACTGCCCAAGGACTCCCTGTAAATACTCACACACTGTCCGGGGACTTACTGTCAATACTGACACACTGTCCGGGTACTCCCTGTGAACACTGACACACTGTCCAGGGAATTGCTGTAAATACTGACACACTGCCCAGGAAACCCCTATAAATACCAATACACTCCCCGGTGTCATGTGAGAGTACCTTTAAGAAATGGGTATTTACAAAATGTACCTTTAAGAAATGGTTGTTTATCAGTGATGTCAGAGTGTGCGAGGATCTGGGCTGTCTGCCAGCTTTTTACTTTCGTTTTAGGCTGTTTGCCGCAGGGTGTGTTTTCGTTTCGTTTTCAGTGTTGGAGCTGAAGTCAGACAGAGCAGGTGTACTGTTGATCTCTCTGCCATGAAAATACTATCTCTTGATCATTTGGTGAATTCAGAATTATAAATGTTTTCAGTGGTGAATATAAACCTGATGTGCTTCTGGTAAAAGGTGTTTCTTTTGGATGTTGTTTGGGAAATTATTAAGGATTACTTAGTGTTGTATTCTTTGGGGGTTGTATCTGAATTGATGGTTGCCAAGATGTTCACTGTATGTTTCAAAAAGGTCACTTGAGTTCATAGAATAAACATTGTTTTGCTTTAAAAAATACTTTTCCATTTCTGCTGTCCCACACCTGTAGAGTGGGCCGTGTGCTTCCCATACCACAATCTATTAAAAGTTGTGGGCCAGGTGAACTCCATGCTAGACTTTGGGGTTCTCTAAACCCTGGCCCATAACACCGGGGTCTCCCTGTAAATACTGACACACTCCCCGGGGTCTCCCTGTAAACACTAATACACTGCCCAGGGACTCCCTATAAATACTGACACGCTGCCCAGGCACTTGTTGAAAATACAGACATACTGCCCGGACTCCCTGTAAACACAGACACACGACCCGGGGACTCCCTACAAAACCTGACATACTGTCCGGGGACTCCATGTAAACACTGACTCACTGTCCAGGGACCCCCTGTAAACAGTAACACACTGCCCGAGGACTCCCTGTAAACATTGACACGCTGCCCGGCAAGTCCCTGCAAATACTGACACACTGCCCGGGAAACCCCTGTAAACACCGACACGCTGCCCGGCAAGTCCCTGCAAATACTGACACACTGCCCGGGAAACCCCTGTAAACACCGACACGCTGCCCGGCAAGTCCCTGCAAATACTGACACACTGCCCGGGAAACCCCTGGAAACACTGACACACTGCCCGGGGACTCCCTACAAACACTGACACACTGCCCAGGGAACCCCCTGCAAACACTGACACACTGCCCGGGAAACCCCTGGAAACACTGTCACACTGCCCAGGGAATGCCTGTAAACACTGACACACAGTCTGAGGACTCCCTGTAAACACTGACACACTGCCCGGATTCTCCCTGTGAACACAGACACACTGCCCGGGTAGTCCCACTAAATACTGACATCCTGCCTGGGTGCTACCTGTGAACACTGACATACTTTCCAGGGAATCGCTGTAAATACTGACAGACTGCCCGGGAAACCCCTGTAAATACCAACACACTCCCCGGGTTTTCCTGTAAATACTGACACATTCCCCGGGGTCTCCCTGTAAACACTGATTACTGCCCAAGGACTCCCTGTAAATATTGACACGCTGCCCAGGCACTTGTTGTAAATACTGACATACTGCCCGGGCTCCCTGTAAACACTGACACACTGTACGGGGAATTCCTGTAAACACTGACACACTGCCCGGAGACTTCCCGCAAATACTGACACGTTGTCCAGCAATTCCCTATAAATACTGACATACTGCGTGGGAACTCCCTGCAAATGCTGACACATTGTCCAGGAATTCCCTGACAATACTGACACACTGCCCGGGGACGCCCTGTAAATACTGACACACTGCCCGGAGACCACCTATACATACTGACACACTCCCCGGGGTCTCCCTGTAAACTCTGACACAATGCCCAGGGACGTTCTGCAACTACTGACACACTGCCCAGGGACTCTCTGCAAACACTGACACATTGTCCACGATATCTCTGTAAATGCTGACACAGTCCCCGAGAACGCCCTGTAAATACTGACACACTCCCCGGGGTCTCTCTGTAAACAGAGACACACTGCCCGGCAACTCCCGCTGGTTAAGTGCTAGGGGCTGGTTTAGCACAGGGCTAAATCGTTGGATTTGAAAGCAGAGCAAGGCAGGCCAGCAGCACGGTTCAATTCCCATACCAGCCTCCCCGAACAGGTGCCGGAATGTGGCGATTAGGGAATTTTCACAGTAACTTCATTTGAAGCCGACTTGTGACAATAAATGATTTCCATTTTCATTTCCCTGTAAACACTGACACTCTGCCCGGGAACTCCCTGTAAATACTGACACTTCCCGGGGACTCCCTGTAAACACTGACACACTGCCCGGGAACTCCCTCTAAACACTGACAAACTGCCCGGGAACTCCCTGTAAACACTGACACACTGCACGGGAACTCCCTGTAAACACTGACACTCTGCCCGGGAACTCCCTGTAAATACTGACACTTCCCGGGGACTCCCTGTAAACACTGACACTCTGCCCGGGGACTGCCTGTAAACACTGACACTCTGCCCGGGGACTCCCTGTAAACACTGACACACTGCCCAGGGACTCCCAGTAAACACTGACACTCTGCCCGGGGACTCCCTGTGAACACTGACACACTGCCCGTGTACTTCATGAAAATACCGACACATTGTCCAGGAATTCCCTGTAAATACTGACACACTGCCTGGGGACGCCTGTAAATACTGACACACTGCCCGGGGACTCTCTGTGAACACTGGCACACTGCACGGATACGCCCTGTAAACACTGACACACTGCCCGGGGACTCCCTGTAAACACTGACACACTGCCCGGGACTTTCTGTAAACACTGACACACTGCCCAGGAACTCCCTGTAAACACTGTCACACTGCCCGGGTCTTTCTGTAAACACTGACATACTACCAGAATGTGCCTTGTACATACTAACGCACTGCCCAGGAACTCCCTGTAAACACTGACACACTGCCCGGGTACTCCCTGTAAACACTGTCACACTGCCCGGCGTCTCCCAGTAAACACTGACACTCTGCCCGGGGACTCCCTGTGAACACTGGCACACTGCACGGATACGCCCAGTAAACACTGACACACTGCCCAGGGTTTCCCAGTAAACACTGACACTCTACCCGGGGACTCCCTGTGAACACTGGCACACTGCACGGATACGCCCAGTAAACACTGACACACTGCCCAGGGACTCCCAGTAAACACAGACACTCTGCCCGTGGACTCCCTGTAAACACTGACACACTGCCCGGGGACTCCCTGTGAACACTGACACTCTGCCCGGGGACTCCCTGTGAACACTGACCCTCTGCCCGTGGACTCCCTGTAAACACTGACACACTGCCCGTGGACTCCCTGTAAACGCTGACACACTGCCCGGGGACTCCCTGTAAACACTGACACTCTGCCCAGGGACTCCCTGCAAACACTGACACACTGCACGGAAACGCCCTGTAAACACTGACACAATGCCCGGATACGCCCTGTAAATATTGACACACTGCCCGGGTAATCCCTGTAAACACTGACACACTGCCCGGGGATTCCCTGTAAATACTGACACACTGTCTGGGAACTTCCAGTAAACACTGACATTCTGCCCGGGGACTTCCTGTATACACTGACACACTGCCCGGATACGGCCTGTAAATATTGACACACTGCCCGGGTAATCCCTGTAAACACTGACACGCTGCCCGGGTACTCCCTGTAAACACTGTCACACTGCCCGGGACTTTCTGTAAACACTGACACACTACCCGAATGTGCCTTGTACATACTAACGCACTGCCCAGGAACCTCCTGTAAACACTGACACACTGCCCGGAGACTCCCTGTAAACACTGACACACTGCCCGGGGGCTCCTTGTAAACACTGACACACTGCCCGGGACTTTCTGTAAACACTGACACACTGCCCGGGGACTCTCTGTAAACACTGACACACTACCCGAATGTGCCTTGTACATACTAACGCACTGCCCGGGTACTCCCTGTAAACATTGACACACTGCCCGGAGACTCCCTGTAAACACTGACACACTTCCCAGGAACTCCCTGTAAACACTGTCACACTGCCCGGGGACCTCCTGTATACACTGACACACTGCCCGGATATGGCCTGTAAATATTGACACACTGCCCGGGTAATCCCTGTAAACACTGACACACTGCCCAGGGACTCCCTGTAAACACTGACACACTGCCCGGGGACTCCCTGTAAACACTGACACACTGCCCGGGGACTCCCTGCAAACACTGACACACTGCCCAGGGACTCCCAGTAAACACTGACACTCTGCCCGGGGACTCCCTGTGAACACTGACACACTGCCCGTGTACTTCATGAAAATACCGACACATTGTCCAGTAATTCCCTGTAAATACTGACACACTGCCTGGGGACGCCTGTAAATACTGACACACTGCCCGGGGACTCTCTGTGAACACTGGCACACTGCACGGATACGCCCTGTAAACACTGACACACTGCCCGGGGACTCCCTGTAAACACTGACACACTGCCCGGGACTTTCTGTAAACACTGATACACTGCCCAGGAACTCCCTGTAAACACTGTCACACTGCCTGGGTCTTTCTGTAAACACTGACACACTACCAGAATGTGCCTTGTACATACTAACGCACTGCCCAGGAACTCCCTGTAAACACTGTCACACTGCCCGGGTACTCCCTGTAAACACTGTCACACTGCCCGGCGTCTCCCAGTAAACACTGACACTCTGCCCGGGGACTCCCTGTGAACACTGGCACACTGCACGGATACGCCCAGTAAACACTGACACACTGCCCAGGGACTCCCAGTAAACACAGACACTCTGCCCGTGGACTCCCTGTAAACACTGACACACTGCCCGGGAACTCCCTGTAAACACTGACACTCTGCCCGGGGACTCCCTGTGAACACTGACACTCTGCCCGTGGACTCCCTGTAAACACTGACACACTGCCCGTGGACTCCCTGTAAACACTGACACACTGCCCGGGGACTCCCTGTAAACACTGACACTCTGCCCGGGGAATCCCTGTAAATACTGACACATTGTCCAGAACGTCCCTGCTAATACAGACACACTGCGGGGGGAATCACTGCAAATAGTACACACTACACGGGGCATCCCTGTAAATATTGACACAGTGCCCGAGAACTCCCTGTAAACACTGACGTACCGCCTGGGGACACCCTGTATACAATGACACACTGCCGCGGACTAGCTGTAAACACTGACACAGTGCCCGAGAACTCCCTGTAAACACTGACATACTGCCTGGGGACACCCTGTAAATACTGACACACTGCCCGGGCACTTCCTGTAAACACAGACACTCTGCTCGTGGACTCCCTGTGTACACTGACACACACCCGGGAACTCCCTGTAAACATTGACACACTGCCCGGGTACTCCCTGTAAACACTGACACACACCCGGGAACTCCCTGTAAACACTGACACACTGCCCGGATACACCCTGTAAATACTGACACACTGCCCGGGAAACCCCTGTAAATACAGGCACACTGCCCGGGGACTCCCTGCAAACACTGACACATTGTCCAGGAAATTCCTGTAAATGCTGACACACTCCCCGAGAGCTCCCAGTAAAGATTGACACCGCCTGGGTGCTCCTTGTAAACACTGACGCAGTGCCTGGGAACTACCTGTCAATACTTACACACTGCCCGGGGACTCCCTGTAAATACTGACGCACTGCCCTGGAACTCCCAGTAAAGACTGACACTGCCTGGGTGCTCCCTGTAGACACTGACACACTGCCCAGGGAATCACTGTAAATACTGACACACTGTCCGGGAACTCCCTGTAAACACTGACACACTGCCCGGGGACTCCCTGTAAACACTGTCACACTGCCCGGGGTCTCCCTGTAAACACTGACACACTGCCTGTGTACTTCATGAAAATACTGGCACATTGTCCAGGAATTCCCTATAAATACTGGCACACTGCCTGGGGACGCCTGTCAATACTGACACGCTGCCTGGGGACTCGCTGTCAATACTGACACACTGCCAGGGGACTCCCTGCAAATACTGACACCTTGTCCAGGAATTCCCTGTAAATACTGACACACTGCCAGGGGACTCCCTGTAAATACTGACATGCTGCCCGGGGACTCGCTGTCAATACTGACACATTGTCCAGGAATTCCCTGTAAATACTGACACACTCCCTGAAAATTCCCTGTAAATATGAACACACTTCGCGGGTTCTCCCTGCCAACACTGACACACTGCCCGGGGAACCCCTGTAAACACTTACTCACTGTCAGGGGACTCTCTAAATAATGACACACTGCCCGGGTTTTCCTGTAAACACTGACACACAGTCCGGGGTCTCCCTGTAAACACTGACACACTGCCCGTGTACTTCCTGAAAATACTGACACACTGCCCGTGTACGTCCTGAAAATACTGACACACTGCCCGGGGTCTCCCTGTAAACACTGACACACTGCCTAGAGACTCCCTGTAAACACTGACACACTGCCCGGGGAGTCTCTGTGAACACTGGCACACTGCCCGGGGACTCCCTGTGAACACTGGCACACTGCACGGATACGCCCTGTAAACACTGACACACTGCACGGGGACTCCCTGTAAACACTGACACACTGCCTGGGGACTCCCTGTAAACACTGACACTCTGCCCGGGGACTCCCTGTGAACACTGGCACACTGCATGGATACGCCCTGTAAACACTGACACACTGCCCAGGGTTTCCCAGTAAACACTGACACTCTGCCCGGGGACTCCCTGTGAACACTGGTACACTGCACAGATACGCTCTGTAAACACTGACACACTGCCCGTGGACTCCCTGTAAACACTGACACACTGCCTGGGGACTCCCTGTAAACACTGACATCTGCCCGGGGACTCCCTGTGAACACTGGCACACTGCATGGATACGCCCTGTAAACACTGACACACTGCCCGGGGAATCCCTGTAAATACTGACACATTGTCCAGAACGTCCCTGCTAATACAGACACACTGCCCGGGGAATCACTGCAAATAGTGACACACTACACGGGGCATCCCTGTAAATATTGACACAGTGCCCGAGAACTCTCTGTAAACACTGACATACCGCCTGGGGTCACCCTGTAAACAATGACACACTGCCGCGGACTAGCTGTAAACACTGACACAGTGCCCGAGAACTCTCTGTAAACACTGACATACCGCCTGGGGACACCCTGTATACAATGACACACTGCCGCGGACTAGCTGTAAACACTGACACAGTGCCCGGGAACTCTCTGTAAACACTGCATACCGCCTGGGGACACCCTGTAAACAGTGACACACTGCCCGGGGACATCCTGAAAACACTGGCACATTTCCCGGTGATTCCCTGTAAATACTGACACACTGCCCGGGCACTTCCTGTAAACACAGACACACACCCGGGAACTCCCTGTAAACATTGACACACTGCCCGGGTACTCCCTGTAAACACTGACACACACCCGGGAACTCCCTGTAAACACTGACACACTGCCCGGATACACCCTGTAAATACTGACACACTGCCCGGGGAAACCCCTGTAAATACAGGCACACTGCCCGGGGACTCCCTGCAAACACTGACACATTGTCCAGGAAATTCCTGTAAATGCTGACACACTCCCCGAGAGCTCCCAGTAAAGATTGACACCGCCTGGGTGCTCCTTGTAAACACTGACGCAGTGCCCAGGGAATCACTGTAAATACTGACACACCGTCCGGGAACTTCCAGTAAACACTGACACTCTGCCCGGGGACTCCCTGTAGACACTGACACACTGCCCGGGAACTCCCTGCAGACACTGACACACTGCCCAGGGAATCACTGTAAATACTGACACACCGTCCGGGAACTTCCAGTAAACACTGACACAACGCCCGGATACGCCCTGTAAATATTGACACACTGCCCGGGTAATCCCTGTAAACACTGACACACTGCCCGGGGATTCCCTGTAAATACTGACACACTGTCCGGGAACTTCCAGTAAACACTGACATTCTGCCCGGGGACTTCCTGTATACACTGACACACTGCCCGGATACGGCCTGTAAATATTGACACACTGCCCGGGTCATCCCTGTAAACACTGACACACTGCCCGGGGACTCCCTGTAAACACTGACACACTGCCCGGGGGCTCCTTGTAAACACTGACACACTGCCCGGAACTTTCTGTAAACACTGACACACTGCCCGGGGACTCTCTGTAAACACTGACACACTACCCGAATGTGCCTTGTACATACTAACGCACTGCCCGGGTACTCCCTGTAAACATTGACACACTGCCCGGAGACTCCCTGTAAACACTGACACACTTCCCAGGAACTCCCTGTAAACACTGTCACACTGCCCGGGGACCTCCTGTATACATTGACACACTGCCCGGATAGGGCCTGTAAATATTGACACACTGCCCGGGTAATCCCTGTAAACACTGACACACTGCCCAGGGACTCCCTGTAAACACTGACACACTGCCCGGGGACTCCCTGTAAACACTGACACACTGCCCGGGGACTCCCAGTAAACACTGACACTCTGCCCGGGGACTCCCTGTGAACCCTGACACACTGCCCGTGTACTTCATGAAAATACCGACACATTGTCCAGTAATTCCCTGTAAATACTGACACACTGCCTGGGGACGCCTGTAAATACTGACACACTGCCCGGGGACTCTCTGTGAACACTGGCACACTGCACGGATACGCCCTGTAAACACTGACACACTGCCCGGGGACTCCCTGTAAACACTGACACACTGCCCGGGACTTTCTGTAAACACTGATACACTGCCCAGGAACTCCCTGTAAACACTGTCACACTGCCCGGGTCTTTCTGTAAACACTGACACACTACCAGAATGTGCCTTGTACATACTAACGCACTGCCCAGGAACTCCCTGTAAACACTGACACACTGCCCGGGTACTCCCTGTAAACACTGTCACACTGCCCGGCGTCTCCCAGGGACGATAGGGACATTTAAGGGGCATCTTGACAAATATATGAATAGGATGGGAATAGAAGGATACGGACCCAGGAAGTGTAGAAGATTGTAGTTTAGTCGGGCAGTATGGTCGGCACGGGCTTGGAGGGCCGAAGGGCCTGTTCCTGTGCTGTACATTTCTTTGTTCTTTGTTTGTTCTTTGTAACACTGACACTCTGCCCGGGGACTCCCTGTGAACACTGGCACACTGCACGGATACGCCCAGTAAACACTGAAACACTGCCCAGGGTTTCCCAGTAAACACTGACACTCTACCCGGGGACTCCCTGTGAACACTGGCACACTGCACGGATACGCCCAGTAAACACTGACACACTGCCCAGGGACTCCCAGCAAACACAGACACTCTGCCCGTGGACTTCCTGTAAACACTGACACACTGCCCGGGAACTCCCTGTAAACACTGACACACTGCCCGTGGACTCCCTGTAAACACTGACACACTGCCCGGGGACTCCCTGTAAACACTGACACTCTGCCCGGGGACTCCCTGTGAACACTGGCACACTGCACGGATACGCCCTGTAAACACTGACACACTGCCCGGGGAATCCCTGTAAATACTGACACATTGTCCAGAACGTCCCTGCTAATACAGACACACTGCGGGGGGAATCACTGCAAATAGTACACACTACACGGGGCATCCCTGTAAATATTGACACAGTGCCCGAGAACTCCCTGTAAACACTGACGTACCGCCTGGGGACTCCCTGTAAACAGTGACACACTGCCGCGGACTCGCTGTAAACACTGACACAATGCCCGAGAACTCTCTGTAAACACTAACATACCGCCTGGGGTCACCCTGTATACAATGACACACTGCCGCGGACTAGCTGTAAACACTGACACAGTGCCCGAGAACTCCCTGTAAACACTGACACTCTGCCCGGGGACTCCCTGTGAACACTGGCACACTGCACGGATACGCCCTGTAAACACTGACACACTGCCCGGGGACTCCCTGTAAACACTGACATACCGCCTGGGGACACCCTGTAAACAGTGACACACTGCCCGGGGACATCCTGAAAACACTGGCACATTTCCCGGGGATTCCCTGTAAATACTGACACACTGCCCGGGCACTTCCTGTAAACACAGACTCTCTGCTCGTGGACTCCCTGTGTACACTGACACACACCCGGGAACTCCCTGTAAACATTGACACACTGCCCGGGTACTCCCTGTAAACACTGACACACACCCGGGAACTCCCTGTAAACACTGACACACTGCCCGGATACACCCTGTAAATACTGACACACTGCCCGGGAAACCCCTGTAAATACAGGCACACTGCCCGGGGACTCCCTGCAAACACTGACACATTGTCCAGGAAATTCCTGTAAATGCTGACACACTCCCCGAGAGCTCCCAGTAAAGATTGACACCGCCTGGGTGCTCCTTGTAAACACTGACGCAGTGCCTGGGAACTACCTGTCAATACTTACACACTGCCCGGGGACTCCTTGTAAATACTGACGCACTGCCCTGGAACTCCCAGTAAAGACTGACACTGCCTGGGTGCTCCCTGTAGACACTGACACACTGCCCAGGGAATCACTGTAAATACTGACACACCGTCCGGGAACGTCCAGTAAACACTGACACACTGCCCGGGGACTCCCTGTAAACACTGTCACACTGCCCGGGGTCTCCCTGTAAACACTGTCACACTGCCCGGGGACTCCCTGTAGACACTGACACACTGCCCAGGGAATCACTGTAAATACTGACACACCATCCGGGAACTTCCAGTAAACACTGACACAATGCCCGGATACGCCCTGTAAATATTGACACACTGCCCGGGTAATCCCTGTAAACACTGACACACTGCCCGGGGATTCCCTGTAAATACTGACACACTGTCCGGGAACTTCCAGTAAACACTGACATTCTGCCCGGGGACTTCCTGTATACACTGACACACTGCCCGGATACGGCCTGTAAATATTGACACACTGCCCGGGTAATCCCTGTAAACACTGACACACTGCCCGGGTACTCCCTGTAAACACTGTCACACTGCCCGGGACTTTCTGTAAACACTGACACACTACCCGAATGTGCCTTGTACATACTAACGCACTGCCCAGGAACTACCTGTAAACACTGACACACTGCCCGGAGACTCCCTGTAAACACTGACACACTGCCCGGGGACTCCCTGTAAACACTGACACACTGCCCGGGGGCTCCTTGTAAACACTGACACACTGCCCGGGACTTTCTGTAAACACTGACACACTGCCCGGGGACTCTCTGTAAACACTGACACACTACCCGAATGTGCCTTGTACATACTAACGCACTGCCCGGGTACTCCCTGTAAACACTGACACACTGCCCGGGTACTCCCTGTAAACATTGACACACTGCCCGGAGACTCCCTGTAAACACTGACACACTGCCCAGGAACTCCCTGTAAACACTGTCACACTGCCCGGGGCCCTCCTGTATACACTGACACACTGCCCGGATATGGCCTGTAAATATTGACACACTGCCCGGGTAATCCCTGTAAACACTGACACACTGCCCAGGGACTCCCTGTAAACACTGACACACTGCCCGGGGACTCCCTGTAAACACTGTCACACTGCCCGGGACATTCTGTAAACACTGACACACTACCCGAATGCGCCTTGTACATACTAACGCACTGCCCAGGAACTCCCTGTAAACACGGACACACTGCCCCGGTACTCCCAGTAAACACTGACACACTGCCCGGGTACTCCCTGTAAACACTGTCACACTGCCTGGGCTCTCCCTGTAAACACTGACACACTGCCCGTGTACTTCATGAAAGTACTGACACATTGTCCAGGAATTCCCTGTAAATACTGACACACTGCCTGGGGACGCCTGTAAATACTGACACGCTGCCTGGGGACTCGCTGTCAATACTGACACACTGCCAGGGGACTCCCTGCAAATACTGACACATTGTCCAGGAATTCCCTGTAAATACTGACACACTGCCAAGGGACTCCCTGCAAATACTGACTCATTGTCCAGGAATTCCCTGTAAATACTGACATGCTTCCTGGGTACTCACTGAAAATTCTGACACATTGTCCAGAATTCCCTGTAAATACTGACACATTGCCCGGGGACGCCTGTAAATATTGACATGCTGCCCGGGGACTCGCTGTCAATACTGACACATTGTCCAGGAATTCCCTGTAAATACTGATACACTCCCTGAAAATTCCCTGTAAATACGAACACACTTGCGGGTTCTCCCTGCCAACACTGACACACTGCCCGGGGAACCCCTGTAAACACTGACTCACTGTCAGGGGACTCTCTAAATAATGACACACTGCCCGGGTTTTCCTGTAAACACTGACACACAGTCCGGGATTTCCTGTGAACACTGACACACTGTCCGGATGTGCCTTGTAAATACGAACACACTGCCCAGGAACTATCTGTAAATGCTGCTGCACTGCCTGTGTATTCCCTGTAAACACTGACACATTGTCCAGGAAAACACTGGAAATACTGACACACTCCCCGGGTATCCCGAAACACTGACAGTCTGCCACGGGTCTCGCTGTAAACACTGACACACTGCCCGGGGCCCCCACAAACACTGACACACTGCCCGCAGACTCCCTTTAAATTCTGACACACTGCCCGGGGACACCTTGTAACCACTGGCACACTGCACGGATACGCTCCGTAAATAGAGACACACTGCCCAGGAACTGCCTGTGAATACTGACACACTGCTCGGAGAATCCCTGTAAATACTGACACACTGCCCGGGGACTCCATGTAAACACTGACACACTGCCCGCAGTCTCCCTGTAAACACTGACACACTGCCCGCAGTCTCCCTGTAAACACTCACACACTGCCCAGGGACTTCCTGCAAAAACTGACACACTGCCCGAGGGCTCCCTGTAAACGCTGACACACAGCCCAGCGACTTCATGTAAAAACTGACACACTGCCGGGGGGCACTCTATAAACACTGTCACACTGCCCGCAGTCTCCCTGTAAACACTGACACACTGCCCGCAGTCTCCCTGTAAACACTGACACACTGCAAGGGGTCTCCCTGTAAACACTGACACACTGCCCGCAGTCTCCCTGTAAACACTCACACACTGCCCAGGGACTTCCTGTAAAAACTGACACACTGCCCGAGGGCTCCCTGTAAACGCTGACACACAGCCCGGGGACTCCCTGTAAATACTGACACAATGCCCGGGGACTCCCTGTAAACACTGACACACTGTGCGGGGACTCCCTGTAAGTACTGACACAATGCCCGGTACTCCCTGTAAACACTGACACACTGCCTGGGGACACCCTGTAAACACTGACACACTGCCCGGGGACTTCCTGCAAATACTGACACCCTGCCCGGGGACTCCCTGTGAACACTGGCTGGATATCCCCTGTAAATACTGACACACTGCCCGGGGACTCCTTGCAAATGGTGACACATTGTGCAGCAATTCCCTGTAACTACTTTCACACTGCCCGGGGACCGCCTGTAAATATTGACACACTCCTCAGAGCCTCCCCATAAAAACTGACACACAGCCTGGGAACTCCCTGTAATCACTGGCTGGATATCCCGTGTAAATACTGACACACTGCTCGGGGGCTCCCTGTGAACACTGACACTCTGCCCGGGGACTCCCTGTAAACACTGACACGCTGCCCGAGGACTCCCTGTGAACACTGACACACTGCCCAGTGAGGCACTGTAAATATAGACACACTGCCCAGGGACCCCCTTTAAACACTGACACACTGCCCGGGTCTACCTGTAAATACTGACACACTGTCCGGGTACTCCCTGTAAACACTGACACACTGCCCGGGGACTCCCTGTGAACACTGGCACACTGCCCGGGGACTCCCTGTGAACAGTGACACACTGCCCGGGGACTCCCAGTGAACACTGGCACACTGCACGGATACGCCCTGTAAACACTGACACTCTGCCCAGGGACTCCCTGTAAACACTGATACACTGCCCAGGGATTCCCTGCAAACACTGACACACTGCCCGGGGTCTCCCTGTGAACACTGGCACAATGCACGGATACGCCCTGTAAGCACTGACACACTGTCCGGGGACTCCCTATAAACACTGACACACTGCCCGGGGACTGCCTGCAAACACTGACACACTGCCCGGGGACTACCTGTAAACACTGACACTCTGCCCGGGGACTCCCTGTGAACACTGGCACACTGCCCGGGGACTCCCTGTAAATAATAACACACTGCCCAGGGAATCCCTGTAAATACTGACACATTGTCCAGAACGTCCCTGGTAATACAGACACACTGCCCGGGGACTCCCTGCAAATAGTGACACACTATACGGGGCATCCCTGTAAATATTGACACAGTGCCTGAGAACTCCCCGTAAACACTGACATACCGCCTGGGGACTCCCTGTAAACACTGACACACAGCCCGGGGACTCCCTGTAAACACTGACACTCTGCCCGGGGACTCTCTGTGAACACTGGCACACTGCACGGAAACGCCCTGTAAACACTGACACACTGCCCGGGGACTCCCTGTAAACACTGCCACACGGCCCGGGGACTCCCTGTAAACACTCACACACACTGCCCTGGGACTCTCTGTGAACACTGGCACATTGCACGGATACGCCCTGTAAACACTGACACACTGCCCGGGGACTCCCTGTAAACACTGACACACTGCCTGGGGACTCCCTGCATACACTGACACACTGCCCAGGGACTCCCTGTAAACATTCACACACACTGCCCGGGGACTCTCTGTGAACACTGGCACACTGCACGGATACGCCCTGTAAACACTGACACACTGCACGGGGACTCCCTGTAAACAATGACACACTGCCCAGGGACTCACGGGAAAAACTGACACACTACCCGGGGACTCCCTGTGAACACTGGCACACTGCACGGATACGCCCTGTAAACACTGACACTCTGCCCGGGGACTCCCTGTGAACACTGACACACTGCACGGGGACTCCCTGTAAACACTGACACACTGCCCAGGGACTCCCGGGAAACACTGACACACTACCGGGGGACTCCCTGTGAACACTGGCACACTGCACGGATACGCCCTGTAAACAGTGACACACTGACCAGGGACTCCCGGGAAACACTGACACTCTGCCCGGGGACTGCCGGGAAACGCTGACACACTGCCCGGGGACTCCCTGTGAACACTGGCACACTGCATGGATACGCCCTGTAAACAGTGACACACTGCCCAGGGACTCCCGGGAAACACTGACACTCTGCCCGGGGACTCCCGGCAAACACTGACACTCTGCCCGGGGACTCCCGGGAAACACTGACACACTGCCCGGGGACTCCCTGTAAACACTGACACACTGCCTGGGGACTCCCTGTGAACACTGGCACACTGCACGGATACGCCCTGTAAACACAGACACTCTGCCCAGGGACTCCCGGGAAACACTGACACTCTGCCCGGGGACTCCCGGGAAACACTGACACACTGCACGGATACGCCCTGTAAACAGTGACACACTGCCCAGGGAATCCCTGTAAATACTGACATATTGTCCAGAACGTCCCTGCTAATACAGACACACTGCCCGGGGACTCCCTGCAAATAGTGACACACGACACGGGGCATCCCTGTAAATATTGACACAGTGCCCGAGAACTCCCTGTAAACACTGACATACCGCCTGGGGACACCCTGTAAACACTGACACTCTGCCGCGGACTCGCTGTAAACACTGACACTGTGCCCGAGAACTCCCTGTAAACACTGACATACCACCTGGGGACACCCTGTAAACAATGACACACTGCCGCGGACTCGCTATAAACACTGACTCAGTGCCCGACAATTTCCTGTAAACACTGACATACCGCCTGGGGACACCCTGTAAACAATGACACACTGCCCGGGGACATCCTGAAAACACTGGCACATTTCCCGGGGATTCCCTGTAAATACTGACACACTGCCCGAGCACTTCCTGTAAACACAGACACTCTGCTCGTGGACTCTCTGTAAATACTGACACACTGCCCGGGGACTCCCTGTAAACACTGACACTCTGCCCGGGGACTCCCTGTAAACACTGACACAAGCCCGGGGACTCCCTGTAAACACTGACACTCTGCCCGGGGTCTCCCTGTAAACACTGACATACTGCCCGGGGACACTCTGCAAACACTGGCACACTGCACGGATACGCCCTGTAAACACTGACACACTGCCCGGGGACTCTCTGCAAACACTGACACACTGCCCGGGGACTCCCTGTAAACACTGACACACTGTCCGGGGACTCCCTGTAAACACTGACACACTGCCCGGGGACTCTCTGCAAACACTGACACACTGCCCGGGGACTCCCTGTAAACACTGACACACTGTCCGGGGACTCCCTGTAAACACTGACACACTGCCCATGGACTCTCTGCAAACACTGACACACTGCCCGGAGACTCTCGGTGAACACTGGCACACTGCCCGGGGACTCCCTGCAAACACTGACACACTGCACGGATACGCCCTGTAAACACTGACACTCTGCCCGGGGACTCCCTGTGAACACTGACCTACCGTCTGGGGACACCCTGTAAACAGTGACACACTGCCGCGGGCTCGCTGTAAACACTGACACTGTGCCCGAGAACTCCCTGTGAACACTGACCTACCGTCTGGGGACACCCTGTAAACAGTGACACACTGCCGCGGGCTCGCTGTAAACACTGACACTGTGCCCGAGAACTCCCTGTAAACACTGACATACCGCCTGGGGACACCCTGTAAACAATGACACACTGCCGCGGACTCGCTGTAAACACTGACACAGTGCCCGAGAACTCCCTGTAAACACTGCATACCGCCTGGGGACACCCTGTATACAATGACACACTGCCGCGGACTCGCTGTAAACACTGACACAGTGCCCGAGAACTCCCTGTAAACACTGCATACCGCCTGGGGACACCCTGTAAACAGTGACACACTGCCCGGGGACATCCTGAAAACACTGGCACACTTCCCGGGGATTCCCTGTAAATACTGACACTCTGCCCGGGGACTCCCTGTAAACACTGACACACTGCCCGGGGACTCTCTGCAAACACTGACACACTGCCCAGGGACTCCCTGTAAACACTGACACACTGTCTGGGGACTCCCTGTAAACACTGACACACTGCCCGGGGATTCCCTGTAAACACTGACACTCTGCCCGGGGATTCCCTGTAGACACTGACACTCTGCCCGGGGACTCCCTGCAAACACTGACACACTGCCCGGGGACTCCCTGTAAACACTGACACTCTGCCCGGGGACTCCCTGTAAACACTGGCACACTGCATGGATACGCCCTGTAAACAGTGACACACTGCCCAGGGAATCCCTGTAAATACTGACACATTGTCCAGAACGTCCCTGGTAATACAGACACACTGCCCGGGGACTCCCTGCAAATCGTGACATACTACACGGGGCATCCCTGTAAATATTGACACAGTGCCCGAGAACTCCCTGTAAACACTGACATACCGCCTGGGGACTCCCTGTAAACACTGACACTCTGCCCGGGGACTCTCTGTGAACATTCACACACACTGCCCGGGGACTCCCTGCAAATCGTGACATACTACACGGGGCATCCCTGTAAATATTGACACAGTGCCCGAGAACTCCCTTTAAACACTGACATACCGCCTGGGGACACCCTGTAAACAATGACACACTGCCGCGGACTCGCTGTAAACACTGACACAGTGCCCGAGAACTCCCTGTAAACACTGACATACCGCCTGGGGACACCCTGTATACAATGACACACTGCCGCGGACTCGCTATAAACACTGACACAGTGCCCGAGAACTCCCTGTAAACACTGACATACCGCCTGGGGACACCCTGTAAACAGTGACACACTGCCGCGGACTCGCTGTAAACACTGACACAGTGCCCGAGAACTCCCTGTGAACACTGACATACCGCCTGGGGACACCCTGTAAACAGTGACACACTGCCGCGGACTCGCTGTAAACACTGACACTGTGCCCGAGAACTCCCTGTAAACACTGACATACCGCCTGGGGACACCCTGTAAACAGTGACACACTGCCCGGGGACATCCTGAAAACACTGGCACACTTCCCGGGGATTCCCTGTAAATACTGACACTCTGCCCGGGGACTCCCTGTAAACACTGACACACTGCCCGGGGACTCTCTGCAAACACTGGCACACTGCCCGGGTACTCCCTGTAAACACTGACACACTGTCCGGGGACTCCCTGTAAACACTGACACACTGCCCGGGGACTCTCTGCAAACACTGGCACACTGCACGGATACGCCCTGTAAACACTGACACACTGTCCGGGGACTCCCTGTAAACACTGACACACTGCCCGGGGACTCTCTGCAAACACTGACACACTGCCCAGGGACTCCCTGTAAACACTGACACACTGCCCGGGGACACCCTGTAACACTGACACTCTGCCCGGGGACTCCCTGCAAACACTGACACACTGTCCGGGGACTCCCTGAAAATAAAAATACAGTGCCCAGGGAATCCCTGTAAATACTGACACATTGTCCAGAACATCCTTGGTAATACAGACACACTGCCCGGGGACTCCCTGCAAATAGTGACACACTACACGGGGCATCCCTGTAAATATTGACACAGTGCCCGAGAACTCCCCGCAAACACTGACATACCGCCTGGGGACTCCCTGTAAACACTGACACTCTGCCCGGGGGCTCTCTGTGAACATTCACACACACTGCCCGGGGACTCTCTGTGAACATTGGCACACTGCACGGATACGCCCTGTAAACACTGACACACTGCCCGGGGACTCCCTGTAAACACTGACGCACTGCCTGGGGACTCCCTGCAAACACTGACACACTGCACGGAAACGCCCTGTAAACACTGACACACTGCCCGGGGACTCCCTGTAAACACTGACACACTGCCTGGGGACTCCCTGCAAACACTGACACACTGCCCAGGGACTCCCTGTAAACATTCACACACACTGCCCGGGGACTCTCTGTGAACACTGGCACACTGCACGGATACGCCCTGTAAACACTGACACACTGCACGGGGACTCCCTGTAAACACTGACACACTGCCCAGGGACTCCCTGCAAACACTGACACACTGCCCGGGGACTCCCTGTAAACACTGACACTCTGCCCGGGGACTCCCTGTAAACACTGGCACACTGCATGGATACGCCCTGTAAACAGTGACACACTGCCCAGGGAATCCCTGTAAATACTGACACATTGTCCAGAACGTCCCTGGTAATACAGACACACTGCCCGGGGACTCCCTGCAAATCGTGACATACTACACGGGGCATCCCTGTAAATATTGACGCAGGCCCGAGAACTCCCTGTAAACACTGACATACCGCCTGGGGACACCCTGTAAACAGTGACACACTGCCGCGGACTCGCTGTAAACACTGACACAGTGCCCGAGAACTCCCTGTAAACACTGACATACCGCCTGGGGACACCCTGTAAACAGTGACACACTGCCGCGGACTCGCTGCAAACACTGACACAGTGCCCGAGAACTCCCTGTAAACACTGACATACCGCCTGGGGACACCCTGTAAACAGTGACACACTGCCCGGGGACATCCTGAAAACACTGGCACACTTCCCGGGGATTCCCTGTAAATACTGACACACTGCCCGGGCACTTCCTGTAAACACAGACACTCTGCTCGCGGACTCCCTGTGTACACTGACACACTGCCCGGATACTCCCTGTAAACACTGACACTCACCCGGGAATTCCCTGTAAACATTGACACACTGCCCGGGTACTCCCTGTAAACACTGACACACTGCCCGGGTACTCCCTGTAAACACTGACACTCTGCCCGGGTACTCCCTGTAAACACTGACACACACCCGGGAACTCCCTGTAAACAGTGACACACTGCCCGGATACGCCCTGTAAATACTGACACACTGCACGGATACGCCCTGTAAATACTGACACACTGCCCGGGAAACCCCTGTAAATACAGGCACACTGCCCGGGGACTCCCTGCAAACACTGACACATTGTCCAGGAAATTCCTGTAAATACTGACACACACCCCGAGAGCCACCTGTAAAGACTGACACCGCCTGGGTGCTCCTTGTAAACACTGACGCAGTGCCTGGGAACTACCTGTCAATACTTACACACTGCCCGGGGACTCCCTGTAAACACTGACACACTGCCCGAGGACGCATTGTAAACAGTGACACACTGCCCGGGGACTCCATGTAAACAATAACACAGTGCCCGAGGACTCCCTCTAAACACTGACACACTGCCCGAGGACTCCCTCTAAACACTGACGCACTGCCCGGTATTCCCTATAAATACTGACACTGCCCGCAGACCCGCTGTAAACACTGATACACTGCCCAGAGACTCCCTGAAAACACTGACGCACTGCCCGGTATTCCCTATAAATACTGACACTGCCCGCAGACCCGCTGTAAACACTGATACACTGCCCAGAGACTCCCTGTAAACACTGACACACTGCACGAGGACTTCCTATGATTACTGACATACTGCTCGGGTGTTCCCTGTAAACATTGACACATTACTCGAAACTCTCTGTAACGACTGACACCATGCCAGGGGACCGCCTGTAAATACTGACACACTGCCTGGGTACTCCCTGTCAATATTTACACACTGTCCGGGGACTCCCTGTAAACACTGACACACTGCCCGCGAACGCCCTGTCAATACTTACACTCTGCCGAGGGAATCACTGGAATACTGACACACTGCCTAGGGATTCCCTGTAAACACTGACACACTGCCCGAGGACTCGTTGTAAACACTGACACACTGCCCAGGGACTCCCTGTAAACACTGACACTCTGCCCGGGGACTCCCTGTAAACACTGACACACTGCCCAGGGACTCCCAGTAAACACTGACACTCTGCCCGGGGACTCCCTGTAAACACTGACACACTGCCCAGGGACTCCCTGTAAACACTGACACACTGCCCAGGGACTCCCAGTAAACACTGACACTCTGCCCGGGGACTCCCTGTAAACACTGACACACTGCCCGGGGATTCCCTGTAAACACTGACACACTGCCCGGGGACTCCCTGCAAACACTGACACACTGCCCGGGGACTCCCTGTAAACACTGACACTCTGCCCGGGGACTCCCTGTAAACACTGGCACACTGCATGGATACGCCCTGTAAACACTGACACACTGCCCGGGGACTCCCTGCAAACACTGACACACTGCCCGGGGACTCCCTGTAAACACTGACACTCTGCCCGGGGACTCCCTGTAAAACTGGCACACTGCATGGATACGCCCTGTAAACACTGACACACTGCCCGGGGACTCCCTGTAAACACTGACACACTGCCGGGGTCTCCCTGTAAACACTGACACACTGCCCGGGGACTCCCTGCAAACACTGACACACTGCCCGGGGACTCCCTGTAAACACTGACACACTGCCCGGGGACTCCCTGTAAACACTGACACACTGCCCGGGGACTCCCTGCAAACACTGGCACACTGCCCGGGGACTCCCTGTGAACACTGACACACTGCCCGGGGACTCCCTGTAAACACTGACACACTGCCCGGGGACTCCCTGTAAACACTGACACACTGCCCGGGGACTCCCTGTAAACACTGACACACTGCCCGGGGACTCCCTGTAAACACTGACACACTGCCCGCAGACTCGCTGTAAACACTGACACACTGCCCGCAGTCTCCCTGTAAACACTCACACACTGCCCGTGGACTCCCTGTAAATACTGACACACTGCCCAGGGACTCCCTGTAAACACTGACACTCTGCCCGGGGACTCCCTGTAAACACTGACACACTGCCCGGGGACACCCTGTAAACACTGACACACTGCCCGGGGACTCCCTGTAAACACTGACACACTGCCCGGGGACTCCTGTAAACACTGACACACTGCCCGGGGACTCCCTGCAAACACTGACACACTGCCCGCAGACTCGCTGTAAACACTGACACTCTGCCCAGGGACTCTCTGTAAACACTGACACTCTGCCCAGGGACTCTCTGTAAACACTGACACACTGCCCGAGGACTCGCTGTAAACACTGTCACACTGCCCGCAGACTCGCTATAAATACTGACACACTGCCCGGGAATTCCCTCTAAACACTGACACATTGACAGGGAATCCCTGTAAACACTGACACACTGCCCAGGGACTCTCTGTAAACACTGACACACTGCCCGCAGACTCCCTGTAATACTGACACACTGCCCGGAGACTCCCAGTAAAAATTGGGAGAGGGGAGTGTGCAGCGGGACCTGGGTGTCCTTGTGCACCATTCGCTGAAGGTAAGCATGCAGGTGCAGCAGGCGGTAAAGAAGGCTAATGGTATTTTGGCTTTCATTGCAAGAGGTTTCGAGTATAGAATCAGGGAAGCAGGGATGTGTTGCTGCAATTGTACAGTGCCTTGGTGAGGCCACACTTGGAATATTGTGTGCAGTTTTGGTCTCCTTCTCTGGGGAAGGATGTCCTTGCTCTCGAGGGAGTGCAGCGAAGGTTCACCAGACTGATTCCAGGGATGGCGGGACTGTCTTATGAGGAGAGATTGACTAGGTTGGGATTGTTTTCGCTGGAGTTCAGAAGAATGGGGGGATCTCATAGAGACTTATTACATTCTAACAGGACTAGACAGGGTAGATGCAGGAATATATTCAAGAGGCGGCTGGATGTAGCACTTGGGGAGAATGGGATCAAAGGCTATGGGGAAAAAGCAGGATTAGGCTATTTGGTTGGATGATCAGCCATGATCATGATGAATGGCGGAGCAGGCTCAAAGGGCCAAAAGGTGTCCTCCTGTTCCCATCTTCTATATGTATCTATATGTATCTATACTGACACAATGCCCGGGAACTACCTGCAAATACAAACACACTGCCCCGTGGACTCCCTGTAAATACTGACACACAGCCCGGGGACTTCCTATGAAAACTGACACACTGCCCGGGTGCTCCCTGTAAACATTGACACACTGCTCAGAACTCACTGTAAAGACTGACACACTGCCCGGGACCTCCTGTAAATGCTGACACACTGCCCGAGAATTCCCTGTAAATAATGACACACTGCCTGTGGAATCCCTATAAATACTGACACACTGCCTGTATACGCTGACACACTGTCCGGTTACGCCCTGTAAATATTGATACACAGCCTGGGAACTCCGTGTTAACACAGACACACTGTCCGGGGACTCCCTGTCAACACTTACACAGTGCCCAGGAAATCACTGCATATACTGACACTGCCCGGAGACTGCCTGTAAATACTGACGAACCGCCCGGAGACTTGCTGTAAATACTGACACACTGCCCGGGGACTCCCTGGAAACACTTACATACTGCCCGAGGATTCCCTGTAAACATTGACACACTGCCCGAGGACTCCCTGGAAACACTGACATACTCCCGAGAACTCCCTGTAAACACTGACACACTGCCCGAGGACTCGGAGTAAACAGTGACACACTGCCCGGGGACTCCCTGTTAACACTGACACACTGCCCGGGGATTCCTTGTAAATACTGACACACCGTCCGAGAACTCCCTGTAAACACTGACACGCTGCCCGAGGACTCGGAGCAAACACTGACACACTGCCCGGGGATTCCCTGTAAACAACGACACACTGCTCGGGGACTCCCTCTAAACACTGACGCACTGCCCGGGTATTCCCTGTAAATACTGACACACTGCCCAGGGACACTCTGGAAACACTGACACACTGCCCGGGGACTCCCTGTAAACACTGACACACTGCCCGGGGACTCCCTGTGAACACTGATACACTACCCAGGAACTCCCTGTAAATACTGACACACTGCCCGGGGACTCGTTGTAAACACTGACACATTGCCCGAGGACTTCCTGTAAATACTGACACACTGCCCAGGGAATCACTGTGGACACTGACACACTGCCCGAGGACTCCCTCTAAATACTGACACACTGCCCGGGACTCGTTGTAAACACTGACACACTGCCCGGGGACTACCTGTAAATACTGACACACTGCCTGAGGACTCGTTGTAAACACTGACACACTGCCCGGGGACTACCTGTAAACACTGACACACTATCCGGGGACTCGTTGTAAACACTGACACACTGCCCAGGGAATCCCTATAAATACTGACACACTACCCAGGGAATCCCTGTGAATACTGACGCACTGCCTGAGGACTCGTAAACACTGACACACTGCCCAGAGACTCCCTGTAAATACTGAAACACTGCCTGAGGACTCGTTGTAAACACGGACACACTACCCAGGGAATCCCTGTAAATACTGACACACTGCCCAGGGAATCCCTGTAGATACTGACACACTGCCCGAGGACTCGTAAATACTGACACACTGCCCAGAGACTCCCTGTAAATACTGACACACTGCCCGGGATCTGCCTGTAAACGCTGACACATTGCCCGGTTACGCCCTGTAAATATTGATACACAGCCCGGGAACTCTGTGTCAGCACAGACACACTGTCCGGGGACTCCCTCTAAACACTGACATACTGCCCGAGGACTCGCTGTAACCACTGACACCCTGCCCAGGAACTCCCTGGAAACACTGACACACTGCCCAGAGACTCCCTGTAAATACTGACACACTGCCTGGGGACTCCCTGTAAATACTGACACAATTCCCGGGTACTCCCTGTAAACACTGACACACTGCCCGGGGACTCTCTGTAAATACTGACACACGGCCTGAGGTGCCATATAAATGTAAGCTCTTGTCGGGCATCTTACTCATGCCTCGGTTGCTGCCGTGTTTTGTGGATTTTCACACATCCGACCATTCCGCATGGACATTCTGCGTCACTCCCCACACCCACTCCACCCACTGAGAAATGTTTCCTCGCCATGATCTTGGACATTGCGGCACTCCCCCAGCACTGACCCTCGGACTGTGCGGTTCTCCCTCAGCACTGACACTCCAACAGTGCAGAACACCCCCAGCACTGACCCTCTGACAGTGCAGCGCTGCCCCAGTACTGACCCTCCGACAGTGCGTCACTCCCTCAGTACTGACCCTCTTACAGCGCAGCACTCCCTCACTGCTGACTCTCTGACAGTGCGGCGCTCCCTTAGTACTGACCCTCTGACAGTGCAGCGCTCCCAGTACTGACCCTCCGACAGTGCGGTATTCCCTCAGCGTTGACTCTCCGACAGTGCGGCACTCCCTCAGTACTGACCCTCCGACAGTGCGGTGCTCCCTCAGTACAGACCCTCTAACAGCACGGCACTCCCTCATTAGTGACCCTCTGACAGTGCGGCGCTCCCTCAGTACTGACCCTCTGACAGCGCGGCACTCCCTCAGTACTGACACTCCGACAGTGCGGAGCTCCCTCAGTACTGACCCTCCGACAGGGCGGCACTACCTCAGTACTGACCCTCCGACAGTATGGCACTCTCAGTACTGACCCTCCGACAGTGCGGAACTCCCTCAGTACTGACCCTCCGACAGGGCGGCACTCCCTCAGTACTGACCCTCCGACAGTGCGGAACTCCCTCAGTACTGACCCTCCGACAGGGCGGCACTCCCTCAGTACTGACCCTCCGACTGGGCGGCACTCCCTCAGCACTGACCCTCCGACAGGGCGGAACTCCCTCAGTACTGACTCTCTGACAGTCCGGAACGCCCTCAGTACTGACCCTCCGACAGGGCGGCACTCCCTCAGTACTGACCCTCTGAGAGTGCGGCGCTCCCTCAGTACTGACCCTCTGACATTGCGCCGCTTCCTCAGAACTGACACTCTGACGTGTGGCGCTCCCTCATTACTGACCGTCTGACAGCGCGGTGTGTCAGACTGGATTGTAACTTGGGTAGGGAATGTGAAGATTGAGTACTTCCTGTGCCATGCATCCCCACTGACACGCCTCTGGGACTTGTCACTGTTCTGCTCCTAATCTCAGTTTCCCGTTCGCAGTCCAAGGCCAAGGTAAAGCCTAAAGCACCAATGTCCTCAGGACCAAAGGTTTCCTCCAGCAAGGCAGCGAGTGGGGCACGGCGACGCAGGACGCGCTGTCGCAAATGCGATGCCTGCCAGAAGACGGAGTGTGGGGAGTGCCACTTCTGCAAGGACATGAAGAAATTCGGGGGACCCGGGCGCATGAAGCAGTCCTGCCTCCTCCGGCAGTGTACGGCGGTGAGTGCATTTCAAACACTCGTCAGTCAGCTGCAACTCCGTCCACACTGTCCCCATCAAACACTCCTAGGACAGGTACTGCACGGGGTTAGATACAGAGTAAAGCTCCCTCGACACTGTCCCCATCAAAAACTCCCTGGACAGGTACAGCATGGGGTTAGATACAGGGTAAAGCTCCCTCTACACTGTCCCCATCAAACACACCCAGGACAGGTACAGCACGGGGTTAGATACAGAGTAAAGCTCCCTCTACACTGTCCCCATCAAACACTCCCAGGATAGGTACAGCACGGGGATCGATACAGAGTAAAGCTCTCTCGACACTGTCCCCATCAAACACTCCCAGGACAGGTATAGCACGGGGTTAGATACAGAGTAAAGCTCCCTCTACTCAGTCCCCATCAAACACTCACAGGACAGGTACAGCTCGGGTTTGGATACAGAGTAAAGCTCCCTCTACACTGTCCCCATCAAACACTCCCAGGACAGGTACAGCACGGGTTGGATACAGAGTAAAGCTCCCTCTACACTGTCCCCATCAAACACTCCCAGGACAGGTACAGCACAGGGTTAGATACAGAGTAAAGCCCGCTCTACACTGTCCCCATCAAACACTCACAGGACAGGTACAACGGGGTTAGATACAAAGTAAAACTCCCTCTGCACTGTTTGAACTGAGAAGGTCTCTGTGAGATTCGCTCTTTGCCAATATTATGCCGTCGTCCAGTCGGTTGCCTGTGATCCCCACATGGGTGCTATGCACTCGTCCTGAAGCTGACCGTTTCCACTCGCTCTCTGTGCCACTTGTTCAGGTGTCTTGCTCTTTACTCATTTTTCCTTCTATCTTGCTCTCTTCTCTTTGCAGCCTGTCCTACCTCATACGGCGGTCTGCCTGATGTGTGGAGAAGCGGGGAAGGAGGAGTCTGTGGAAGGAGAGGCTGAGAAGTTCAAGCTGTCACTGATGGAGTGCACCATTTGCAATGAGATAGTCCACCCAGGCTGCCTAAAGGTGGGTGCTCAACCGGGAGATGCTGCACAGACTGGTACGGTGAGGCGCACCACAGGGTGGGCCTCTCCATTCAGCCTGTCGCGGTGACCTGCGGTGTCGCAGTGCTCCATTCTGCACTCGCCGGTTAATGGTTAACGTGCTGCGTGGCGCAGGGATGGGCAGAACGAGCAAAGCTCCAGTAGCTGTGCCTGTTGTCTGGGAGGGGAGGGAGGGAGGAGTTTGTGAGTTGGTGGGTGCCCATTCTGGGCATGGGTCAGGTGGGCTCGGCTCGAGTGACCAACTGGCCTGTTGCTTTGTCTGCTCGGGTGAATACCGTAGTGCCGGCTAGGCTGCGTTTCCTAGCACTGAGGTGTCTCCATCCCCACAAAACCGTGCCTGCGCCTGCGTTTGCCCTGCATGTTTCTGCGCACCCAGAAGCCTTGTTTCCTCGCACACCTCCTCTCCAGGGGACTGCGTTTTCCCCACGTGCTCCTCCTCTCCGGGGGACTGCGTATTCCCCACATGCTCCTCCTCTCCTGGGGGCTGCGTTTTCCCCACGCGCTGCTCCTCTCCTGGGGGCTGCGTTATCCCCACGCGCTCCTCCTCTCCAGGCGACTGCGTATTCCCCACGTGCTCCTCCTCTCCGGGGGACTGCGTTTTCCCCACGCGCTGCTCTCCTGGGGGCTGCGTTATCCCCACGCTCTCCTCCTCCAGGGGACTGCGTATTGCCCACATGCTCCTCCTCTCCGGGGGACTGCGATTCTGCGATTTCCCCACGTGCTCCTCCTCTCTGGGAGAGGAGCACGTGGGGAATACGCAGTCCCCCGGAGAGGAGGACCATGTGGGGAATAAGCAGTCCACTGGGACTGGTTTAGCACAGTGGGCAAAACATCTGGCTTGTAATGCAGAACAATGCCAGCAGCGCAGGTTTAATTCCCGTACCGGCCTCCCCGAACAGGCGCCGGAATTTGGCGACTAGGGGCTTTTCACAGTAACTTCATTGAAGCCTACTTGTGACAGTAAGCGATTATTATTATTATTTTCCCCACGCACTCCTCCTCCTCCAGGGGACTGCGTATTCCCCACGTGGTCCTCCTCTCCAGGGGACCGTAGTCCCCACGTGCTCCTCTCCGGGGCAATGCGTATTCCCCACATGGTCCTCTCCAGGGCACTGCCCATCCATCACGTGTTCCTCTCCAGTGGACTGCGTATTCCCCATGTGCTCCTCTCCGGGGGACTGTGTATTCACCACGTCCTCCTCTCGGGGGGACTGCGTTTTCCCCACATGCTCCTCCTCTCCGGGGGACTGCGTATTCCCCACATGCTCCTCCTCTCCGGGGGACTGTGTATTCCCCATATGCTCCTCCCCTCCCGGGGACTGCGTTTTCTCCACATGCTCCTCCTCTCCGAGGGACTGGGTATTCCCCACGTGCTCCTCCTCTCCAGGGGACTGCGTATTCCCCACATGCTCCTCCTCTCCGGGGGACTGCGTATTCCCCACTTGCTCCTCCTCTCCGGGGGACTGCGTTTTCCCCATATGCTCCTCCTCTCCGGGGGACTGCGTGTTCCCCATATGCTCCTCCTCTCCGGGGGACTGCGTATTCCCCATGTGCTTCTCCTCTCCGGGGGACTGCGTTTTCCCCACATGCTCCTCCTCAAGATGTTGACTATCTACCTTATCTTTGCTCCTCATTATTTTATGGACCTCTATAAGTTCACCCCTATGCCTCCTACGTTCCAGGGAAAAAAAAGTCCCAGCCTATCCAGCGTCTCCTTATAACTCAGACCATCAAGTCCTGGTAGCTTCCTCGTAAATCTCTTCTGCACTCTTTCTAGTTTAACAATATCCCTCCTATAATAGGGTGACCAGAATCGAACACAGTATTCCACGTGTGGTCTTACCAATGTCTTGTACAACTCTTGTGGTTTGGTGATCCTTCCCCGGCAAACTATGTTTTCTAGGTCTCTCGAGACCTCTGTTCTCCATTCAATACCACATCTTGCTGTTCCATCTCACTGACTGGTCTTGTTTCAGGTGTGCGATGCAGAGGGCGTCATCAATGATGAGATTCCCAATTGCTGGGAGTGTCCCAAGTGCCACCTGGAGGGCAAATCTGGGAAGGTAAGTGCTGTGCATTGACCCAGTGCCTCGCTCTGTCCCGTCGTTGCCACTCGCGCGGTTTATGGCGATGAGAGGATCCGGTCTACACTTTGCCCCAACCAACAAACTGAGTGACCCGAGCAGAATGTGCAGCGGGGGACAGTGTGGGCATGTGGGGCGGAGGGCGGCGTGGGCATGTGGGGCGGAGGGCAGCGTGGGCATGTGGGGCGGTGGGCGGCGTGGGCATGTGGGGCGGAGGGCAGTGTGGGCATGTGGGGCGGAGGGTAGTGTGGGCATGTGAGGCAGAGGGCAGCGTGGGTATGTGGGGCGGAGGGCAGTGTGGGGCGGAGGGCGGCGTGGGCATGTGGGGCAGAGGGTGGTGTGGGCATGTGGAGCGGTGGGCATGTGGGGTGGAGGGCGGTGTGGGCATGTGGGGCAGAGGGTGGCGTGGGCATGTGGGGCGGAGGGCGGCGTGGGCATGTGGGGCGGTGGGCAGCATGGGCATGTGGCGCGGAGGGCAGCGTGGGCATTTGGGCGGAGGGCGGCGTGGGCATGTGGGGCAGAGGGTGGTGTGGGCATGTGGGGCGGAGGGCAGCGTGGGCATGTGGGGCGGAGGGCGGCATGGGCATGTGAGGCAGAGGGCAGCGTGGGCATGTGGGGCGGAGGGCGGCATGGGCATGTGGGGCAGAGGGCAGCATGGGCATGTGGGGCGGAGGGCAGTGTGGGCATGAGGGGCGGAGGGCAGTGTGGGCATGTGGGGCGGAGGGCGGCGTGGGCATGTGGGGCGGAGGGCGGCGTGGGCATGTGGGGCGGAGGGCAGTGTGGGCATGTGAGGCAAAGGGCAGCGTGGGCATGTGGGGCAGAGGGCAGCGTGGGCATGTGGGGCAGAGGGCAACATGGGCATGTGGGGCGGAAAGCGGCGTGGGCATGTGGGGCAGAGGGCAGCATGGGCATGTGGGGCGGAGGGCAGTGTGGGCATGAGGGGCGGAGGGCAGTGTGGGCATGTGGGGCGGAGGGCGGCGTGGGCATGTGGGGCGGAGGGCGGCGTGGGCATGTGGGGCGGAGGGCAGTGTGGGCATGTGAGGCAAAGGGCAGCGTGGGCATGTGGGGCAGAGGGCAGCGTGGGCATGTGGGGCAGAGGGCAACATGGGCATGTGGGGCGGAAAGCGGCGTGGGCATGTGGGGCGGAGGGCGGCGTGGGCATGTGAGGCAGAGGGCAGCGTGGGCATGTGGGGCAGTGTGGGCATGTAGGGCGGCGTGGGCATGGGGCAGAGGGCAGCATGGGCATGTGGGGCAGAGGGCAGTGTGGGCATGAGGGGCGGAGGGCAGTGTGGGCATGTGAGGCAAAGGCAGCGTGGGCATGTGGGGCAGAGGGCAGCGTGGGCATGTGGGGCAGAGGGCAACATGGGCATGTGGGGCGGAAAGCGGCGTGGGTATGTGGGGCGGAGGGCGGCGTGGGCATGTGAGGCAGAGGGCAGCGTGGGCATGTGGGGCAGTGTGGGCATGTGGGGCGGAGGGAGGCGTGGGCATGTGGGGCGGAGGGAGGCGTGGGCATGTGGGGCGGAGGGTGGCGTGGGCATGTGGGGCAGAGGGCAGCATGGGCATGTGGGGCGGAGGGCAGTGTGGGCCTGAGGGGCGGAGGGCAGTGTGGGGCGGAGGGCGGCGTGGGGCAGAGGGTGGCATGGGCATGTGGGGCGGAAGGCGATGTGGACATGTGGTGCGGAGGGCGGCCTGGGCATGTGGGGCGGAGGGCAGTGTGGGCATGTGAGGCAAAGGGCAGTGTGGGCATGTGGGGCAGAGGGCAGCGTGGGCATGTGGGGCAGAGGGCAACATGGGCATGTGGGGCGGAAAGCAGCGTGGGCATGTGGGGCGGTGGGCAGCATGGGCATGTGGGGCGGAGGAGCGCGGAAATGCGTGGCGGAGGGAGCATGGACATGTGGGACGGGGGCAGGTGGATATATAGAACGGGGAACTTGGGATGCGGTGGAGGGGGGGCAGTGCGGGTGTGTGTGTGTCCGGGAGAGTGTGTGTGTACGGGACTGTGTGTACAGGAATCTGTGGGCACGGGAGTGTGTGTGTGTGCGGGGGGGTGCGAGTGTGTGTGTGTGTGCGGGAGTGTGTGTGTATGCGGGAGTGTGTGTACAGGAGTCTGTGGGTACAGGAGTGGGTGTGTGTGTGTCCGGGAGAGTGTGTGTGTGTCCGGGAGAGTGTGTGTGTGTCCGGGAGAGTGTGTGTGTGTCCGGGAGAGTGTGTGTGTGTCCGGGAGAGTTTGTGTGTGTCCGGGAGAGTGTGTGTGTGTCCGGGAGAGTGTGTGTGTATCCGGGAGAGTGTGTGTGTATCCGGGAGAGTGTGTGTGTGTCCGGGAGTGTGTGTGTGTGTCCGGGAGTGTGTGTGTGTGTCCGGGAGAGTGTGTGCGTGTCCGGGACAGTGTGTGCGTGTCCGGGACAGTGTGTGCGTGTCCGGGAGAGTGTGTGCGTGTCCGGGAGAGTGTGTGCGTGTCCGGGAGAGTGTGTGCGTGTCCGGGAGAGTGTGTGCGTGTCCAGGAGAGTGTGTGTGTACGGGACTGTGTGTGTGTACGGGACTGTGTGTGTGTGTACGGGAGAGTGTGTGTGTGTCCGGGAGAGTGTGTGCGTGTCCGGGAGAGTGTGTGCGTGTCCGGGAGAGTGTGTGCGTGTCCGGGAGAGTGTGTGCGTGTCCGGGAGAGTGTGTGCGTGTCCGGGAGAGTGTGTGCGTGTCCGGGAGAGTGTGTGCGTGTCCGGGAGAGTGTGTGCGTGTCCAGGAGAGTGTGTGTGTACGGGACTGTGTGTGTGTGTACGGGACTGTGTGTGTGTGTCCGGGAGAGTGTGTGTGTGTCCGGGAGAGTGTGTGTGTGTCCGGGAGAGTGTGTGTGTGTCCGGGAGAGTGTGTGTGTGTGTCCGGGAGAGTGTGTGTGTGTGTCCGGGAGAGTGTGTGTGTGTCCAGGAGAGTGTGTGTGTGTACGGGACTGTGTGTGTGTGTCCGGGACTGTGTGTGTGTGTCCGGGGCTGTGTGTGTGTGTCCGGGAGAGTGTGTGTGTGGGAGTGTGAAGAGTGCGGGAGTGAGTGTGTGTGCAGGAGTGTGTGTGTCTGTGAAGGTGCAGGAGTGTGTGTGTGTGGGAGTGCGTGTGTGTGCGGGAGTTTGTGTGTGTGCGGGAGTTTGTGTGTGTGCGGGAGTTTGTGTGTGTGCGGGAGTGTGTGTGTGTGCGGGAGTGTGTGTGTCTGTGCAGGTGCAGGAGTGTGTGTGCGGGAGTGTGTGTGTGTGCGGGAGTGTGTGTGTGTGCGGGAGCTTGTGTGTGTGCGGGAGCTTGTGTGTGTGCGGGAGTTTGTGTGTGTGTGCGGGAGTGTGTGTGTCTGCAGGTGCACGAGTGTGTGTGTGGGAGTGCGTGTGTATGTGCGTGTGTATGTGGGAGTGTGTGCGGGAGTGTGTGTGTGCGGGCGTGTGTGTGTGCGCGGGAGTGTGCGCGCGCGCGGGAGTGTGTGCGTATGCGGGTGTGTGCGGGAGCGTGCGTGTGCGTGTGTGTGTGCGGGAGCGTGCGTGTGTGTGTGCGGGAGTGTGTGTGTGTGCGGGAGTGTGTGCGGGAGTGTGCGTGTGTGTGTGCGGGAGTGTGCCTGTGTACGGGAGTGTGCGTGTGTGTGTGCGTGTGTGTGCGGGAGTGTGCCTGTGTGTGTGCGTGTGCGGGAGTGTGCCTGTGTGTGTGCGTGTGTGTGTGTGTGCGGGAGTGTGCGTGTGCGGGTGTGTGTGCGGGAGTGTGCGTGTGTGCGGAAGTGTGTGTGCGCGGGAGTGTGTGTGTGTGCGGGAGTGTGTGTGTGTGCGGGAGTGTGTGTGTGTGCGGGAGTGTGCGTGTGCGGGAGTGTGTGCGTGTGCGGGAGTGTGTGCGTGTGCGGGAGTGTGTGCGTGTGCGGGAGTGTGTGCGTGTGCGGGTGTGCGTCTGCGGGAGTGTGTGCATCTGCGGGAGTGTGTGTGTGCGGGAGTGTGCGTGTGCGGGAGTGTGCGTGTGCGGGCGGGTGCGTGTGTATGCGGGTGCGGGTGTGTGTGCGGGAGTGTGTGTGTGCGGGAGTGTGTGTGTGTGCGGGAGTGTGTGTGCGCGGGTGTGTGCATGTGCGGGAGTGTGTGTGCGTCTGCGGGAGTGTGTGTGTGCGGGAGTGTGCGGGAGTGTGCGGGAGTGTGCGTGTGCGTGTGCGGGCGGGTGCGTGTGTATGCGGGAGTGTGTGTGTGTGCGGGAGTGTGTGTGTGCGGGAGTGTGTGTGTGCGGGAGTGTAGTGTGCGTGTGCGGGCGGGTGCGTGTGTATGCGGGTGCGGGAGTGTGTGTGTGTGTGTGTGCGGGAGTGTGTGTGTGTGCGGGAGTGTGTGTGTGTGCGGGAGTGTGTGCGTGACTTTGGGACTCTGGCTGTGAGATTCCCCAACGAAGCAAAACCGGGGGTGAATCTTTGCAGCTGTCAGTTTGTGATCAATGAGACAGTCCGTCGGCACCCAATGCTCAACCTGTCACTCACTCAATTATCACCTCACCTCCCCTCAACCCCCCCATCCCCCGACACCTTCCCTCCTCCCCTCTTGACCAACCCCCTTCCCCTCCCCAGGACTCAAAGGATGGGAAGGACCCGATGGAGTTGAGCGGGAAGCGTCGGTCGGATGGGGAAGATGGGCCGCGCTGGAAGCTGGAGGATGGCGGGCGCCAGCGGACGGACGACTATCCTGTCAACCGCAAGAAGGGGGAAGAGGGGCACAAGAAGAGGAAAGAGAAGGAGGGGCCGGTGGAAGCAGGACCCAGGAAGAAGGTAATGCTTGAAGTTACTTAGCCTGGATGGGAGGGGCTCGGGGCCCATCGCTAAACACACACCGCTGTGTTCGGGGCAGAGACGAGAGGTTTGGTTGTGTGCCGCTCGATCCCCAAACCAAATGGTGGAGCAGTGTAAGTCGGGAGGGGAGGGGGCAGTGGTGGGGGGCTGCTCAGGAGGCCGGAATTGGTAGGGTGCAAGATCTTGGCTGGTTGTCGGGCTGCAGAACGTTACAGAGATGTGGAGGAGGTTACAGAGATAGGGAGGGTTGTAGGGGCTGGAAAAGGTTACAGAGATAGGGAGGGTTATAGGGGCTGGAAAAGGTTACAGAGATAGGGAGGGATATAGGGGCTGGAAAAGGTTACAGAGATAGGGAGGGTTGTAGGGGCTGGAGGAGGTTACAGAGATAGGGAGGGTTATAGGGGCTGGAAAAGGTTACAGAGATAGGGAGGGTTATAGGGGCTGGAAAAGGTTACAGAGATAGGGAGGGTTGTAGGGGCTGGAGGAGGTTACAGAGATATGGAGGGTTGTAGTGGCTGGAGGAAGTTACAGAGATATGGAGGGTTCTCGGGGCAGGAGGAGGTTACAGAGATGTGGAGGGTTCTCGGGGCTGGAGGAGGTTACAGAGATGTGGAGGGTTATAGGGACTGGAGGAAGTTACAGAGATAGGGAGAGTTGTAGGGGCTTGAGGTTACAGAGATATGGAGAGTTATATGGACTGGAAGAGGTTACAGAGATAGGGAGGGTTATAGGGACTGGAGGAGGTTACAGAGATGTGTGGAGGGTTATAGGGGCTGGAAGAAGTTACAGAGATAGGGATTGTTGTCGGAGCTGGAGGAGGTTATAGATATCTGGAGGGTTTTTTAAAAATATATTTTAATTCTCCTTTTTCACATTTTTCCCCAAATTTACACCCACCAACAATAATCAGTAACAAATATGTCAATCCCCATATCAGTAACAATGATCCCGTCCTCCCACCAAACCCCAAACATTGGCCCGCATGTTAACATAAACAAATAACTAAAAGGAATCAGGAATCACCCATAGTCACCATTAACACAAAGAGTCCCCCTCCCCCCAACCCTCCCAGCCCCTAACCACCCTAATGTTCGATGTGATCCAATTCTCGAAAGTGCAGAATGAATAACGCCCATGAATTGTAGAACCCCTCCATCCTTCCCCTCAGTTCAAATTTGACCTTTTCAAGCGTCAAGAATTCCAGCAGGTCCCCCCGCCACGCCAGGACACAGGGTGGAGAGGTTGATCTCCATCCCAACAGGATCCGCCTTCGGCCGATCAACGAGGCGAAGGCTACAACATCTGCCTCCGCACCCGATTCCAACCCCGGCTGGTCTGGCACCCCGAATATGGCCTCCCGAGGGCCCGGGTCCAGTTTCACGTGCACCACTTTAGAGATTACCCTAAAAACCTCCTTCATGTAATCCTCCAGCTTTGTATAGGACCAAAACATATGAACGTAGTTTGCGGGCCCCCCCGCAGCGTTCACACACATCTTCTACTCCCTCAAAGAGCCGGCTCATCCTCGCCCTTGTGTGGTGTGCTCTGTACACCACCTTCAGCAGTATCAACCCCAACCTCGCACACGAGGTGGAGGCATTCTCCCTCCAGAGCATCTCGTGCCAGAACCCCTTCTCTATATCCTCCCCCAACTCTTCCTCACACTTTACCTTGATCCCTTCTAGCGGCGCCTTCTCCTCCTCCAAAATAGCCCCGTAAACCGCCGATACTACCCTTTTCTCCAGTCCCCCTGTCGTCAGCACCTCCTCCAGCAATGTGGAGGCCGGCTCTACTGGGAAGCTCTGTATCTCCTTTCTGGCAAAGTCTCGAACCTGCATGTATCTAAACATTTCCCCCTGCTTTAGCCTATTCTTCGCTCCCAGCTCCTTCAATCCTGCAAACCGACCCCCAAGAAACAAATCTTTTAGTGTCCTAATTCCTTTCTCCTCCCATCTCTGAAAATTTCCATCCCACTGCCCTGGCTCAAATCTATGGTTCCCCCGAATCGGCATTTCCCTTGACCCTGCCCCCAACCCGAAGTGTTGGCGAAACTGCCTCCAAATTCTCAACAAAACTATTGCTACCCAACTCCTTGTGTATCTCCCCGGGGCCGTCGGGAGCGGCACTGTTGCAAGTGCTTCAATCCCGACCCCCGGCACAAACTCTCCTCCATTCTGATCCACTGTGAGTCAACCCCTCTGACCCAACCTACCTTCTCCACATTTAGAGATCTGGAGAGTTGTAGATGCTAGAGGAGGTTACAGAGATAGGTACGTTGTAGGTGCTGGAGGAGGCTACTGAGATAGGGAGAGTTATTGGGGTCGGAGGCTGCAGAGATAACCTTTATTAGTGTGACAAGTAGGCTTACATTAACACTGCAATAAAGTTACTGCGAAAAGCCCCTAGTCACCACATTCCGGCACCTGTTCGGGTACACTGAGGGAGAATTCAGAATGTCCAATTCACCTGACAGCACGTCTTTCGGGACATGTGGGAGGAAACCGGAGCTCCCGGAGGAAACCCACGCAGACACGGGGAGAATGTGCAGACTCCGCACAGACAGTGACCCAAGCCAAGAATCGATCCTGGCGCCGTGAATCAGCAGTGCGAACCACTGTGCTACCATGAGCAACAGGCTGGAGGAAGTCACATGGATGGGGGGCGGGGAAGGGGCTGGTGAGGGCCATGAGGGATTTGAAAACAATAAAGAGACTTTTAAAGTCAAGACATTACCGGACTGGGAGCCATCGTATCTCTGTGATCACACTGGGTAATGGGTGAACGGGATTCGGGGTCAGTTACTGCATCTGGCGGGGGGCGGTGGGGGGGGGTTGGCGACAGAGCTTTGACTGAGCAGATGTTTCTCTTGACATCCGGCATGCGATACTGGCTGTCGACAGGGTTGGGAAGGGGTGTGAGGTTGGGTTGGGAGGGAGGAAATTCCCCAGTAACGCGTCTCCCTTTGCGTTTCAGAAGCTGAAGAACGTGCGAGGGCAGGAGGACACGGCGCCAAGTAACGAGAAGACGCACCAGCGCGAGAAGCTGGAGCGTTTCAAGCGTATGTGCCAGATGTTGGAGCGGGTGAACCAGGCGGAGAGCTCGAGCTCCAGTTCCAGCTCAGACTCGGACTCGGACTCTCAGGGATCGGAGGATGAGGAAGAGGAGCAGGAGGAAGAGGAGAGCAGTGACGGAGGGGGAGGAGGTGGAGGGGGCATCTCGGGCGCCAGCTCCAATGGAGGCGTCCGCCGCCCCAGGGATCGTCGGGCAGTGGCAGCCGCCCTGGGCTTCAGCGAGAGCGAGGAGGAGGAGGAGGACGATGACGATGAGGAAGAGACGGGGGCAGTGGCGGTGGCGTGCGAGGACGAGATGGACGAGTGCCAGCGCGCCGCCACCACCCCTCGCAATAGCAAGGCCAAAGGCGGGCGCGAGCCCTCGCAGGGCAAGGAGAACCAGCACTCGGCCCGGCACGACCGAGCGCGGGCCCAGGCTGGCCGCAAGTTGCCGCGGCCAGCCGGACAGCTAGGGCTGCGTACCATGGCCCGAACCCAGTTCCTCAACCGGCCGCCAGTCTCCTCACCGCCCAAGCCGCTGCAGATGGAGAGGCATGTGGTCAAGCCGCCCCCCGACAGCCCCGAGCCGGACTCGCTGCCGCTGGAGACGGGCGCCGACCACATCATGCAGCGCGATGCTTGGCTCGCCGTCTTCCAGTACCTTAGCCACCGGGACCTGTGCGTCTGTATGAGGGTGTGCCGCACTCTGAACCGATGGTAAGGAAACTGGGGGAGTGGGGTGGGGAGTGGCTGACGCGGCTCGGTTCGCAGCGCTCCTCATCGTTGCCTGATTGCAACGTTTGTTTTGTGGCTCACCAGTCATGCTGGAGGTTCATGTCCCAGGCCTGACACTCCCCCACTGCCAGCACCAAGGAATGCCACTGCTGAGGATGGTATTAAATATTCTAATATTGCAAACAAACAGTAGTACGCCCATTAATTGGTTTTAGAAACCATACAGGGGGCGAACAGAAAATTAATAAAGGATGGCCCTGGGGAGGGGGATAGAATGAGAGTAAAGTAACTTGCAAAAAAGAAACAGATTGTAAAAGAGGTTTTATGGGTAATTGTAAACTAAAAGGAGGAGAGTAGCTAAAGTAAACAGTGGTGATTGAGAGACTGCCACCGGTGATATCATAGGAATGGGGAAAGGGCAAAGACATTGAACAAATAGTTTCTGTCTTCACAGTGGGCAACACACTGCATGCGGAAGTAAGATGTCACCGAGAGGCTAATAAGAGCGAGGGACTTGTAGTGTTTAAAAACGGCGGAGTAAAAGAAGAAGTGAAACGTCGGGGGTTGAAAATGGGCAAATCCCCTGGATCTGATGACCTTCATCCTCGGGTTCGAAAAGAGGTAGTCAATACTGGGTGGCGATTTTTCCCACGGTTCCCAAGACTAAAGAACAGTCATGGTGGTTTGGGAGTTAGCAAAAGTCACACCGCTCTTCATAAAGTGTTGCTTGAGAAAAGTTGTTTTGCCGAAACTTTTCGCCTTGCACTCATCAGGCCCATCGGACGAATATTTATCTCCGGGGAAGCAACTAAACAAACATGGCAGCTGTTTGCTGGTTCATTCCTCATGTCAGTGCATTGACCAAGCAGAGTCCAGCTGCCTGGTTTAAATTCGCAAACCATGCTGAGCAGTTAACTGTCAGTTACCATCAACTGGTGAATTCTCAAGGGCAATGCCTCTGCCTATCAGAGTCCACTTGCCAACCAACCAGCATCCTCTTATTTATACAGTGTAAAGTTGTTGCTTCCCTTGACTGGTGACACGCTTGCGATTGACCTGATCAGTTAAGACAAAACGCTTCGACAAAGCGTCTTTTTGCAACAATACCCCAGTTATGTAATACTGAACAACTATTTGATATTTAGGAAAGGAGGGAGAGGGAAAATAAGGAGCTACAGAACAATTAATCTCACATCTGTCACCAGGGACATTTCAGAGATGTATTATTAAGGAAGTTTCAACGCTCTTAGTAAAAAAGGAAATTGCGTTTGACAAATTTACAAAGAGTATATTTTGGGGGATAAAACCGTAAGAAAGAGGAGTAGGCCCCTCGAACCTGCTCTGCCATTCAATGGGATCCTGGCTAATCTGATTCGGGCCTCAACTCCACTTCCCTGCCCCTCCCCCTCACAACCCCCAACTCGCTCGTCGATCAGAATTCTGTCTAACTCAAGGACGGCATCTGGCGCAGTGATTAGCACTGGGACTGCGGCGCTGAGGACCCGGGTTCGAATCCCGGCCCTGGGTCACTGTCCGTGTGGAGTTTGCACATTCTCCCCGTGTCTGCGTGGGTTTCACCCCCACAACCCAAAGATGTGCAAATGAGGTGGATTGGCCACGCTAAATTGCCCCTTAATTGGAAAAAAAATAATTGGGTTCTCTAAATTTATAAAAAGAAAAAAAAAAGAAATCTGTCACACTCGGCCTTGAATATATTCAATGAGCCGCAGCCCCCACTGCTCTCTGACCCTCTTATTCTGAAACTGTGGCCCCCACGAGGGGGGGAAACATCCTCTCAGCGCCCACCCTGTCGAGCCCCGCTCAGAATCTGATAGGTTTCAATAAGATCACCTCTCATTCTTCGAAACCCCAATGGGTACAGGGCCGAACCTGCTCAAACCTTTCCTCATCAGACCCCTCTCATCCCAGGAATCAGCCCAGTGAACCTTCTCTGACTTGCCTCCATGAGTGACGAGTACTCAGCCCTCCTGGTGCAGTCTCCCCAATGCCCCATGCAGATCTAGCGAGACTTGTATACTCTGTCCCCCTTGCAGTACAAGGCAACATTCCACTTGCCTTCCTAATTACTTGCTGGACCTACCTGTTGACTTTTTCCGATTGGTGTACCAGGACACCCAGATCCCTCCATAACACATCATAGCGAAGAGGGTGATCAAGGGGGACCAGTCGATGTGGTATACTTGGATTCCCAAAAAGCATTTGATAAGTTACCGCACAAGAGCTCACTACACAAGATAACTGCTCAAGGACTTTGAGGAGATACACGGCATGATTGGAGGATTGGTTAACAGGCATTACCGGAGAGTAGGGATAAACAGGACATTTTTAAGTTGGCAGGCCAGGATTAGTGAAGTGCCACAAGATTCAGTGCTCGGGCCTTGGCTGTCTACAATATTAATGACTTGGATGAAGAGAAATAGAGTAATGTAGCTATGTTTGCTGATGACACAAAGCTGATTGGAATGTAAGCTGCAAGAAGAACGCAAAGCTAAGTGGGAATGTAAACAGTGAGGAGGACACAAAGTTGGGTGGGAATGTAAGCTGTGAGGGGACACAAAGCTGGGTGGGAATGTAAGCTGTGAGGAGGATACAAAGCTGGGTGGGAATGTAAGCTGTGAGGATACAAAGCTGGGTGGGAATGTAAGCTGTGAGGAGGACACAAAGCTGGGTGGGAATGTAAGCTGTGAGGGGACACAAAGCTGGGTGGGAATGTAAGCTGTGAGGACACAAAGCTGGGTGGGAATGTAAGCTGTGAGGGGACACAAAGCTGGGTGGGATTGTAAGCTGTGAAGGGACACAAAGCTGGGTGGGAATGTAAGCGGTGAGTAGGATACAAAGCTGGGTGGGAATGTAAGCTGTGAGGAGGACACAAAGCTGGGTGGGAATGTAAGCTGTGAAGGGACACAAAGCTGGGTGGGAATGTAAGCGGTGAGTAGGATACAAAGCTAAGTGGGAATTGTTATGGGCCAGGGTTTAGAGAATCCCAAAGTGTATCATGGAGTTCACCTGACCCACAACTTTTCATAGATTGTGGTATTGGGAGCACACGGCCCACTCTACAGGTCTGGTAGAGCAGAAATGAAACCGTATTTTTTAAAGCAAAATAATGTTTATTCTATGAACTCAAGTTAACATTTTTAAAACATACAGTGAACATCTTAGCAACCATTAATTCAAATACAACCCCCAAAGAATACAACACTAAGTAATTCTTAAACTATCCTTTTAACATCCATAAGACTTAAACAAAACCTTTAACCAGAAGTACATCAGGTTAAAGTCACTACTGAGACCAGTTATTAGTTTTAAATCACCAAAGGATCGATTTACAGTTTTTAGATTACAGAGAGAGAGAGACACCTTTTGGCTGTGACTGCAGCTATCCAGCTCTGAAAACGAAACTAAAACATACCCTGCAGCAAACAGCCTAAAACGAGAGTAAGAAGCTGACAGGCAGCCCAGCTCCACCCACTCTCTGACATCACTGCAGTAATAAACATCCATTTCTTAAAGATACTCTCACTACAGATATTTATGTACACACTCATTTATAAACACCCATTTCTTAAAGGTACATTTCTTAAACACCCATTTCTTCAAGGTACTCTCACATGACACCTCCCCCCAAGAAAAAAAATAAACTATCAACTTCAAGATGGTTTCATTTTTCACCTTTTCACTATCCTTTAAGAAATGCACACAGTAAATATACTTTTTAGCTGTAATAATACATACTGGAATGGCCTCTGGAAACCTAGTAGACACATCCATTATAGTCAAAAGATATTGATTCCCACTTTTTAGAATCATAGAATCATAGAAGTTTACAGCATGGAAACAGGCCCTTCGGCCCAACCAGTCCATGCCGCCCAGTTTTTACCATTAAGCTAGTCCCAGTTGCCCGCACTTGGCCCATAACCCTCTATACCCATCTTACCCATGTAACTATCTAAATGTTTTTTAAAAGACACAATTGTACCCGCCTCTACTACTACCTCTGGCAGCCCATTCCAGACACTCTCTACCCTCTGAGTGAAGAAATTGCCCCTCTGGGCCCTTCTGAATCTCTCCCCTCTCACCTTAAACCTATGCCCTCTAGTTTTAGACTCCTCTACCTTTGGGAAAAGATGTTGACTATCTACCTTATCTATGCCCCTCATTATTTTATAGACCTCTATAAGATCACCCCTAAGCCTCCTACGCTCCAGGGAAAAAAGTCCCAGTCTATCCAGCCTCTCCTTATAACTCAAACCATCAAGTCCCGGCCACATCCTAGTAAATCTTTTCTGCACTCTTTCCAGTTTAATAATATCCTTTCTATAATAGGGTGACCAGAACTGCACACAGTATTCCAAGTGTGGCCGTACCAATGTCTTGTACAACTGCAACAAGACGTCCCAACTCCTGTATTCAGTGTTCTGACCAATGAAACCAAGCATGCCGAATGCTTTCTTCACCACCCTGTCCACCTGCGACTCCACCTTCAAGGAGCTATGAACCTGTACTCCTAGATCTCTTTGTTCTATAACTCTCCCCAACACCATACCATTAACTGAGTAGGCCCTGGCCTGATTCGATCTGCCAAAATGCATCACCTCACATTTATCTAAATTAAACTCCATCTGCCATTCGTCGGCCCACTGGCCTAATTGATCAAGATCCCGTTGCAATCCTAGATAACCTTCTTCACTATCCACTGTGTCACCAATCTTGGTGTCATCTGCAAACTTACTAACCATGCCTCCTAAATTCTCATCCAAATCATTAATATAAATCACAAATAACAGTGGACCCAGCACCGATCCCTGAGGCACACCACTGGTCACAGGCCTCCAGTTTGAAAAACAACCCTCCTCTGCCTTCTGTCGTCCAGCCAATTTTGAATCCAATTGGCAACCTCACCCTGGATCACCCTTAACCTTCTGCAACAACCTACCATGCGGTACCTTGTCAAAGGCTTTGCTAAAGTCCATGTAGACAACGTCTACTGCACTGCCCTCATCTACCTTCTTGGTCACCCCCTCAATCAAATTTGTGAGACATGATTTTCCACGCACAAAGCCATGCTGACTGCCCCGAATCAATCCTTGCCTCTCTAAATGCTTGTAGATCCTGTCTCTCAGAATACCTTCTAGCAACTTACCTACTACAGACGTTAGGCTCACCGGTCTGTAGTTCCCAGGCTTTTCCCTGCTGCCCTTTTTAAACAAGGGCACAACATTCGCCACTCTCCAATCTTCAGGCACCTCACCTGTGGCTGCCGATGATTCAAATATCTCTGTTAGGGGACCCGCAATTTCCTCCCTAGCCTCCCACAACATCCTGGGATACATTTCATCGGGTCCCGGGGATTTATCTACCTTGATGCGCTTTAAGACTTCCAGCACCTCCTCCTCTGTAATATGCACACTTCTCAAGACATCACTATTTATTTCCCTTAGTTTCCTAACATCCATGCCTTTCTCCACCGTGAATACCGATGAGAAATATTCATTCAGGATCTCACCCAACTCTTGTGGCTCTGCACATAGATGTCCTTGTTGATCCTTAAGAGGCCCTACTCTGTCCCTAGTTACTCTTTTCCCCTTTATGTATCTGTAGAATCTCTTTGGATTCTCCCTTGCATTATTTGCCAAAGCAATTTCATGTCCCCTTTTTGCCCTCCTGATTTCCCTCTTAACTCTATTTCGACAATCTCTATACTCTTCAAGGGATCCACTTGATCCCAGTTGCTTATGTACGTCATATGCCTCCTTCTTCTTTTTGACAAGAGTCTCAATATCTCGAGTCATCAAGGGTTCCCTACTTCTACCAGCCTTGCCCTTCACTCTAAAGGGAATGTGCTTACCCTGCACCCTGGTTAACACATTTTTAAAAGCCTCCCATTTACCAGCCGTCCCTTTGCCTGTCAACAGTCTCCCCCAATCTACCTCCGAAAGTTCCTGTCTGATACCATCAAAATTGGCCTTGCCCCAATTAAGAATTTTAACTCTTGGGCCAGACCTATCATTCTCCATAGCTATCTTAAAACTAATGGAGTTATGGTCACTTGTCCCAAAGTGATCTCTCACTAGCACTTCTGTCACTTGCCCTTCCTTATTTCCCAAGACGAGGTCAAGTTTTGCCCCCTCTCTAGTCGGTCCATCCTCTCTAGTCGGTCCATCCACATACTGAATGAGAAATTCCTCCTGAATACACTCAACAAATTTCCCTCCATCCAAGCCCCTAATGCTATGGCTGTCCCAGTCAATGTTGGGAAAGTTAAAGTCCCCTACTACTACCACCCTATTATTCTTGCAGCTATCTGTAATCTCCTTACATATTTGCTCCTCAATTTCCTGCTGACTATTTGGGGGCCTGTAGTACAGTCCTACCAAGGTGATCTCTCCCTTCTTATTTTTCAGTTCCACCCATATAGACTCAGTGGGCGAACCCTCGGATAAAAGTACTGCCGTGATGTTCTCCCTAATCAAAAACGCCACTCCCCCTCCTCTCTTACCTCCTGTTCTATCCTTTCTATAGCATCTGTACCCCGGAACATTGAGCTGCCAGTCCTGCCCCTCCCTTAGCCATGTTTCAGTCATAGCTATAATATCCCAGCCCCATGTGCCTGAGTTCATCCGCTTTGCCCGTCAGGCCCCTTGCATTGAAATAAATGCAGTTTAATGTAGACCTTCCTTGCTCTCTGCCCTGCTTTCTCTGGTCATGCTTTACACACTCTCCCTTCCTGCCTTTTGTTTCTGTCCCCACTGACTTCCTACATCGGTTCCCATCCCCCTGCCACATTAGTTTAAACCCTCCCCAACTGCACTAGCAAACACCCCCCCGAGAACATTGGTTCCGGTCCCACCCAGATGCAGACCGTCCGATTTGTACAGGTCCCACCTCCCCCAGAACCGGTCCCAATGTCCCAGGAATTTGAAACCCTCCCTCTTGCACCATCTCTCAAGCCACGTATTCATCCTAGCTATCCTGTCATTCCTACTCTGACTATCACGTGGCACTGGTAGCAATCCTGAGATTACTACCTTTGAGGTCCTACTTTTTAGTTTAACTCCTAACTCCCTAAATTCAGCTTGTAGGACCTCATCCCGTTTTTTACCTATATCGTTGGTGCCTATATGCACCACGACAGCTGGCTGTTCACCCTCCCCCTCCAGAATGCCCTGCAGCCGCTCCGAGACATCCTTGACCCTTGCACCAGGGAGGCAACATACCAACCTGGATTCTCGTTTGCATCCACAGAAACGCCTGTCTATTCCCCTTACAATTGAATCCCCTATCACTATAGCTCTGCCACTCTTTTTCCCGCCCTTCTGTGCAGCAGAGCCAGCCACGGTGCTATGAACCTGGCTGCTGCCACCATCCCCTGTTGAGCCATCTCTCCCATTTTTGTTTTAGGAAGCGATCCTACGCAATCAATTAGGACCCTTGTAAAAGCTTCCTTAAATGCTGGATATTAAGGGCGCTGGTTTTATCGCTGCTTGAGGTTTCCTTATCACTTGACATGTGTGACACGATTGACAAAATTTAACTACATCTTTATGTAATCCAGGCCAAAAAAAATGTTTTTGGATTTTAGCTTGAGTTTTCCTTACTCCCAAATGACCTCCCACTGGTACCTCATGTGCAACTCGCAGCACCTCCTTTCTATACCCTACCGGCAATACTACTTGATGAACTTCTGCCCACTTTTCATCCGCCTGCATATGTAAAGGTCTCCATTTTCTCATCAAGACATAACTTTTACGGTAATAACACTCTGGTATACACTCAGATTCCTCTTCTGTGTATGCTTTCTGATACACCCGGTTTATTTCTACATCTTTCTGTTGTAACTCCGCTAATTTTCCTGAACTAAAAATATCCGCCTCATCCTCCACTTGTTCTTTTTCAACCATCTGATCAAAAATCGTTTCTGATAATTGCACTTCAACTTCATCTTCATGCTTTGATTTCTCCTCTTGTCTTAACCTGTGACTTTGCGAGCTTGTTACTACACAATCCGGAAAAATCCCAGGAGATTAGTCCTTCAACACTTCGGTTGTCTGGTTTTCCACTGGCTTATCAACCACAGTAGGCATCACTCCCACTTGTGATCCAGCTATATCATTACCCAAGATAAACTGTATTCCTGGACAAGATAGTTTCTCTATTACTCCTACTACCTCTTCACCACTCTTCACTGGACGTTCCAACCTTACCTTATATAATGGAATGCTACTCCTCTCACCCTGAATTCCACATATTACCACCTTTTCTGGCAACATTCTTCCCAAACTACATGACTCCTCATCTCTTACCATGAAAGATTAACTAGCTCCCATATCTCTTAAAATTGTGACTTCTTTACCTGCTCTTCCTGATACACATGAGTAAACTTTACCCACACAAGTAAATTCTTTAAAGACATCTGGCACCTTCTTATCAATCACCTGTTGATCAGGCTGTACGATCTTTTGCACCTCCTTCGCTTCACTTGGGCTTTCCTTTACCTCTTTAACAAACCCCACTGTCTTATCCTGTTTTACCACATTAGCCGCCCCAGTGCTTTTCTTCAACCACCAACACTGTGACTTTACGGTAGCATAGTGGTTAGCACAATTGCTTCACAGCTCCAGGGTCCCAGGTTCGATTCCCGGCTTGGTTCACTGTCTGTGCGGAGTCTGCACGTTCTCCCCGTGTGTGCGTGGGTTTCCTCAGGGTGCTCCGGTTTCCTCCCACAGTCCAAAGACGTGCAGGTTAGGTGGATTGGCCAAGCTAAATTGCCCTTAGTGTCCAAAATTGCCCTTAGTGTTGGGTGGGGTTACTGGGTTATGGGGATATGGTGGAAGTGTGGATCTTGGGTAGGGTGCTCTTTCCAAGAGCCGGTGCAGACTCGATGGGCCAAATGGCCGCCTCCTGTATTGGAAATTCTATGAATTTACATGGCCCGAGTTTATTACAGTGAAAACATTTGAAACTTTTCACTTCTTTCCATCGTCCTGGATTTCTTTTTTAGTCTGAGGTATACTCTCCGTATTTTCTCCCATCAGATCACCTTTACCTTTACCACTTGAGTATTTCTCATGTCCCCAGTTTCTATCCCTCACCGGCTGAAACTGATGTCGGAAATCAAACTTTGATTTATGAACTAATTCATAATCATCTGCCATTTCTGCTGCTAATCTCGCAGTTTTAACCCTCTGTTCTTCCACATGAGTTCTCACTACATCAGGAATTGAATTTTTAAACTCCTCCAAAAGTATAATTTCTCGGAGAGCTTCATACGTTTGGTCTATTTTCAAAGCCCTTAGCCACCTATCAAAATTAATCTGTTTGAGCCTTTCAAACTCCATGAATGTTTGACCAAATTCTTTCCTTAAATTTCTAAACCTTTGTCTGTAAGCTTCGGGCACTCGTTCATATGCACCTAAGATGGATTTTTTCACCTCCTCATACGTCCCAGATACCTCCTACGGTAATGATGCAAACACTTCACTAGCCCTACCTATCAGGTTTGTTTGAATCAGTAATACCCACATGTCCTGTTTAGCTACCTTCTCAAATGAAATGAAAAAGGCTTCTACCTCTTCTCATCAAACCTTGGCAATGCTTGGACATATTTAAATAGATCCCCACCAAGCCTTCAACAATGACGCTCTTTTTCACTATCCTTATCACTATCATCCAACTGTACGTTTCCCTTTACGCCTGCCAATCTTAACTGACTGTCATGTTTCATGGCCATTTTCTGAAGTTCAGTTTCACTCTCTTTATCTTTTCCCTGATCTGTATCTCCATTTCTCTTTCTTTTCCTCTCTCTCTCTTTCGTACTCAAGCTGCTTTAATTCTTTCTCATATTCCATTTGTTTAATTTGCAACTGAATTTTTGCCATTTCCAATGAGTCAAACTGTATCTCAGGCAACTTTAAATGCTTAGTCACCGCCATAATGACCTCATCTTTTCGCATTTTGTCAGGTCATGTTAACTGCAATGTTTTTGCCAAATCGAACAGTCTGCTTTTAGTCTCTGTCCGTAAGGTACTGCATGTGACCGTTTCCAACCCCAAAAACTTCAGAGCCTCTGAAAGAGCCATTGTCCACAACACACTCCCTACTTAAACAAGAATACCACACCTGAAAAGCAAAGACAATATGCTCACCCCTCACTGTCTTTAAGTTCACTAAGCCAATCCAATAGATAGACTTTTATCCCCCTCGAGCCCCACAATTTGTTATGGGACAGAGTTTCGAGAACCCCAAAGTGTATCATGGAGTTCACCTGACCCACAACTTTTAATAGATTGCGGTATGGGGAGCACACGGCCCACTCTACAGGTGTGGTACAGCAGTAATGGAAAAGTATCTTTTTAAGCAAAACAATGTTTATTCCATGAACTCAAGTAAACCTTTTTAAAATATAGTGAACATCTTAGCAACCATTAATTCAAATACAACCCCCATAGAATACAACACTAAGTAATCCTTAAGCTGTCCTTTACAAATCCATAAGACTTAAACAAAAACTTTAAACAGAAGCACATCAGGTTAAAGTCACTACTGAGAGCAGTTATTAGTTTTAAATCATCAAAGGATCGATTTACAGTTTTTAGATTACAGAGAGAGAGACTCATACACCTTCTGGCTGTGACTGCAGCTATCCAGCTCTGAAAACGAAACTAAAATACACCCTGCAGTGAACAGCCTAAAACGAAAGTAAAAAGCTGACAGGCAGCCCAGCTTCACCCACTCTCTGACATCACTGCAGTAATAAACTTCAATTTCTTAAAGATACTCTCACTACAGATATTTATATACACACCTATTTATAAACACCCATTTCTTAAAGGTACATTTCTTAAACACCCATTTCTTCAAGGTACTCTCACATGACACCTCCCCCAAGAAAGAAAAATAAACCATCAACTTCAAGATGGTTTCATTTTTCACCTTTTCACTATCCATTAAGAAATGCACACAGTAAATATACGTAAAGGTACTTTCACATGACAGAATGTAAACTGTGATGAGCACACAAAGCAGAGTGGGAATGTAAGCTGTGAGGAGGATACAAAGCTGGGTGGGAATGTAAGCTGTGAGGAGGATACAAAGCTGGGTGGGAATGTAAGGTGTGAGGAGGATACAAAGCTGGGTGGGAGTGTAAGCTGTGAGGAGGATACAAAGCTGGGTGGGAGTGTAAGCTGTGAGGAGGACACAAAGCTGGGTGGGAATGTAAGCTGTGAGGAGGACACAAAGCTAAATGGGAATGTAAGGTGTCAGGAGGACAGAAATCTAAGTGGGAATGTAAGGTATCAGGTGGACACAAAACTAGGTGGGAATATATGCTGTGAGGAGGATACAAGACTGGGTGGGAATGTAAACTCTGAGGAGGATAACGAGCTGGGTGGGATTGTAAGCTGTGAGAAGAATACAAAGCTGGGTGGGAATATAAGCTGTCAGGGGGACACAAAGCTGGGTGGGAATGTAAGCTGTGAGGAGGATAACGAGCTGGGTGGGAATGTAAACTGAGGGGGATACAAAGCTGAGTGGAAATGTAAGCTGTGAGGGGGATACAAAGCTGGGTGGGAGTGTAAGCTGTGAGGGGGATACAAAGCTGGGTGGGAATGTAAGCTGTGAGGGGGTACAGAGCTGAGTGGAAATGGACGCTGTGAGGGGGACACAACGCTGGGTGGGAATGTAAGCTGTGAGGAGGATACAAAGCTGAGTGGAAATGAAAGCTGTGAGTGGGTACAGAGCTGAGTGGAAATGGACGCTGTGAGGGGGATACAAAGCTGGGTGGGAATGTAAGCTGTGGCCATTTTGGACTGCGATGAGGGGAATTTTCTTCACTCGGAGGAGTTGTGAATCTTTGGAACTCTCCCCAGAGGATTGCGGGAACTATGTTGTGGTGTATGTTCAAGACCGGAATCAATTTATCTTTGGTCTCTCAGGGAAGTCGAGGGATAAGGGGAGCGGGCGGCAGAGAGTGGAGTAGGGGCACGAAAAAAAATCAGCCACAATTGTGTTGAATGGCGGAGCCGGCTCGAGGGGCCGAACAGCCGTCTGCTGCTCCTGTTTCTTTGGTTCTGACCTGGCCAGTTATCTCATTCGGTGAGATCTTGCTGTGCACCGGCTATCCGCCGCGCTGCCCTGTGTCGGAACAGTGATCATGTGTTGAGAGGTCCATCACTGGTAGCCAACCTGTCCTGATGCCCAAAGATTGTTGAAAGGCTTGATAGAAATGGCATTGTTCTTCCTGTGGGGGATCATCTTGGGACTGCGTCCAAACAGCGGCCGAATAGGACGGGACCATTTCTCTACACGGGCTGCTGGGATGCAAATCGCCAAGCGCCAGGGATGATTATGCCACTTCAAAATCTTATGAGGGACGCAGAAAGCAAGAGAGCTGTGAAATGAACATCGCTTCAGGGTTAGTGAAGTGAAGGTAAAGGAGTTTAGTGTTGCAGGAAACAGGGCTGCCAAATTGAACAGAAGAACATGTCAAACCTCAATCTTGGAGCACTGTGCACCGCTCTGGTCTCCATATCCTCTGCTGGACCACACTGGGAGCACTGTGCACCGCTCTGGTCTCCATATCCTCTGCTGGACCACACTGGGAGCACTGTGCACAGTTCTGGTCTCCATATCCCTCAGTTAGACCACACTGGGAGCACTGTGCACAGTTCTGGTCTCCATATCCCTCAGTTAGACCACACTGGGAGCACTGTGCACAGTTCCGGTCTCCATATCCCTCCGACCACACTGAGAGCAATGTGTACAGTTCTGGTATCCATAATCCCTCAGTTAGATCACACTGGGAGCACTGTGCACAGTTCCGGTCTCCATATCCCTCAGACCACACTGGGAGCACTGTGCACAGTTGTGGTCTCCATATCCCTCAGTTAGACCACACTGAGAGCACTGTGCACAGTTCCGGTCTCCATATCCCTCGGTTAGACCACACTGGGAGCACTGTGCACAGTTCTGGTCTCCATATCCCTCGGTTAGACCACACTGGGAGCACTGTGCACAGTTCCGGTCTCCATATCCCTCAGACCACACAGAGAGCAATGTGTACAGTTCTGGTATCCATAATCCCTCAGTTAGATCACACTGGGAGCACTGTGCACAGTTCCGGTCTCCATATCCCTCAGACCACACTGGGAGCACTGTGCACAGTTCTGGTCCCATATCTCTCGGTTAGGCCACATGGGAGCACTGTGCACAGTTCTGGTCTTCATATCCATCGGTTAGACCACACTGAGAGCACTGTGCACAGTTGTGGTCTCCATATCCCTCAGTTAGACCACACTGAGAGCACAGTGCACAGTTCTGGTCTCCATATCCCTTGGTTAGACCACACTGGGAGCACTGTGCACAGTTGTGGTCTCCATATCCCTCGGTTAGACCACACTGGGAGCACTGTGCACAGTTCTGGTCTCCATATCCCTCAGTTAGACCACACTGGGAGCACTGTGCACAGCTCCGGTCTCCATATCCCTCAGACCACACAGAGCAATGTGCACAGTTCTGGTATCCATAATCCCTCAGTTAGACCACACTGGGAGCACTGTGCACAGTTCCGGTCTCCATATCCCTCAGACCACACTGAGAGCACTGTGCACAGTTCTGGTCTCCATATCTCTCGGTTAGGCCACACTGGGAGCACTGTGCACAGTTCTGGTCTCCATATCCCTCGGTTAGACCACACTGAGAGCACTGTGCACAGTTGTGGTCTCCATATCCCTCAGTTGGACCACACTGAGAGCACTGTGCACAGTTCCGGTTTCCATGTCCCTCGGTTAGACCACACTGGGAGCACTGTGCACAGTTCTGGTCTCCATATCCCTCAGTTAGACCACACTGGGAGCACTGTGCACTGTTCTGGTCCCCATATCCCTCGGTTAGACCACACTGAGAGCACTGTGCACAGTTCTGGTCTCCATATCCCTCGGCTAGACCACACTGGGAGCACTGTGCACAGTTCTGGTCTCCATATCCCTTGGTTAGACCACAGTGGGAGCACTGTGCACAGTTCCGGTCTCCATATCCCTCAGACCACACTGGGAGCACTGCGCATAGTTCTGGTCTCCATATCCCTCAGTTCGACCACACTGGGAGCACTGTGCACAGTTCTGGTCTCCATATCCCTCAGTTAGACCACACTGGGAGCACTGTGCACAGTTCTGGTATCCATAATCCCTCAGTTAGACCACACTGGGAGCACTGTGCACAGTTCCGGTCTCCATATCCCTCAGACCACACTGTGAGCACTGTGCACAGTTCTGGTCTCCATATCCCTCAGTTAGACCACACTGGGAGCACTGTGCACAGTTCTGGTATCCATAATCCCTCAGTTAGACCACACTGGGAGCACTGCACAGTTCCGGTCTCCATATCCCTCAGACCACACTGAGAGCACTGTGCACAGTTCTGGTCTCCATATCTCTCGGTTAGGCCACATGGGAGCACTGTGCACAGTTCCGGTCTCCGTATCCCTCGGTTAGACCACACTGAGAGCACTGTGCACAGTTGTGGTCTCCATATCCCTCAGTTAGACCACACTGGGAGCACTGTGCACAGTTCTGGTCTCCATATCCCTTGGTTAGACCACACTGAGAGCACTGTGCACAGTTGTGGTCTCCATATGCCTCAGTTAGACCACACTGAGAGCACTGTGCACATTTCTGGTCTCCATATCCCTTGGTTCGACCACACTGGGAGCACTGTGCACAGTTCTGGTCTCCATATCCCTCGGTTAGACCACACTGAGAGGACTGTGCACAGTTCTGGTCTCCATATCCCTCGGTTAGACCACACTGGGAGCACTGTGCACAGTTCTGGTCTCCATATCCCTCGGTTAGACCATACTGGGAGCACTGTGCACAGTTCTGGTCTCCATATCCCTCAGTTAGACCACACTGGGAGCACTGTGCACAGCTCCAGTCTCCATATCCCTCAGACCACACTGTTGAGCACTGTGCACAGTTCTGGTCTCCATATCCCTCAGTTAGACCACACTGGGAGCACTGTGCACAGCTCCAGTCTCCATATCCCTCAGACCACACAGAGCAATGTGCACAGTTCTGGTATCCATAATCCCTCAGTTAGACCACACTGGGAGCACTGTGCACAGTTCCGGTCTCCATATCCCTCAGACCACACTGAGAGCTCTGTGCACAGTTCTGGTCTCCATATCTCTCGGTTAGGCCACATGGGAGCACTGTGCACAGTTCTGGTCTCCATATCCCTCGGTTAGACCACACTGAGAGCACTGTGCACAGTTCCGGTCTCCATATCCCTCGGTTAGACCACACTGGGAGCACTGTGCACAGTTCTGGTCTCCATATCCCTCAGTTAGACCACACTGGGAGCATTGTGCACAGTTGTGGTCTCCATATCCCTCAGTTAGACCACACTGAGAGCACTGTGCACAGTTCCGGTCTCCATATCCCTTGGTTAGACCACACTGGGAGCACTGTGCACAGTTATGGTCTCCATATCCCTCAGTTAGACCACACTGGGAGCACTGTGCACAGTTCCGGTCTCCATATCCCTCAGTTAGACCACACTGAGAGCACTGTGCACAGTTCTGGTCTCCATACCCCTTGGTTAGACCAGACTGGGAGCACTGTGCACAGTTCTGGTCTCCATATCCCTCAGTTAGACCAAACTGGGAGCACTGTGCACAGCTCTGGTCTCCATATTTCTTTGTTAGACCACACTGAGAGCACTGTGCAGCATTCTGGTCTTCATATCCCTCTGTGAGACCAAACTTAGAGCAATGTGCACAGTTGTGGTCTCCATATCCCTCGGTTAGACCACACTGGGAGCACTGTGCACAGCTCTGAAATCAAAAGAGTAAATGCTGGGAAATCTCAGCAGGTCTGGCAGCATCTGTCGGCAGAGATGAGCGCTAACATTTCGAGTCCAGGTGACCCGTTGTCAAAGCTACATTTTGTGCACAGCTCTGATCTCCATATCCCCCACAATCAACATTCTGGGGGCTATCATTGATCAGAAACTAAACTGGACTAGCCATATCAATACTGTGGCTCCCAGAGCAGGTCAAAGGCTAGGAATCGTATGGCGAGCAACTGACCCCCTGACCTCCGCCGCCCCCCCCCCCCCCCCCCCCCCACACTTCTACCATTGACAAGGACACAAGTCGGGAGTGTGATGGGGCCCTCTCCACTTGCCTGGATGAGTGGCGGCTCCAAGAACACGGGAGAAGCTTGACACCATCCAGGACAAAGCCTGCTTGATTGCTCCCCCTTCCACAAACATTCAAACCCTCCACCACCGGCGAACAGTGGCAGCCGTGTGTACCATCTACAAGATGCACTGCAGTAACTCGCCAAGGCTCCTTAGTCAGCATCCTGACTTGGAAATATATCGCCGTCCCTTCATCGTTGCTGGGTCAAAATCCTGGAACTCTGTCCCTAACTGCACAGTGGGTATACCTACACCTCGGGGACTGCAGCGGTTCAAGAAGGCAGCTCACCATCACCTTCTGAAGGGCAACTAGGGATGGGCAACAAATGCCGATTTAACCATTGATGCTCACATCCCATAAATGATTTTTTTAAAAACAATTGGTGTGAATTCATAAACCCACACCTTCTTGGCAACACTCCCTTTAGATTATGACAGTTAAAGATTTTTGTGATCTTATCCCAGGCAAAACTGCTGTCATGACTCCTCACTCGTTTCCACTCTGCTGTGGAAATCCAAAAATGCTCAAGAGAAAGACTGCTTTCTGCAACAAAGACTCTTCTGGCTGGACTGGAGGACTGAGTTGCACCTTCTCCCAGCACAGAGCTGTTTCCAGGAGGTCTTCTGCACTCAGCCAATGCACCTCAGCTCAACATTTTCCCTTATGTATCCTATTTCTCTTTCATCACAGATCCTGTTGTCCTCAGCTGCTCTTTGAACTTAACTTTTCCAAATATTAAAAGAAAGTTCATTGTTTTCTTCTTATTTGGGTCAAGTACAATTTAATAACCTTTCCTTTGTTGCTTATCTATCTGTTGCAAGCTATAAAAGCCTTTTACTCGCCTTTGCAATTTTCTGACTGACAATTTGAAGTCCCTATCTTATCTCCTAAAGTAAATTTCTAAAATCAACTTCAATCACTTCACCGCGGCTTTATTACAAATACATGCATTTAACCTCTGCACTTTTATCTCTCAACACTCGCAAACAGGTTATCCCCAATGACCTTTCCCCACTTTAGTTAAATCACACACAAACACATAGCCATCTTTTTAGGTGGTGCAGCGGTTAGCTCTGCAGCCACACGGTGCTGAGGACCCAGGTTCGATTTCGGCGCCAGGTCACTGTCGTGTGGAGTTTGAGTTCTCCCCGTGTCTGCGTGGGTTTCACCTCCGTAACCCAAAAATGTGCAGGATAGGTGGATTGGCCATGTTAAATTGCCCCTTCATTGGAAAAAGAAGAATTGGGTACTCTAATTTTATATTAAAAAAACACACATAGCCATCTTTATCAGATAACACACTATTTCCCGAAAATATTTTTTGCTAAGTACTATCTGGCCTCACACTGTCTACAGTTCTGGTTCCCATATTCCTTGGTTAGACCACACTCTGCTTCCTTCCATCACCAGGTGAGAAATGGGGATGTTCCCTGATGATTACACACATGTTCAGCACCAAGCGTGACTCCTCAGATACGGACCAGTCCTTGTCCAAATGCAGCAAGACCTGGACAATATCCAGGCTTGGGCTGACAAGTGACGAGTATGATTTGCACCACAAGGGCGGCACGGTGGCGCAGTGGTTGGCACTACTGCCTCACAGGGCTGAGGACCTGGGATCAATCCTGGCCCTGGGTCACTTGTCCGTGTGGAGTTTGCACATTCTCCCCGTGTCTGCGTGGGTCTCACCCCCACAATCCGAAGATGTGCAGGCTAGGTGAATTGACCACGCTAAATTAACCCTTAATTGGGGAAAAAAAGAATTGGGTACCCTAAATTTAATAAAAGGTTTCTAACCACAGATGTGCTCGGCAATGGCCATCACACCTTGACAGTCAATGGCATTGCCATCGCTGAATGCCCCCCACTGTCAATATCCTGGGGGGGGGGGGGGGGGGGGGGGTGGTTACCGTTGACCAGAAACTGAACTGCTATGAGCAGGTCAGAGGCTGGGAATCCTGAGGAGAGTAACTCACGTCCTGACTCCACACTCCCCCACAAAAGCCTGTCCACCATCCATATGGACGCAAGCCAGGAGTGTGATGGGACCCTCTCCACTTGCCTGGATGAGTGCAGCTCCAACAACACTCAAGAAGCTCGATACCATCCAGGACAAAGCAGCCCCGCTCGATCGACACCCCATCCACAGACATTCACTCCCTCCAGCACCGACACACAGCAGCAGCCGTGTGTACCGTCTTCAAGATGCTCTGCAGCGATTGGCCAAGGCTCCTTCGACAGCACCTTCCAAACCCGCCACCTCTACCATCCAGAGGGACAGGGGCAGCAGACACATGGGGAACACCCACCGCCTGCAAGTTCCCCTCCAAACCCCACACTCACCATCCTGACTGGGGAATATATCGGCCATTCCTTCACTGTCACTGGGGCAAAATCCTGCAACTCCCTCCCTAACAGCACTGTGGGTGTACCTACACCACACAGATTGCGGAGGTTCAAGATGGCGGCTCACCCACCACCTTCTCAAGGGGCGATTAGGGATGGGTATTAAATGCTGGGCCAGGCCAGGGACACCCACATCCCTTGAACAAATCTTGAAGAAAAACCTCGGTTAGACCACACTGGGAGCACTGTGCACAGTTCTGGTCTCCATATCCCTCGGTTAGACCACACTGGGAGCGCTGTGCACAGTTCTGGTCTCCATATCCCTCGGTTGGACCACACTGGGAGCACCGTGCACAGTTCTGGTCTCCATATCCCTCGGTTAGACCACACTGGGAGCACTGTGCACAGTTCTGGTCTCCATATCCCTCGGTTAGACCACACTGGGAGCACTGTGCACAGTTCTGGTCTCCATATCCCTCGGTTGGACCACACTGGGAGCACCGTGCACTGTTCTGGTCTCCATTTCCCTCGGTTAGACCACACTGGGAGCACTGTGCACAGTTCTGGTCTCCATATCCCTCGGTTAGACCACACTGGGAGCACTGTGCACAGTTCTGGTCTCCATATCCCTCGGTGGACCACACTGGGAGCACCGTGCACAGTTCTGGTCTCCATATCCCTCGGTTAGACCACACTGGGAGCACCGTGCACAGTTCTGGTCTCCATATCCCTCGGTTAGACCACACTGGGAGCACTGTGCACAGTTCTGGTCTCCATATCCCTCGGTTATACCACACTGGGAGCACTGTACACAGTTCTGGTCTCCGTATCCCTCGGTTAGACCACACTGGGAGCACTGTGCACAATTCTGGTCTCCATATCCCTCGGTTAGACCACACTGGGAGCACTGTGCACAGCTCTGGTCTCCGTATCGCTCAGTTAGACCACACTGGGAGCAGTGTGCACAGTTCTGGTCTCCATATCCCTGAGTTAGACCACACTGGGAGCACTGTGCACAGTTCTGGTCTTCATATCCCTCGGTTAGACCACACTGGGAACACTATGCACAGTTCTGGTCTCCGTATCCCTCGGTTAGACCACACTGGGAGCACTGTGCACAGTTCTGGTCTCCGTATCCCTCAGTTAGAATACGCTGGGAGCACTGGGCACCGTTCTGGTCTCCATATCCCTCAGTTAGACCACACTGGGAGCACGGTGCTCAGTTCTGGTCTCCATATCCCTCGGTTAGACCACACTGGGAGCACTGTGCACAGTTCTAGTCTCCATATCCCTCGGTTAGACCACAGTGGGAGCACTGGGCACAGTTCTGGTCTCCATATCCCTCGGTTAGACCGCACTGGTCACCGTTCTGGTCCCTTGAGAAGGTGGTGGGTGAGCTGCCGTCTTTAACCGCTGCAGTCCCGTGTGGTGTAAGGACACCCACAGTGCTTTTAGGGATGGAGTTCCAGGATTTTGACACAGCGGCAGTGAAGGAACGAGTGATATATTTCCAAGCCAGGATGGTGGGGTTTACAGAGGAACTTCCAAATGTTGGTGTTCCCAGGTATCTGCTGCCCTTGTCCTTCTCGGTGGTAGTGGTCATGGGTTTGGAAGGTGCTGCAGTAAGGAACCTTGGTGAGTTCCTGCAGGGCATTTCTGCCACTGTGTGCCGCTGGTGGAGGGAGTGAATGCTGTGTACTGGAACAACTGCAAGAGGCACGGCAAATTCTGGAGAACAAGTCTTTGGTACTATAGCCGGAATGGTGTCAGGGCCCATAACCGTTGCAGTATCCAGTGCCTTCTGTAGTTTATTTTATTTTTAAAATTTAGAGCACCCAATTCATTTTTCCAATTAAGGGGCAATTTAGCGTGGCCAATCCACCTATCCTGCACATCTTTGGGTTGTGGGGGCGAAACCCACGCAGACACGGGGAGAATGTGCAAACTCCACACGGACAGTGACCCAGAGCCGGGATCGAACCTGGGACCTCGGCTTCGTGAGACAGCAGTGCTAACCACTGCGCCAGCGTGCTGCCCTGCCTTCAGTAGTTTCTTGACATCACGTGGAGTGAATAGTATTGACCAAAGTCTTGCATCTGTGATGCTGGGGACATCCGGAGGAGGAGGCAGAGGTGGATCAGCCGCTGGGCACTTCTGGCTGAAGATTGTTGCTTCAACCTTGTGTTGTACAGTTATGCTGGGTTCCTCCATCAGTTGGGCAGCACGGTAGCACAGTGGTTAGCACTATGGCTTCACAGCGCCAGGGTCCCAGGTTCGATTCCCCGCTGGGTCACTGTGCGGAGTCTGCACGTTCTCCCCGTGTGTGCGTGGGTTTCCTCCAGGTGCTCCGGTTTCCTCCCACAGTCCAAAGATGTGCTGTTAGGTGGATTGGCCGTGATAAATTGCCCTTAGTGTCCAAAAAGGCTAGGTAGGGTTACTGGGTTATGGGGGGTAGAGTGGGGGTGTGGGCTTAAGTGGGGTGCTCTTTCCAAGGGCTGGTGCAGACCCGATAGGCCGAATGGCCTCCTTCAGCACTATAAATTCTATGATGATTCTCTGATTGAGGATGGGGATGTTTGTGGAGTCTCCTCCTGCAGCAACTTGTTTAATTGTCCACCACCATTCACGGCTCGACGTGGCAGGGCTGCAGACCTTACATTTGATGCGTTCCTTGTGGAATCGCTTAGCTCTATTACTTGCTGTTTATGCTGTTTGGCGCACAAGTAATCCTGTGTTGTAGCTTCACCAGGTTGACACCTCATTTTGTGGTGTGCCTGGTGTTGCTCCCGGCATGCTCTCCTGCCCTCTTCATTGAACCAGGGTTGATCCCTTGACTTGGTCGTAATGGTAGAGTGGGGGAAATGCCAGTTATGAGGTTATAGATTGTGGTTAAATATACAGCGCTTCATGGATACCTGTTCGTGAACTAAAACTATTCAGAATCCACTGGATCTGTTTGAAGTCTATCCCATTCAGCACGACGGTAGTGCCGTACAACACGATGAAGGATATCCTCAGCTCCATAGGGGCTTAATCTCCACAAAGAGCGGCACGGTGGCACAGTGGTTAGCACTGCTGCCTCAAAGCGCCAGTGACCCGGATTCGATCAGGTCACTGTCTGTGTGGAGTTTGCACATTCTCCCCATGTCTGCGTGGGTTTCCTCCGGGTGCACCGTGTTCCTTCCACAGTCCACAGATGTGCAGGGCAGGTGGATTGGCCATGGTCAATTGCCCCTTAAGATCCAAAGGTTAGATGGAGTTTTCTGGATTGGGGCTAGGTAGAGTGTTCTTTCCGAGGCTCAGGGCAGAGCTGGTCAAAGGGCCTCCTTCTGCACTCGAGCGATTCTATGGTGGTCGCAAGATAAAGGGGTTTCGATGGGGAGACGTGGGGAAGATGTTTCAACTTGGCGTTCATTGTCCAACCTGTGTTGCCACTGCTGGATGGGCCCAGACTCCTGGCTGTGAGGGGACTGTGGCACTCACACAGGACACTCCTAACATACATTAAGGAGCCTGTGTGCTGAGGTCAGGGTGGGGGCATCGGAGTGGTGTGCAGGAGCAGACTGGGTCTGGTCAGCATGTTTCCATGACATAATATTAGTTCAACCCTAATCAGAACCTTTTTTCTCTCACTCTCCCTTTATCTCTTGCTCTCTCTATCTCTGTCTCTCGCTCTCTGTCTCTCACATTCTCTGTCTCTCTTCTCGCTGTCTCTGTCTCTCACTCTGTGTCTCTATCTCTCGCTCTGTCTCTATCTCTCGCTCTGTCTCTATCTCTCGCTCTGTCTCTATCTCTCTCGCTCTGTCTCTCTCGCTCGCTATCTCTCTGTTTCTCGCTCTCTATCTCTGTCTCTCACTTTCGCTATCACTGTCCCTCACTCTGTCTGTTTCTCGCTCTCCCTTTATCGCTGTCTCTCGCTCCCTCTTTATTTCTGTCTCTCGCACCCTCTGTCTCTCTCACGCTCCCTATCGCTCGGATTCTCTGTCTCTCATGCTCTCTACCTCTGCCTTTCGCGCTCTCTATTTTGCTTCTCGCTCCCCATCTCTGCGTCTCGCTCTCTATCTCTGCCTCTCGATCTCTGCCTCTCGCTCTCTATCTCTGCCTCTCGCTCTCTTATCTCTGCCTCTCGCTCTCTATGTCTGCCTCTCGCTCTCTATCTCTGCCTCTCGCTCTCTATCTCTGCCTCTCACTCTCTATGTCTGCCTCTCGCTCTCTATCTCTGCCTCTCGCTCTCTATGTCTACCTCTCGCTCTCTATCTCTGCCTCTCGCTCTCTATCTCTGCCTCTCGCTCTCTATGTCTACCTCTCGCTCTCTATCTCTGCCTCTCGCTCTCTATCTCTGCCTCTCACTCTCTATCTCTGCCTCTCGCTCTCTATGTCTGCCTGTCGCTCTCTATCTCTGCCTCTCGCTCTCTATCTCTGCCTCTCGCTCTCTATCTCTGCCTCCCCTCTCTATCTCTGCCTCTCCCTCTCTATCTCTGCCTCTCGCTCTCTATCTCTGCCTCTCGCTCTCTATCTCTGCCTCTCGCTCTCTATCTCTGCCTCTCGCTCTCTATCTCTGCCTCTCGCTCTCTATCTCTGCCTCTCGCTCTCTATCTCTGCCTCTCGCTCTCTATCTCTGCCTCTCGCTCTCTATCTCTGCCTCTCGCTCTCTATCTCTGCCTCTCGCTCTCTATCTCTGCCTCTCGATCTCTGCCTCTCGCTCTCTATCTCTGCCTCTCGCTCTCTTATCTCTGCCTCTCGCTCTCTATGTCTGCCTCTCGCTCTCTATCTCTGCCTCTCGCTCTCTATCTCTGCCTCTCACTCTCTATGTCTGCCTCTCGCTCTCTATCTCTGCCTCTCGCTCTCTATGTCTACCTCTCGCTCTCTATCTCTGCCTCTCGCTCTCTATCTCTGCCTCTCGCTCTCTATGTCTACCTCTCGCTCTCTATCTCTGCCTCTCGCTCTCTATCTCTGCCTCTCACTCTCTATCTCTGCCTCTCGCTCTCTATGTCTGCCTGTCGCTCTCTATCTCTGCCTCTCGCTCTCTATCTCTGCCTCTCGCTCTCTATCTCTGCCTCCCCCTCTCTATCTCTGCCTCTCGCTCTCTATCTCTGCCTCTCGCTCTCTATCTCTGCCTCTCGCTCTATCTCTGCCTCTCGCTCTCTATCTCTGCCTCTCGCTCTCTATCTCTGCCTCTCGCTCTCTATCTCTGCCTCTCGCTCTCTATCTCTGCCTCTCGCTCTCTATCTCTGCCTCTCGCTCTCTATCTCTGCCTCTCCCTCTCTATCTCTGCCTCTCCCTCTCTATCTCTGCCTCTCGCTCTCTATCTCTGCCTCTCGCTCTCTATCTCTGCCTCTCGCTCTCTATCTCTGCCTCTCGCTCTCTATCTCTGCCTCTCGCTCTCTATCTCTGCCTCTCGCTCTCTATCTCTGCCTCTCGCTCTCTATCTCTGCCTCTCCCTCTCTATCTCTGCCTCTCGCTCTCTATCTCTGCCTCTCGCTCTCTATCTCTGCCTCTCCCTCTCTATCTCTGCCTCTCGCTCTCTATCTCTGCCTCTCCCTCTCTATCTCTGCCTCTCGCTCTCTATCTCTGCCTCTCGCTCTCTATCTCTGCCTCTCGTTCACAGGTGCTGCGATAAACGTTTGTGGACCAAAATTGATCTGAGCCGGCAGAAATCCATCACTCCGGCCATGCTGAGCGGAATCATTCGACGTCAGCCTGTCACCCTCGACCTGAGCTGGACCAGTATCTCCAAGAAACAATTAATGTGGCTCATTAACCGGCTGCAGGGTGGGTGTTCGGGGGGGTGGGTGTTCGGGGGGGGGGGGGTGTAGTGAGGCTGCAGGGTGGGTGTTCGGGGGGGTGGGTGTTCGGGGGGGGGGTGTAGTGAGGCTGCAGGGTGGGTGTTCGGGGGGGTGGGTGTTCGGGGGGGGGTGTAGTGAGGCTGCAGGGTGGATGTTCGGGGGGGGGGGTGTAGTGAGGCTGCAGGGTGGGTGTTCGGGGGGGGTGTAGTGAGGCTGCAGGGTGGGTGTTCGGGGGGGGGGGGTGTAGTGAGGCTGCAGGGTGGGTGTGGGGGGGGGGTGTAGTGAGGCTGCAGGGTGGGTGTTCGGGGGGGGGTGTAGTGAGGCTGCAGGGTGGGTGTCCGGGGGGGGGGGGGGTGTAGTGAGGCTGCAGGGTGGGTGTTCGGAGGGGGGGGGGGTGTAGTGAGGCTGCAGGGTGGGTGTTCGGGGGGGGGGGTGTAGTGAGGCTGCAGGGTGGGTGTTCGGGGGGGGGGGTTGTAGTGAGGCTACATGGTGGGTGTTCGGAGGGGGGGGGGGTGTAGTGAGGCTGCAGGGTGGGTGTTCGGGGGGGGGGGTGTAGTGAGGCTGCAGGGTGGGTGTTCGGGGGGGGGGGGTGTAGTGAGGCTACAGGGTGGGTGTTCGGGGGGGGTGAAGTGAGGCTGCAGGGTGGGTGTGGGGGGGGGGGTGTAGTGAGGCTGCAGGGTGGGTGTGGGGGGGGGTGTAGTGAGGCTGCAGGGTGGGTGTTCGGGGGGCGGGGGGGGGTGTAGTGAGGCTGCAGGCTGGGTGTTCGGGGGGCGGGGGCGGTGTAGTGAGGCTGCAGGCTGGGTGTTCGGGAGGCGGGGGGGTGTAGTGAGGCTGCAGGGGGGGGTGTTTGAGGGGCGGGGGGGGTGTAGTGAGGCTGCAGGGTGGATGTTCGGGGGGGTGTAGTGAGGCTGCAGGGTGGGTGTTCGGGGGGGGGGTGTAGTGAGGCTGCAGGGTGGGTGTTCGGGGGGGGGGGTGTAGTGAGGCTGCAGGGTGGGTGTTCGGGGGGGGGTGTAGTGAGGCTGCAGGGTGGGTGTTCGTGGGGGGGTGTAGTGAGGCTGCAGGGTGGGTGTCCGGGGGGGGGCGTAGTGAGGCTGCAGGGTGGGTGTTCGGGGGGGTGTAGTGAGGCTGCAGGGTGGGTGTCCGGGGGGGGTGTAGTGAGGCTGCAGGGTGGGTGTTCGGGGGGGTGGGTGTTCGGGGGGGGGGTGTAGTGAGGCTGCAGGGTGGGTGTTCGGGGGGGTGGGTGTTCGGGGGGGGGTGTAGTGAGGCTGCAGGGTGGATGTTCGGGGGGGGGGGTGTAGTGAGGCTGCAGGGTGGGTGTTCGGGGGGGGTGTAGTGAGGCTGCAGGGTGGGTGTTCGGGGGGGGGGGGGTGTAGTGAGGCTGCAGGGTGGGTGTGGGGGGGGGTGTAGTGAGGCTGCAGGGTGGGTGTGGGGGGGGGGGTGTAGTGAGGCTGCAGGGTGGGTGTCCGGGGGGGGGGGGGGTGTAGTGAGGCTGCAGGGTGGGTGTTCGGAGGGGGGGGGGGGTGTAGTGAGGCTGCAGGGTGGGTGTTCGGGGGGGGGGGTGTAGTGAGGCTGCAGGGTGGGTGTTCGGGGGGGGGGTGTAGTGAGGCTACAGGGTGGGTGTTCGGAGGGGGGGGGGGTGTAGTGAGGCTGCAGGGTGGGTGTTCGGGGGGGGGGGTGTAGTGAGGCTGCAGGGTGGGTGTTCGGGGGGGGGGGTGTAGTGAGGCTACAGGGTGGGTGTTCGGGGGGGGTGAAGTGAGGCTGCAGGGTGGGTGTGGGGGGGGGGGTGTAGTGAGGCTGCAGGGTGGGTGTGGGGGGGGGTGTAGTGAGGCTGCAGGGTGGGTGTTCGGGGGGCGGGGGGGGGTGTAGTGAGGCTGCAGGCTGGGTGTTCGGGGGGCGGGGGGGGTGTAGTGAGGCTGCAGGCTGGGTGTTCGGGAGGCGGGGGGGGGTGTAGTGAGGCTGCAGGGGGGGGTGTTCGAGGGGCGGGGGGGGGTGTAGTGAGGCTGCAGGGTGGATGTTCGGGGGGGTGTAGTGAGGCTGCAGGGTGGGTGTTCGGGGGGGGGGTGTAGTGAGGCTGCAGGGTGGGTGTTCGGGGGGGGGGTGTAGTGAGGCTGCAGGGTGGGTGTTCGGGGGGGGGTGTAGTGAGGCTGCAGGGTGGGTGTTCGTGGGGGGGTGTAGTGAGGCTGCAGGGTGGGTGTCCGGGGGGGGCGTAGTGAGGCTGCAGGGTGGGTGTTCGGGGGGGTGTAGTGAGGCTGCAGGGTGGGTGTCCGGGGGGGGGTGTAGTGAGGCTGCAGGGTGGGTGTTCGGGGGGGGTGTAGTGAGGCTGCAGGGTGGGTGTTCGGGGGGGGGGGGGGTGTAGTGAGGCTCCAGGGTGAAGGGTGGGGTTAAGGCTGAGGCGAGAGGGGAAGGGTAGTGGGTGAGGGGGCTTGAGTGAGTGGAGTTTGAGGGTAGTGAGTGAGGGGGTGGGGCTGAGGCTGGAGGGTTGGGGTAGGAGGTGGGAGTCGGGGAGTGGTGGCGGCGAGTTTGGAGGGC